>NW_020698242.1:12337200-12351411 GCF_002925995.2 Terrapene triunguis
GCGGGGGGAGTTTGGAAGCCGCTCTGGTGAGCTGGGTGCACGCTCTGGTGAGCTGGGTGCACGCTCTGGTGAGCTGGGTGCACGCGAACCAAACCGGGGACTTCGTGTTCACACCGCTGTGGCTGAGCGCACACGCTGCAGAACCAGCCTGCTCGCTGCTCCCCGCGCTTTCTCCCGCCAGCGCTTCGGTGACTCCCCGCCTACGCCGGCAGGTTGGCACCGTGGGCTCCGCACAGGGGCCAGCGAGCGCAAAGCAGAGCCCGGAGAACCCCACTGCCCCCCGTCTGCTCCAGGGACAGGGGCGGCCGGGGGGCGACCTCGGAATGGGACCGCGTCCGCGGCGCGTCAATTGCGCCGAAATTTCGCTTTGGCTCAAACCCAAACCCCAGAGCGCCCGCGCGGTTCCCACGTCCCGCTGGGGCCTCGGCGGCCCCGGCCGCTCCGCTCTGGTTTTTCGTGCTGATTTTGAACTGATTTTCGTGCTGATTTGTGTTTATTTCGTAGGCTTGTGTAACACTCTGAAAGGGGATGTTTCCACACACACACACACACACACACACACACCCCGCCCCCCGGGGAATTGCAGAAGGCTCCGGTGGTTCTGTTCGGACTCGAAGTGAATCCGAATCTGGACCTGCTGCCGGCCGCGGAATCTCCCTCCCCTGCCCGGCTCTTGGCGGGAACGAAGTTCTTGTCTCCACCACCTGGTTCCGCCGCATCGGGCCGCCCGGGAGGGAGCCCCGGCGGGGTCTCGCTGCAAAACACACGCCGCTTGGGTGTCCAAACAGCTGCCGCCCCCCGAAGGCGAATGGACCCAGCCGAGCCAGCCCGCCCTGCCTTGGGAACGCAACCGCGCCGGGCAGGCGCAGGGGTTTAAGGACCGGTCTGGTCCTTCCAGACCCCAGGCTGCAGCCCCCGGACCAGACACCGCCCCGGGGGATTCCAGGAGCTGCGGGCTCGATGGACACTTGGTCAGCTGGCAGCTCCAGGTCCCTTTCAAGCTGCTTCCCCACTTAGCAGTTGCCCTGGTCCCGCTCTTCTGCCCCAGGAGCCCTGCGGAGAATGACTTTGGCTCTTCCCCTCAAGTCAGATGCTAGACCCGCATTGACACGGCTGGCTCGCCTGGCTCTGTCCATCAGACACGCCCAGCCCCCGGCGATCCCTTCCCCGCCTTTCCGGGGCAGTCCCCACCAGCCGCTCCAAAGCACCAAAGAAACTTCCCTGCAGAACTTACCTTCAAATGCATTTGCTTCCTCCTAGGATCTCAGCTGGAGGAGACGCTCCCCCAAGGCTGGCGCGCCGGCCAGGGACCCAGTCTCGCCTGTGTGGGGTGGTTCCTCTCGGTCCCTTCCCGCCAGACAGCAGCCCATCTCCCTCCCTCTGCCCCTTCTGCCTGGCTGGGGCCGCTTGCTCACAGATATAAGAGGGCTCCTCATCAGCTGATCCAGCTCCTCACTCTCCGGCTAACCTATGAGAGGAGAGACGAGTCCCCGCTGCCTCGCTGGCAGCAAGAACAAATCAGGAATGTCTAGTGTGACAGCAGCCCATGAGGACAACCCGCAGGTGCCCCCGGATGCTGGGCTTCCTGCGCCGGATTGGGGGCTTCATTCCCCATACGTACAGGTGAACAGGCCTGGGCCTCTGGGATCAGACCCCCAAGGCCAGGGCCTGTCAAAGAGAATCACCCCAGCCAGCCACCCCTGGTCACTAGCTCTGCGGGGTTTGAGAGGAGTCTCTGTACCGCACTGGATGGCCGGCGGAGCTGGAACAATGTGCCCATTGCGGGTGCCGAGAGCCATTGAACCAAACTGTAACCCCTGGACATGATGGAAACCACTTCCAGCCGGGGGGTGCAGCGGCTCCCCCAGCACGCCTGGTTCCAGCCCCGGTGTTTATGGCATGGCCAGAATCAGTCCCTAACCTGGGTGCGCTGAGTGGTGCTGATGAAGAGTTCCCCGGTTCCACTGTCCACAGGACTTGGGTGCTGAAACCAACCGCCCAGAGCGGCGGGGACAGAGCATGCTGCTCCTTCGCCTCTGGAAGGGAGATGTGCATTATACACCCCGGACAGGGCAATGCTTAGATACCATGGGGATGGGCCCAATAGGGACAGAGAGCGCCAAGGCAGAACTTGATGATTACCTGGTCTGTTCATTCCCTCTGGGGCACCTGGCACTGGCCACTGCCTGAAGCCAGGACACGGCTGGATGGACCTTCGATCTGACCCATATGGCCGTTCTTCTGCTCTAAGTGCGGGAAACGGGGTCTCTCCGCCGGCCGGTTGAGTGAAGTCAATCCCAGCACAGGGCTTCAGGCCAGGGAGGGGCCACCCCAGAGAGTCTCCCTCTGTCAGGGCCCTCCTGCAGCCTGGAATGAGGATCACATCTCGGGCTAGGGTGGGGGCATGGCCAATGGGTGAAGCTCATCTCCAGCCAGTCTCTAGGATGCCCCCCAGGGGTAATGAAATCTGCCTTCCCCGTTGGAGTGCCCAAGGGAGGGCAAAGGCAGGACACAGGTGCCACTCCTCATGGGGAAGCCGGGGGCTTTGCTGCAGCCAAGGGGTCTCCAGCCCCTGTGCTAGTTCGACGGGAACCTGGCTCAGTGGGTGTTTGTTTGACTAGGACACTGGCTACTAGCAAATGGCAGAAGCACCAAGGAATCTCCGCTGGCGGCAGGTGGGCTGGGGATCCCTGTATCAGGACAGAGGCTTTGCAGGTTCAGAGGCCAGGATCTGGGGTAACGTTCACAGCCCACGGTGGAATGGCAGCATGGGACGGATTGGGCATGGCCACGCCCTAAGGGAGAGGGGGTGACCCAGCTCCCACAGTGACACTCTCAGCATCCTTGGGCAAGTCCCGTAAACTCGTGCTGTACCTCGGTGTCTCCATCTGTACAATGGGGGTGTTGGCGCTTCTCTACCTCAGGTTGGGGGTTAGTTAATTAGCTCATGGTTGCAGAATGCTCAGGAAATGTCAAGAGCCCCCTCATCCGTATTCCTGGTGCTGTGAGCACAGCGTGGGGATCCAGCCAGTTGGGCCGTGGGGCATTGAGCAATGGCCTGTTCAGCTCATTCCAGAGAAATCCGTGTTGGGACAAGACCAAGGATCTCGCTATCCAGGCCCACTGGTAATGTGGCTCGATCGGTGAGTTACACACGCTCCCTTCCCTCTTTCACAGCGGTATCTCACGACCCCATCCCCGGGGAACTAGACAACCTTTCCTAGGCGGGGATGCTCCTCCGCTGGAAGCAGAGGGGACCAATCAGTGATTTCACTCTGTCGCTCCTCTGTACGTGGCTAAGAACTCAAGCTGCTGTGTGACTGAACAATGATGGGGCCACAGGGCACCAGATGAAGCCAAAGACGCCAGGCATGGAAGGCTGAGTTGCTGGTTGTTTGCTGACTGATCTAAAGATCAGCGTGGTGCGCCTTAGACTCTCCAGAGCCCACAGAGGGGGAGAAAGGGGTCCGACCCATCTCTCTGTAGTATGCAGCTGTCTGAGAAGAGGAGAGTCAGTAGCGGAGGGGAGAGCAAGGTGGCAGGAAGAGCAAGGTGGATGATTCACAACAAATCATTCATTCAAGGATTTTGCTGCGTCTCTCGGGCCGCTGGTGAGCAGAAGATCACGATGTTCCTTAATGTGTTTGCTGGGGAAGATGATTTGTCAGCTCACTTACACAGCCCCAGCGTTGGCACAGCCAGGGGCAGCATGCCACCTGGACTGGGTGTCGGGAATGCCGGCTGTGTCGGTTGGGCCAGACGCCATGCACCACTCATCCGTGTGGCTGGTTCTGATCCCAGCAGGGGAGAGTGCCACTTTTCAAAGCAGGGTTCTGCTGTGATCTTCACGGCTGGGGATTCAGAATTCCCCTTCGCTGAATGTTCTCTGGGAGACTCACTGTTCCCACCAGTGTTCCTGCCAGGATGCCGTGGGGTGGGATAGGCCAGAAGGTGAGGTAAGCGAGGGAGCAGATAAAGTCCCGAACTCTGGGTCAGTCCAACTCCCTTTGCCCAGGGCCAGGAGCAAAGGAACTCACCCCCTGGGAACAGCCACTGGAGCTTTTCCAGCTCCCGGCAAGCAGCAAGGGAGAAGGCCCACCTTTCGCCAGAGACCAGCTGCTGCCAAGGGGCTAGGGAGCCGCCCCTCCCCCCCACACACACACTGGGATGGCAAGGGGCCACCTTCCCACTTTGTCCCACGTGGAGGCAAGAACCCAGTGGAAACGGATTCGGTTTACAATGGGAGCGAATATTCCTAGCGGCGTTGTGCGGGTGCCCCCTGGCTCTAGACAACAGGGGAGAGCCTCGTCCAGACATCGTTTCTCAGCACCCTTTGCCCTTCTCCAGCCACTGCCACTGAGGTCCTCCAAGGGGTTTAATGCTCGTCACCCCAGCACTGCAGAGAGGGAGGTAGAGAGGGGGTGGCATGACTCCCCCAGCTCACAGGGCCTGCTCACTCCCAGGCGTTGGTCGCTGTTAGTCCGGTGTCACATACCTGCAGAGCTCCGAATGAGCCTGTCCTGGCACTGCCCAGACCCCCGGGGAGGGGGAGAGCCAGACCTGCCTCAAGATGTTTCGCTGGAACTCCACCAGTTCACACCAGGGCCCCTTGTGTATGTGGCACAAAGGACCCATCAGTTTTGCAGCAGTGGCCCGCCCCCCAGGCTAACCAAGCAATCGAAAGGGGAATTGCAGCCAAAGCGGAGCCAGCGCTGCCTCGTCTCATGGAGAATGCAGGGCCCCGGTGAGTCCAGCATTGAGTTAAACAGTCCGAGGAAGGCCCTGGGCCTGCGCTTTGCTGAATGGGTGCATGAGCAGCGCTGAGAGCTACTTTATATACAGCAACCACCCTGGCCAGGACGTGGAAACTGACCTGGTGGAACAGCCCGAGGATCTGTCTAGTGATGTGCTGCTGGAAGCAGGACTCTCGGGAGCCCACTCCTGCCTGCATGGACAGTTGGAGAGATTTCCCTGCCTCCTAGAGAGTTTCTCTCCCCCCCACATGCATATACAGATATATCATGGATGCTAAACATCCTGCCTGCCTGCAGTGACAGCCTGGGGTCCATAGACACGCTGCTGGTGGAAACTCGGAGCCAATGTTTAGCCTTTGGATTTCCCCAGGACAGGAGTGGTTTAAAAATCCTAGGGGCTCCCGACCCACTGCCTGCTGCCTGCACTCCGGGCAGAGCTGGCTGGCACTGTATGGTCCGTACATTGCATGTAGGGCCGCCCTGCGCTCCAGAGTCCGGAGTGCAGGGAGACACTGGGCTCTATGAGCCTCGGACTTTGCACAGGGCATGGCTGTGCTCCATGGGCCAGGCCTGCCGCATTGGGCCAGGCTGGGCTTTCCACACAGGGTGACTGTGGTGGGGTGTTCAAACCCCCTGCCAGGCAAGGAAAGGTTCAAACAGCTTTGGGCTCTGGCAGCCCCACCCCGCCACACCTGCCAGGCATGCCAGTCTTAAAGGTGGAGCCTCGAAAGGGAGGCGCTAAATTCAGTAGGGCCCAGCCTTAGAGGTGGACAGACCTCTCCCCGTTAGCTCCCAGCCAGGAGTGCTGCGGGGGATGGAGCTGCCTGGGGGTTCTGTGAACCCTGAGACACTGCGCCGGGCCACGGCTCATCAGGTATCTCCCAAGGGGAGGAGGCCAGGGACGAGTTTGGACTATTTTTGTGTTGTGCTTTTCCTTTGGTGCCTTTCCTCCAAGGCCTGCAGGGGCTGGGAAGGAAGGCCTGAGGCAGGCTGCAGTAGGACATAGCCCAGGGAAGAAGCAGAAGGTCTGAAGAAACAGACCTTCATCACCTGCTACAGGGGCCCTGGGCTGGAACCCGGGGCAGGGGCGCTGGAGCAATGTGTATCCTGGGGGTGCTGAGTGCCATTGAACCAGCCTGTAAACCCTGCATGTGATGGAAGCCACTTCAAGCCGGGGGGTGCGGCAGCCCCCCCAGCACCCTTAGCTCCAGCACCTATGCCCCAGAGCAGAGGGAGGGGCTGGGTTCCTCTCTAGACCACCAAGGAACGGCTGGGAGACGCCCCAGACAACAATCAGAAGGGGTACGTCTATGCTGCATGAGTGTCAGAGCCCAGGAGATTCAGAGACCACTCTCCCTGCCCCATCCTGGGGCCTCTGTGCCGGGGCTCCAGCCTGAGATCAAGCGTCTACACTGCCATTTTTAGCCCCACAGCCTGAGTCAGCTGAGTCGGGCCAGCCCCGGACGTGCCGTGGGTCTCTTAGTGCAGCGTAGACATACCCAATAACTAGTGGGCCTAGAGTCGGGCGGGAGACCAGGCACTGGGCTGCTGGTCCGTTACCGACCTGGACTCTGACTTCCCCCCAACTGGCAGGACTGAGTGCGACTGGCCCTTCCAGACACCCGCAGCGCGGTATGGCACACAGGAGTCACCCCGGGGAGCAGAGATACGCTGCCCTGTTCCCTGAAAGCCTGGCAAATGCCTCCCTTTTGGATTGGGTTGGAGCTCCCCCTTGTGGCAGATTGGATCCATACCAGTGTCGGTGTGGTGGGGAGAATGTATGAACTGTGGGATGTGGATAGAGCAGTGGGACTCAACCTGTTTATCATTGTGGGCCGCAGTCTGAGAACCAGAGCGCCCCCCCCCAAGCCCCTCAACAATCCCCTATGCCTAGTGCCCCTGCCCAGAGCCGGGCCAGGAGCAGAGCCTGGGTGCTGGGCCGGGTAGCCAGCACCCAGACCCCCGCGTGGGACCGGGCAGCTGGACCCTGGACCCTGCAGCAGGGCCAGACACCGGACCCTAGGACCCCACCACGCGGGGCTGGGCAGCCTGCAGCCAGACCCGACCCCTGGATAGGAGCCCCACCTAAAACCTGGGGGTGCTGCAGCACCCTAGCAAACCTCTAGATCCCAGAGCCCTCCACCCACTCAATGCCCAGACCCACTCCCGCCCCCCTGCGGCACTCACCACCTGCAGGCTGCCTTACTCGCTCTTCCCCTCAGCCAGCCCTGCCCCTGCCTGACCAGTGCCACACAGTTTGAATTGTTTTTAGCACACAGCTGGGCCTCCTGCGCCTGGCTGAGAACCACTGGGATTTAGGCCCAATTCTGCACCAGCTTGGCTATTCTGGGTGCGGGGGGGGGGATGATTTTCTACCCACATAGTACGATCAGGGCAGCCCCTAGAATGGATGCAGTTCTAGCCATACAGAAGAGCCTTCTGTTCGTAACCCTGCCCTTACAGGAATAAGCCATGCTGGTATAAACGAGTCCATGCCAGGGGGTTGTACCCGGGTAGCCATCCCACTATAGTGAAAGTGATACCACTTCTGGGGGCAGACAGGAGTTGGGAGCGGAAAGAGATGGGATCCGGTCGAGGAAGGTCTACGAAGGAAGCTAAGTCGTCACTGGGTAAGAGACAAAGTAGTGTCATGTCTCAAATGGGCTGGGAGACGGACAGCAAAGAGCAGGGTTAAATGGTCCCTTTTCACCTGGGCAAAGGCCTCCAGGTTCCAGGCTAGGTCCCATGGTGGTTGATATGTTCATTAGCGATCTGGCAAGGGGAGGGAGCCGGGAGACAGGAAAATTTCCCAAAGACACCAAGTGATTTGAGCTAGTCGGTGCCAGAGAAGCGTGAGAGGAACGTCAGAGAGACCTGAGCAAGCCAAGGGGTGGGCAACAGGATGGCAAATGCAGCCGGGTTGAGGAATTCCCAGCAGGCCAAGGCCAGTGGGGGGAGGGGGCAGCTGAACGGGGCCAGGAAAGCTCAGAGAATCAAGCCCAGGGTCGTTATAGCGAGCTCCAGGCTCCCTTCTTTGTTTCCTCTGCAGGTGCCCGGCTCTGGGCTCCCATATGCCATTTCCACTGAGCTTCTGGTCCCAACATTTCTGGGGTTTGATGCCTCTCTGGGCAGCAGCAGCAGGGCCCCAGCGGCCAGGCACCTCGTCCTGCACATCCCCAAACACGGTGCAGTCTGGCTCCTCTTTCACGGCTTGTACCCAGCTGGCTGATGGGGGCAAGGCTGGGGGCTGTACCCCTCCAATCGTCATCACCGCTTCACAGGTGGAACGCTCTTCTCAGTCCGCCCCTTCATCCCCTGAGTCGTGATCCTCACCTGAACAGCTCCCTGCCTCCTGCAGCAAGCCCTGCTCCCCACCGTGTGTCCCACCAAATACCCCTCCGCCGCCCACACCCGGGGGACTATTTCCCTCTCCTCTCTCTGTGGTGCTGCCGCAGACCCACGCGATCTCAGCACTCTGTGCTTACAGGTGCCAACAAGAAGGCAGGGGCAAGTTGGGGAAACGCTGGAAGACATAAGTGTTGGGTCTCAGCTGGCTTGTGCTGCACTCCAGGGTAAGGGAAAGGGGCATCCTCACCCATCCCCACTCAGACACGGGGGCTTCTGCAGGCCAGAGCTCCTCCCTGCCCGGCAGCTTTACCCCTGGCCTGGTGGTTGAGGCCTCCAGGCCTGTGTGTTGCCAGCGCAGCTGTAATTAGCAGCCCCACCGCTTGTTCTCCCCTTCGTTAGAAAATGTAAATGTGGTGAAACAGGAGTGGAACCCAGCCCCTTCCATTGGGTTCTGCGGCAGAGGGATCCCTTCCTGTGGGTAGAGCCCTGCAAATCCACGGGTATCCGCTTTATAGCCGCGGATGCGGGTATCCATGGACCATTTCTGCAGATAGCAAAGTGCATGCGGATACAAATTTTGTAACCAGGGCTCTGACGGTAAGAGCCAGATGAGCAGCTGTGAGGAACCGGGGCACAGACCCTCCACCTGCCCTGGGTGGAGGGCCAGGGAGGCAAGGACAGGGCCGGGGGCAGGTGGAGGGTCCTCTACGGTGCCCCACAGCTCCCGCCCGGCTCTTACCATGGCCAGGCTGCAGCTCCGAGCCCCCTCCGACCCCTGCCGGAGCCGGCTTGGGGAGAGCCACGCTGGAAGCTTTGGGGCACCTGGGTCCCTCCACCTCCCCTGGGTGGGGGAGCTGGGGGGGCAGGGACACTGGTGGGGAGCAGGGTCATGGGTTGGTGGGGGGGCAGCTTGGAGCCGCAGCCCGGCCAGGGTAAGAGCCAGGCAGGCAGCTGTGGGGAGCCGTGGTGGACCCCGGCCAGCTCCACAGATCACCCCCCTCCCACCCACCAGGCCAGCATGGAGCCCAGCCGGGAGCCAAGGGGAGCCGTGGGGGACTCTCCACCTGCCCACCATGCAGGGATGGGGAGGCTGAGAGCAGTCCCCAGCTGTGTCCCCACCCCCCAGGCTCCCCGCCCAGCCGAGAGCAGGTGGAGGGTCTGACACTCCACACAGGCTCCCCACAGCTGCACGTGTGACTCCCCCTGACCGGGCTCCCGCAGGAGGGTGCCTCAGAGCTGCACCCCGGCCACAGTAAGTAGAGCCCTGCAAATCCATGGATATCTGTGAATCGTGGATAGGATGCCGATACACATTTCTGTATCCGCTCAGGGCTCTAACTGTCGGAACTGCAGGTGAGTGAATGGATGGGTGGATGGGGTGGGGGTAGATGGCTGGGTGGAGGTGTGGGCATGATGGATGGATGGGGGTGGGGGTAGATGGCGGGATGGACATGTGGGGAGTAGATAGGGGGTGGATGGGTGTGGGGATGGGTGGATAGGTGTGGGGTGTAGATGGCTGGGTAGAGGTGTGAGGATGATGGTGGATGGGGTGGGGGGTAGATGGCTGGGTGGAGGTGTGGGGGGTTGGTGTCTGGATGGATGGGTGTGGGGGATGGATGGATGGATGGATGTGTGGGGGTGTTGATGGCTGGGTGGAGGTGAGGGGATGACGGGGGGATGGGGGTGGGGGTAGATGGCTGGGTGGAGGTGTGGGGGGGTAGATGGTTGGGTGGAGGTGTGGGGGTAGATGGGGGTGGATGAGTGGATGGGTGTGGGGATGGGTGGATGGGTGTGGGGGGTAGATGTCTGGGTGGAGGTGTGGGGATGATGGGTGGATGGGATGGGGTGGGGGTATATGGCAGAGTGAAGGTGTCGGGGGTAGATGGCTGGGTGGAGGTGTGGGGGATGGATGGATGGATGTGTGGGGGTGTTGATGGCTGGGTGGAGGTGGGGGGATGGGGGTGGGGGGTAGATGGCTGGGTGGAGGTGTGGGGGTAGATGAGTGTGGATGAGTGGATGGGTGTGGGGATGGGTGGATGGGTGTGGGGGGTAGATGTCTGGATGGAGGTGTGGGGATGATGGGTGGATGGGATGGGGTGGAGGTATATGGCAGGGTGAAGGTGTCGGGGGGTAGATGGCTGGGTGGAGGTGTGGGGCTGATGGGTGGATGGGGTGGGTGGTATATGGCGAGGTGAAGGTGTGGAGGGTAGATGGCTGGGTGGAGGTGTGGGGATGGGTGGGTGGATGGGGGTGGGGATGGCTGGGTGGATGGAGTTTTCCCCTGTCTTTGATCTCCCTACTTAAAGACGGCATGTTGCAAACAGTATCAATTTGCCACAATGTCTGACGCTCCCCTTCCCCCACCCGTTAGTGCGGAGTCGCCCCCGCTCCCCCCCCCCTGGCTAGTTCTCGGGGAGCCTGGGTAACTAGTTGCCCTTCCAGACCTCACACCCCAGCCCTCGGTGGAATGCAGAAGGCAGGGTCTCACTTGCCATTTCTTTTCCCCGCTTCTCAGCTAGTCGCTCATCGGGGTGCCACCCTAAACCCATTGTCGCCCACCCCTGGGGCAGCCCCCCACCTGCCCGCTGTGGGGCTTCTCAACTGTCTGCCCAGCTCAGTGGGCTTGGTACGTGCACCGTGCCTGGGACAGGGGCTAGAGCCATGAGATTCCTCATGTAATAGTCCTTGGCCTCCCGTCTCACCAAGGGGCCTGACTGCACCTGGTGGCAGGCTCACCGGGTCAGCTGAGGAGCATGGCACCCTGCCCCGGGGTGCATTTTAGAAGCTGCATTAGGAGACGGACTCAGCTGCTCCAGTGCCTTGTTGGAGTCCCCGGCAGCCGGATCCATGCGCAAAACACTTCTTCACCTGAGCATGGTGTTGCCATCTGCAGCTGGGAGGAAGAAAGACCCAGTCGAAGGGAGAGAGATCCATGCTTAGGTCCTTCACATGCCCAGCAGCAGAAAGTCTGCCCTGTGGGAAGCCCAGGGCTGGCTGGGGCAGAGAGATGCACTGATTCAAAGCCATTCCCAGGAACCCCCATGCTGGTAGAGATCCAAGGACACCCCGGCAGGGGGTCAGTGTTCTGTAGTCGCGGGGGTGGGGGCCAGCATATGGAATATCAGAGCTGGCTCTTCAGGGAGCCCAGAGCAGCTCAGAGTCTGTGTCCCATCTGCACCACAGGCTGGGTTTTCTTGGGGTGATCCCAGCAAATCATGGGGCTGTTCTTTGTAGAATCCTTGACAGAGTCTTCCGGAGTCTGCCTGCTCCCAATTAGGAAGAGCGAGGCTGAGGTTAGTGACTCCCTGAGGCCTGGATCAGCCCCTGGGGCTGGACGGGAGGTGGTGCTGTCAGGGGCCAGACCAGCCCTCAGCACTGGCTGGAAAATCCCTCAGGAACAGCCAAGGTGAAGAGACCCCCTAAGCATACCTCCTCTCGCCCTGACGCGCCCCCCACTCCTCCTGATCTCCCCTGGCATAGCACTTGTGAGGGGGGCTCGTGAGAGGGGGAAGAGGTTCCCTATGCTGGTAATAGTCCCTGCAGGTTCACGCCTGCTTTATGGCCCTTTTCACGGGCAGAGCCGGCGCAGAGACATCTCAGAGCAAGGATGAATTGGCCCCTTTGGAGCAAACCAGGCCTTTTCTGTGATTCTCACCCCGTGTGCCTGGGTTTAGGTCAGTGTCTCAGCACAGAGAGTCTCCTAATGCTCAGAATTAAGCTCAGTCAAAAATATTAACGACTAATCAATTCCCGTTGGCTTGTAAATTACAGATCCTGACTGCCGTTTAAATACCACCCAAACATCCAGGCCCGTTCCGGAGCTCCTCAGACCTCTGGGACGCTGTAACAAGGGAAGGAGAATGGCCAGAGCAGAGCATACAGTGTGGAAGGTGAAATAAAAACAAACAAAACCCAGGCTGTTTTCCCTGAAACAAAATGCTGCAGGCCATGGGAAACTCCAGCCGTCAATGGTACGCTAACCACCGTCACTTCCAGACGGAGCAGCACCTGAGGGTTTTATCTTCAAACCCTTCAGGGGGCCACTCTGCAAAAATTCAGTGTGAACAGAGGCAGAAGAACTGAACAGCTCACAGTGAACCAAACCAAGACACTCTGTTCCTCTACCAGGCCTCTTCTACACTGGGGTTTCGGCCCCTGGGATAGCGGCCCGGGTGCAAACCCCTCGTGTCGACACAAGTTGCAGTGGCATAAATCATGTCTGCACTAAGGGTTTTCCCAGTGCAGCTACCTGATGGTTAAAACCTCAGGGCCAAATTCTCTGCTGATGTAAACTGGCACAGCTCTATTTAGATTCAGCCCCCAGTGTAGACAAGGCCTCAGATACAGTTGAGCCTGGGCACCAATGATCAGATCCGGATCAGGAGCTGACTAATCCCAAGGCTGGGGCTGGGAGTGTTTGGATGCAGAGCCTGGAGCTAACTTTCTTTTGTATCAAAGAAGATAAAGGTGGAGAGGATCCCGTTATAGGCACCAAGGGAAAACACCCTCCTGTGCCACGTTCCCTGCCTTGGGTCCATCACTCTTCACGCCATCTATCCATCCATTCCCACTTGGGTCTAATCCTTCTGAAGGGTGAGATTTGAATTCTCAGCTTTACAGGGAACACTTTTAAAATAAATAAACACTGACAGGCAGTCCTTGACATCATGAAGAACAATAAGATAGCACCAAGGGGCTGAGCTGGTGTGGTCCCAGGACAACCAAGTAAGGAGCCAATGGGTTAATAAGCTCAGAAGGGCCCTGACCTGCCACTGCCACTCGCCACCAGACACTCCCCCACATCCTGCTGCAGTCTCTCATAGCTGGGTTTCTCAGATCTAAGCGTTGCCCAGGGCTGGAGCTCCATCAGGGGAGACAGAGAGTGTGAGTAAAGCCATGGTGAAAGTGTCAGAAATCTCACCCCAGACCTGACACGCAGCATCATCTCATATTCCAGTTCTGAGCAACCCAAAACACGCATCCCAGTCCTGAGCCACAGCCCCCTCAGCTATTCTAAATCAATGGTGGGAGAAATTACCAATGGTTAGAGCAGGGGCGGAGAGTCAGGTGAGCTGGGTTTTATGCCTGGCCATGTCACTGACCTGCTGGGTGGCCTATGCAAGTGTCTTAACCTCTGTCTCCTTCTGTTTTCCCATCTGTAAATACAGACATTTGCTGTAACTATGTTAACTCCGCCCCCTACAGATGGTATCCTGCCATCCTTCCCTCTTTGCACACAGCATATAAAAAATATGCACCCGTGCATTGCTTTTATAACTTAGTGCATGCATGTCTTCACTACCATGTGCTGCTTTAACACCACATGTACCTTCTCTCTTTTCAAACACAAGGATACTGTGATATGCTAGCTCTGTGTCTAACAATCCACAGAGAATTGGTGGCCACATGGAATCGTAAGGTCAGATTCTGTGAGGTGCTGAGCATAAACCGATCACCTGGCACGTTCAGGACTTTAATGATGAATGGGGGGTGATTACCTTCAGTATTTGTCTATTCAGGAATTTGTAAAATCCTTGTTTGCATGGTGTGCCTGACTGGAAAGCAGGCCCACCACTACACAACTGTCACTGAGACACTCTCGGGTTTGTGATCGCTAACAGAATGAAGCTCTGTGTTATGGAACGATGATGCCATCTGCCTTTCCGACTTTCCCAGGGCTATCATGACAGGGGCAGAGTTAAGGTGATTTGGGTTCCTTGCTTGATAACTGCATTTAACTTTAACTCTGCATTTCTATGGGATGCTTTTTGTTTTGTTTAACTTTAACATTCTTGGAAGACAACATACACGCAGACTGCTGTTCTGGGCCCGCAGTCTGTGTGCGCCTAGCACCTGCCGTTGTGCTGCATAAGCATTGAGTTTCATTGTTGCATTGACCCCTATGCATTGTGGTGTGCTGCATTGCCTTGCCTTTCAGTGCATGGTGGGGGGATCAGGGCGGTGCAGGGTGTTGTGTAGTGTTGAACTCTCTGGCAATACAGCGGGGTGCAGGGCACCGTCGCATGTGGTGTGTCACTCTGTGAGTGAATGAATGGATGGATCACACACACACACTGCCCTCTCCCCCCCAGCCTGCTACACACACACA
>NW_020698242.1:12351421-12419599 GCF_002925995.2 Terrapene triunguis
CCCCCCCCAGCCTGTTACACACACACACACACACACACTGCCTGCCCCCCCCAGCCTGCTACACACACACTGCCCGCTCCCCCCCCAACCTGCTACACACACACACACACTACCTGCCCCCCCCGAGCCTGCTACACACACTCCCTTCCCCTCCACCCCCCCCCAGCCTGCTACACACACTGTCTGCCCCAGCACACATACACTACCCACCCCCCCAGCCTGTTACACACACACACTGCCTGCCCCCCCCCCTCCCAGCCTGCTACACACACACTGACACCCCCTTCCACACATGCCTACACACACGCTGCCTGGTGCCGCTGTCCCTTTAAGGCCGGCCGGGTGGGGGCGGGGGCGCCCCGCTCCGGGAGGCTGTCGCGTTCCGATGATGTCACACAATGGCCGCCCTGCGCCGCCGCCGCGAGTAGAGGCCCCGTCCCGCGCCGCCCGCGCCGAGAGCCGGAGCCGCCTCCCCCACCCGCCTCGGAGGCGCTGCCGCTCCCCCTCCCCCGCCCCGCGCGAGCCGCCCGCCCCCGCCCAGGTGAGGAGCCGGGGGGGCGGCCTAGCCGCCTGGGGGGCTCCAGGGAGCCGGGCGCCTGGGGGGGCCGCGCCGGGCTCCGGCCCCCGGGCAGGGGGAGGGGCTGGGCCCTTGGCGCGGGGCGGGCCCGACTCCCAGGATGGAGGGCGGGGGGAGGACTTGGCCCCACATGGGGATGGTGGGGGCAGCGGAGGGGCTCGGGGCTACAGGGAGCCTGACCCTGCGGTGGGGGCTGCAGTGGGGCTGTGAGCCCCAGGCTGGGAGGATCGGGATCTGGGCGGTACTGGGGGGGGCCTTACTCCAGGTGAGGAGGGGGACACCAGGAGGGATCTGGTCCCCCTCCCCAGGACGGGGTTGAAGGGAGGAAGCTGTATGGAGAGGCGGGGACCTGCGGGGTGAGTGGGTTTGAGGGGCTGAGTGAGAGGGATGAGGCATTGGGGGCTGCAATAGGACCTGACTGGGGTGGGGTTGCAGGCAGTCCTGACCATGGGTGGGCAGTGGAGGTTTAGGGCAGGGTTGTGCTGCATGTCAGGAGTTCTCAACCTTTTTCTTTCTGAACCCCCTTCCCACCCCCACCCCCCGAACATGCTGTAAGAACTCCACAGCCCACCTGTGCCACAATAACTGGTTTTCTGCATAAAAAAGCCAGGGACAGAGTTAAGTGGTAGCAAGCAGGATATTTGCCTGGGGCCCCATGAAGCTACATTGCTCAGGTGTTGGCTTCAGCCCTGGGCGACAGGGCTCAGGGCCCTGGGCTTCAGCTCCGTACTGTGGGGCTTTGGCTTTCTACCCTGGCCCCCAGCATGTCTAATGCTGGCCCTGCTTGGTGGCTCCCCTGAAACGTGCTTGTGCCCCCCCCCTCCAGGGGGCCTGGAGCCCTGGTTGAGAACCACAGCTGCACCCAAGTGGCTAGGTGCAGGTGGTACCTGGGGAAGGTGAGGGTCTGAGCTAGCATACCCACTGGTAAATATATGGGGAGATGATGGATTATTTAAATGGGACAGCTTGTTCAGAATTGTGGATAGATGCAAAGTGACCTTAAGTGAGGCAAAGGAAAAAGCTTTACTGATGAAAACCCTTCAGGGCTGTCTGGAAAACATGCTCTCCGGAAATCCAGATGCTGCTCTCTATGCTTTTAATGCATAATGTTTTACATCTAAACTTGTTTTTCTCTTGTCACTTCTCGTGACATTGCATATGTGGATTTGTTTTAGAATGAATTTTGCATATTAGGAACATAGGTGTTGTGTTACTGAACTCATAAATTAGATGCTCTAACCTTTTGTTTAGAATGGTAGTCTTGCAATGTAGATATATCTATGCCCTGTTGGGTTGTTTCATCTGCACAGTGAAACAGTAGCACTAAGGCCTCTCCATGGTAGAGCTGTAACCATGTTATCAGCAACTGTATTTCAAAACTCTTGTTTCTAGGTTGAGTTCACTGAGCAGTGTGGACAGGGTTTTTTCCTTAGAATTGTGCTCCGGAGTTACTCACTGACTTGATTTTCAGAAAAATCTGTCAGCAGTGGTTCAACTCTTTTGAAACAATTGTTACTAGCACTGTTCCAGCAGTAGCATGAACTAGGCCAAATGTGTGAATTCTTTCTCCTGATCTTCACAGGGTTTATCCAGCGTGTGGAAAGAGGTTAAGATCTCTTCCTAGTGTAAACAAACTCTTACTAACCATCTCACTCAACTTATTTTAATGCAGTTTAACTCTGAAACCTAATTATTAATGAATAATGTACTTAATAAGCTTAACAAATTCATTTATTCTCTGTAGTTAGACTGATGTGCCAATAGTTTAAAGTGGGAAATTCACAGATATTAGACAAGCCTTGCGTGGTCCAACAGTAGCAGCTACAAGATTATGGGAGAGGTAGACTAAAGGAGACCCCTAAGAATCATTTCAGCAACCAAGGGGGCTGCCTCTCCCACAACCTCCTAGCTGTACTGAGGAGGGGTGTCTTCCAATCGTTTCTCCCTCAACTTCTGTTTTATAAGGTGTCCTTCTCTCCAGGGCCTGGCTCTGATGCTCAGAGCTCTCTGAAGTCCCCAGAATGAAATTGACCTGTTTCACTGATGGCTCATGGAATTCCAATATTGAAATTGACAATACTCTGATCAGTTTCCACTTTGCTGTAGTTTGGAGAGCCTGAGCAGTTGCAGAGATGCTGGAGCTGAGGGAGACATTACTTCATGGGCTTACACTTTGTTCCTGTTTGGAAGGTTTTCTTTTCAATAATGATGGTTAAACCTTTTTTTTATTATTTCTTTTTTTTTAATGAAAGCTTAGGTTCTGTGGAAATTGATGACATTTGCCCAAGAAAGCTTTTCTATTAGTCCCGGGAGACTGGATTTTTCAAACATTTGCTTAAATAGATTTTAGTGTATCTAGGACAAAACCGTTTTCAGCATGGTTACAGAAAGCATTCTTAAGACCTGATGACAGCAAGTTACTGTTTTCAGCACCAGTTCAGTGGACTTACTGCTAACAGATTGTTTTCAGCAGCTGGGTTTGCTATTGTAGGCAGAGCTTAACTTTCTGTAGATTTAATGGAATATACTTCTTAAATAGTTGTACCTTTTAACCAGTTTCTGTCAAATACTGCTCAAATAATGGAATTTTCCTTCTGCAGAAAGAGAGCTCTAGTGACAGATTTTGATTAACACCTACTTTAAGACAGCTTGTCCAAATAAGAAACGTACATCTCCAGCAATTTAAACCATCTTTGTTAAAACTGGATAAATTCTGCCCTTAGAGTCATGTGGACAGCTCCTGTTGATTTCACTGGGATATGCATAGAGCAAGAGAGGACTGAATTTAGCACTATTTCTTGTAAAAGGCAAGGGCCCTGAGCCCAGAACATTGTTACCTTCAATTCCATTGCTTTTATTTTCTCTCTAAACTATTTCCAGTAGATACTTCTGTTTAAACTATTTCCCTTATACACTTAACTCCACACAATGAGGGCAACAGTGTTAGTTAGAATCCAGCCTCTCTGTTCGGTGTACCTGTCAAACTGTGCTGCAGTAACTCAAGAATATGAGTACCAACCTCAGGGCAGACTGTTAAGAAGCAGGTCACAAACCCCAATTGGATGAGAATTCTATACTTCGTTTTCCCCAACCGTTTATTAAGTGTAAACTCAGGCACCATAACAGCCTAACTATGAAGTCACACTCAGTCCCCTTGGGTATTCCGATCTATCTTGCCATTCAGGTAACCTTGCCTTTGTGGTAGATAGTCTTTTGCATCAAAAATCACAACAATATTCAGTGTTGTATTCAGGTCTCAGGATATTAGAGAGACAAGGTGGATGAGGCAATATCTTTTATTGGATCAACTTCTGTTGGAGAGAGAGAGACAAATTGAACTCTTTGTAAGCTCGAAAGCATGTCTCTGTCACCAACAGAAGTTGGTCCAATAGAAGATATTACTGCACCCACCTTGTCTCTCCTTTGACATTGTTACTTTTCCAGACAATAGGAGTTGAGCATAGTCTTGAGCACAGGACCAGAAGCTTGGAATTCCTGAGTTCTAATCTAGGCTCTGTTGCCTTGGGCAAGTCAGGTTAAAAATCATATTTCAAAAAATAACATCCTTATGTTATGAACAGTACTTTGATTAATAAAATGGAAATAATTTTTAAAATCTCTTCACTAGTTAAGCTGTTTTTTATTGCATTTGTTTCCATTTCCAAATTTCAATGTGAAATTTCTCCTGCATAGCTCCAATGCTGTCTTCTTTAACTTGCAAAAGTGCAGAAGAATACTTTTGTATTAAAAAAATCTATTAAAAATTTTTTTTAAAGAACATTTTTATTGGTCTTTGGTTTGGTACAAGTTTATTTTAACATAACCAGAAGTGGGATAAATATGAACAGACTGCCCTTTTCACCTCTCCTCAGTAAGCAGATCTGTTTTACGTACTGTAAAAATGAGGATAACTTAAATACCTTGCAGTGATATTCTGAGGATTTGTTCATATTTACATCCAAAAACCTACATTAAAACAACACTGAGTTTGCAAAGTCAAACACTCAAAAGTTAGGAAATGCCAGAACTCAGGTTGTCCATGCAACCTTAATTTTGCCACCTTATGCATCTGCGTTATGATAGTCTTTTATTGCATGATCACATTCTATTTTTTTTCCCTCAGGATATCTGCCTCATTCAGTGCACAGGATGGACCCGCTTTGGGGATGAATCAGGACTGTGTAGTGAATGAAGCTTTTTGCTTTTCGCATCCCTGCGTCGTGTCACAGATCTGGAACGTGTATAGTGAATGAGGCAGGGGATTGCAGGAAAAGAAGAATGTCACTGTAGCAAATTGGATTCTATCCCTGCCTCTGCCACAGAATTCCTATGTGATAGGCAAGTCACTTAAACCAAAGTTTCCATAGGTAGCCATTGTGTGTTCCTCATTTTCTGGGTACCGAACATGAGACACTTAGGGTCAAAGTTATGGAAATGCTGAGCACTCTCAGTTGCAGCTGAGTCACTGGGAGCTCTGCTCTGAATAGGCAGACCCTTGGCATCTCAAACTGGGGACCCTACATTTGTGCCACACTTTTGACGTCACCCTTCTGCAGTCAGGTCAAACGGTTTCCTCCTTTATGTTGCCTGGCTTAGAGGGAGGAAGGTAGAGGCTTTGAAAGCAAAGGAGAGACAGTCTCCCTGCTTTCAGTTCTGGTGCCACAACCCTTGGCAGCAAGGGAGGTGCAATTGCAGGGACGGTCCTGCCTCTGCACCCTTGCGATGGAACATGTTCAGTTGCTCTGTGGGGATAACACATGCACAGTCCAGTCACATGTAGAAACTGTGAAGGATGCAGAATGCTCAGTGCAGGCAGAATCTTAGGAGAATTTAGCTACCAAAGTCTAGCAAGTCTCTACTGAGCATATGTGAACTAGATTTTTTTCAAAGGCTAATAACTTGGCCAAAAATGGGTGAATTCTCATGGGGACAGCAAAAGGTACATCCCTGGCACCAGAACAACCCTGCCTGCCAAATTTAAAATCCCAGATCCAATGCATGAAGGCATTTTTTTTAACTTGAGTGAACCAACATTTTTCTACAATCCCATTCTCAGAAACAACTGAAATGTTTTAGATGAAACTTTCAGGAAAAAAAAAACAAAAACAAAAAACCCAGCCTGATTCAGGTTAAAGTTTGGCAAAGTTACAGGCAACTGAAAACAGGGTTTTCTAATGGAAAAAGTCAGGCGACCTGAAACAGAGGTGGCCCCACCCATAAATTATGAAGTGGTTTTGAAGTGCGTTAAGTTGAAGGTAGTATTTATTAATTGGTTTATTGCCACATAACTCTAGGTTATAAATCCTGTAGCATTATATGTGGATTGGTAGTTCTCCCCCCGCCTCCCCCCCAAAAAAATCCATTTATATTTCTCACAAATTTGCCTTTAACCCGTTATAAACTGGGCCAATTTTGTAGCATGAGGTTCAGAGTTATTCCTTTTCTTTGAACAGATCTGTTTAGTTCACCTCCACTGTATAAGCAAGGCTCTCAGCCAGTCACAATGCATCTCTTCCTGTCCTATCATACTTCTGTAATACTGCTCCAAATAAAGCTGTTGAGGCGTTAGCACAGCTTCCTCTCTTGCTTTCCCTCCAGTCCTCTGGACCTGTTTGGGGAATCTGAGAACTTGGAGACAAGTGTGTCATCTAGGGCCTAGGCATCTCCACGTCAGCCAGGGTAGGATTGATTGCTCTGGTAGGGTGGTAAATGCTGTCAATCTAAACTTCTTGGAGTAAAGTTTAGGCTGGGATTTTCACTAACCTTCCTTTCACTGAAAGAACAACAGTTAGTGGCCTACAAGGAGAATGGTGGCCACTCCTGTCCCCATGTTAGTATAAAAAATTGTCACACCATTTTATCTCCCCACTTTTTTCCTGGTTCTAGTTTCACCTTGTGATTCTTGTGGTGGGTTTTCTTGATTTCCATATAGTTGCTTGTAGCATAGCATTCGTTCGTCTGGGCATAGTTTTTCTATTGTACTGGTGAACTGAGGCAGAGTGATGGCCATGGAGACTGACCAGCTGACTGAACCGAGGGCTCTCTGTGTATCCACGTAACAGCAGGCAGTGCAAGCTTCCCACGTGCGCTGCCTCATCAAAGTAGCTTTAGAGATGACCCAGCAGACAAGGTTGGAGGCCTGTTGCTGAGGATCGGTGTGGGGAAACTTGCAATGCTGCTGCTGGGAAGCAGGAAATATGTAATAAACTAACATGAACGCTTGCCTTTGTGAATGTTGTTATTAAAGACAGCACTGGTTTTATATACATTTGTCCCTTCCATCACTTCTTAGTGGAGCTCAACAGGAGAGAGAGGTACCAGGACTAGACTGTGGTTTTGTTGTAGTTCAGCAGAGGTGAACGTTTGTACTCAGCAGCTAAATTGATAAAATGAGCACAAGCACATTTTCTCCCACTCCCTTCACATCCCCTAACCTGCATCCTCTTTTTAAACAACTTGTTTGCAGCAGGTTAGAAAACAAATAAATTCCCCTATCTCATCTTTGCTTGACAGTTTGTACGTTTCTCCAGGCCTGTTAATGTTGACCTTTTATGTGAGATGTAACCAATTATAAGTAAATTGCCATGCATGTGCTGGAAAGGGTAATTTCTCAGGCAGTTAGATAATTAAAATTGTCATAGAACTGTTCTTACAGAAAGTAACAATTTGTGACTGACATTTGAGTTCAGCATCAACCTTTAAATGTTTTTGAAAGCACAATTTATTTGAAATCTGTCCCATAACGTACGTAACTGTCCAGAGCTGCAATTAGCAGGAGGCAATTAGCTATGTTTTTATTGAGCTTTTAATTTCTTAATAAAATCACAAAGTTGGTCATTTGAGAAAGTTCTGTGTACTGAGAAACACTAGAACAGGGGTCGGCAACGTTCGGCACGCGGCTCGCCAGGGAAGCCGCGGCCAGCACATCCCTCGGCCCGCGCAGCTTCCCGCCGCCCCCATTGGCCCGGGAGGACGAACCGCGGCCAGTGGGGGCCGCGATCGGCCGAACCTGCCGCGTCAGCAGGTAAATAAACTGGCCCGGCCTGCCAGGGTGCTTACCCTGGCGAGCCACGTGCCGAACGTTGCCGACCCCTGCACTAGAAGCTACTACTAAAATGTCTTTACCATAATCTCAGTGGTAAACTGGGCTGACTGGGAGTGAGAGCGATCCATGCGGGGGGGGGGGGGGGCCCCTGGAAGAAGGCACAAAAACAAAAGTGGGGGGAAACTAAGGCTCTTTTGTTGCTGTTTTTAACAGATGAGGAAACTGAGAAACCCAAGCTAAGCAACTTGCCCAAGCCAGCACAGCAAATCGGTAGCAAGGATTGGAGTTCCAGAGTTCCTGGTTTCCTATCCTGGGCTCTAACTACTAAACCATGTTGCCTGTAACACCCTTCCTGTCCCATTTCAGTGCTGAGATCCAAGTTCCATAATAATTAGCCAGGGTTTGGTGTTGAAAATTCTGAGACTTGTTGTTGTTTTTTCAGTCTTAAAATCTGTTTAGATTTCATGGCAGTCTGCTTGACCACTAGTGACCTAGCATGCCCCTGTCATCGTCTATTGCCTACCGCTAAGGTAAATGGCAGCCTTTTTTTGCTACAATCTGGGTCAAAGAAACTCGGTAGTGAAGAGTGAGTGAGCTAGTTGTGGATCAGGAGAGGAGAAAATACTGCACAGCTGACTGGTGGTGGTAACTCTTTTTCTTCACACAGAAGTAGAATTAATGGATACAAATTGTTTGAAGGAGACATGGATTGTCTCCTTAAAGAAGCTCCCTTCTGCTTGGTTTAATATAATATTTTATACGTGTAGCATCTTTCATCTGAAGAGTTTAAATGTAAACCATGAAAATCTGGCACATTATGCAGCTCTCAACTGCAGTTGTTCCACAAAGTGAACAAGCTTTCAGCGATCTATAATGGAGATGAATCAGTTGAGTGAAGCATGATGCATATTTTGGGGGATGGAATCGGTCTGTGAGAGGAATTTAATAAAACTGATTTGCAATCCCATGATTTTTCTTTCAGCTATAAAGGTACCTTAACAAGCCTAATACCAGTTCTCCTCTTGACTTCTAACCTCTGCCTCCTGCCCTCCCAAACCTACGTTATTATAGAACACTTTCACAAAGAAAAGTCAGACTATGTTTGCACGCGTGTGTACACACACACACACACACACACACATATATATAATTAATGGTGAATTTAGTAGTTTGGAAAAGCGTCAGATTGACAGTGCTGGGAACTTAAAGCCTCTGTTTAATCATGCCATAGGTACAGGACGGAGAACTACAGTAGAAACTTCCCCATGCTACACCATTAGTTTGCCTCTCCAGCATTCTGGAGGAGTAACCTCTATACCCAGTTTAGACCCATGCCCATTCAGTCCTGGGCTGCTTCTGAGACTGCCAACTGGTGCCAGTTATTGAGGTGTGTCTGGTGATATGTACTTTGTTCTCAGGGTTAAGGTAACTGCATAGAGTACCAAACAGCTATCAAATGGTGGTAACTTTACCTGGAGGTCAGAAGACCTATACCTCTTTACCAGTTCCCTGGGTCATCCAGTCCCCTATAAAGTCAGCCTTCTCCTTTGTGGAACACAAATGCGTTTGATGTATTACTTCTGAAATGCCTTCTGCCTTGCCTCGTGTCATTACTGTACTTATCTTTTCTATTATAAGCAGAGACCTAATTTTTTAAATGTTCATATTGAACATACAAAAAAAGACACGATGCAGCACATGGATATATTTGATATTGAAACGTTAACTTAAAGATATTTTGGATACGGTGTTACTATATAGAGAGAGCGGTGCTTAGACATAGCTTTGCATTCTAAATTTAACTTTATTAAATGTTTCTTAATAATCTAAACCAGTCACACATACATACAGTTCTCATTTTGTCTTTGCTCTGGCCAATATATATAGCTGCTTTTACCAAAGTTCATTACAATTTGTGTTCCAGGTTATCGGAGTAGCTGCACCATCCATTGCTCCCATTTACTTCAGATAGATTTGTGGGAACTGAGCACTTCTGAAATCAGACCCTGAATGTATAGCGCTCACCCACGTCTTGTTGAAATACAGCTACCTCTGGGGTGGAACGCAGCAACCGTTTTAGCAGTGCTTTCCGCCACTTTTAGGGGGAGATGTGAAAAATAACTTATCCAGTTGAAATGAGGGGAATTACTTTAGGTAGACAGAATGTGATTATCTTTGGATCTTTCCATGTCTGGTTAGGTCTTCTATATTACATGTCATCCCAAAGCTGCAGCATATCTCCATGCTGAGGTTCTAGTTAAGTATTGTCTTCTAGGGAAGAGTACCACACCGTTTCTTGCAGCATCTGGAATTTTTTTGGGACATCACCTATCCAAGTAGTGATCTGGCCTGACCCTGTGTAGCTTGGAAAATAGGTGAAATCCTAGTCTGAGGTTGTATCTGTGCATGCACAAGGTGTAGCATCCCGTTTAAGTAATCAGTCTTCGACAGTACTGGAATAAACAGTTTAAGATGTTTGGCCATTTAAACTTCTTTCGTTCCGTGGAGTAAGCTCAGACCATCTGTAGTCTCTTCTTTGTTAAGATATTAAGGTAAGCCCTGACCATGCATTCAGGCAACACCTCCTCCAGTAGAAAGATACAAACTGGATTCCTGTATTTTATACAATGAGTGAGGACAGAGTTTTTGTTCCACATACTAAACGTATTGTGTTTGCCCTTAGCAGACTAGCAAGTACTGATGGATGTTTCCGACAGCCCTGAGCAACACCCCTGCTCTCCCGAGGAGGAGGACCAGCAGCTCTCAGACGACGAAATCCTGAAAGAGAGTGGGTCAGATCGAGAACTGGATGGAGAGGGTCATGGCAACATTCTGGAGGAAGAGGAAGAGGAGGATGCGGCCAGGGGACTGAGTCAGGGCGAAGAGGAGAACCACTCAGATGAGGAGGACCATTTAAGTGAAACCAAGTCTCAGGACTCTGACAATAATGAGCAGAGCAGGGAGCTGAAGAGCTCCCCGTGTCACAAGGAGGAGGAGGAAGACCGGACAATTGATCTTGGAGACGAAGCATCCTCTGTCACTCGGGAACTGGATGAGCATGAATTGGACTACGATGAGGAGGTTCCCGAGGAGCCAAGTGCTGCTGTTCCAGAGGATGAGGCAGAGAAGGCGGGGGGTGAGGATGACGAGGAGGAGGAGAAGGGAGACGATGCACCCGAGGACGAGAAGAAATCCAACAGTAAAAGCGACGATGAAAAGGATGGCCAGGATCCCCTCAAAGAGAAGAAGAAAGAGGAAGATGATGGAGAAATTGATGATGGCGAGATTGATGTAAGTTTGAGTTATCCTTAGGGGAGGGAATTCAGCAACGCCTGTGTGGGGTGGGGAAATGTGGTGTTCTGCCCTTGGATTCAGAATTAGCTGGCTCTTAGGCTGTCGTGCCCTGAACATCTGTCATATTTGATGTGAATATCTACAGTAGCTTTTTTTTGGCCTAATTTATGGCCTCTAACGACTGTAGGCTCTCAAACTGTCCATCACTGCCCATTCCTCACGAGCTCCGGTTATGCCCCAGCGTATAAATGAGATGCATGTTTCTGAAAAGGAAGGCCTGCTGTGTACATAACTGTGACTTCAGTTGCTGTGTACTCTGGAAAAACCTGTTGTGCACAACATCTGTAAAGATGTCTCAAGTTAAACTTGGTCCTGATCAGTGCACAGGGTCTCCAGAGCTTCAGATTTCTACCTTTGCTCGCAAAGGTCACTTTTGGGTAATGCTAGCACCTAGTTAGCCAGCTAGACTCTTACAAGCTATGCCGTCACTCGTACATTGTTAACCGACCAGGCTATAATGGCTCCTGCAGATGGGATATCCGGCATGTGTGGCAAACCCACGTGCTTAAAATAGATTGTATTGTTTGTATTGCAATAGTGCCTTAAAACCCTCGTCATGGATCAGGACTCCATTGTGCTAGGCACTGTACAAACAACATAACAAAAAGAGCTGACAATAGAAGTAAGTTGTGGTCTGCCGCTTTGGTGATGCGCATTTCCTGTGGTGACTGATCTGAGTTTATACTCAGAAAGGCAAAGTGACCGATCCCATTAGGAATTGTGGTCAATAGCGCTTACTTAGTACTTTGTGCCCAGATTGCTGTATAGCAGCACTCTTCAGTCACCGTGTGTAATATTAGTGCCATTTTACAGGTGGAGGAGAATGAATTGGTGGTGAAATGACTTTCTCAATACCACAGATCAGGGCCTAGAACCCTTCCTATGGGCTCTCAGTCTTGTATTTAGACCACACTTCACTCTGACTATTGGGAGTGTAAGACAGCATTTAAAATATAAAAGCCGGGTGGTTAGCATTAATTCCTCTATGTCAGAGACCCAAGTGCAATTTCTTGGCTCTGTTTCTTGTTCCCCATGCAAGAGGTGCAACTGGGCAGGGAAAGTTTGTCACTGCAGCACCACTCGATAATCAAGCAAGGAAGCAATGGGTTTGGAAAGGAGTCATTTCTAGTCGTACTCAGCCAAAGAAGATTACCCAAACCTGAGAGCTAGGAGGTTAGGGTAGAAAAGTAGGATGTTCTCCACTGACGACTAAAGGAGAGGAAGTTAATTGGAGGAGACATACAAAATAATAGTCTGTCATTTCAATTTGTTTTTCAGTTGGGCTGCAGCTGGCAGTGACATTTTTTGAAAAAGAGGTTCATATGAGAGTGGAAACTGTAGTAGACCAGCATTAGCTGAAGTTAGCATAGAATGCAAATTATGCATTGATGTCTGGCTGAACTACCCCATTGTGATAAAACATTCAGGAAACTTGGGTGAATGACAGAGGATTTAGCTTATTAGGGCTTCTTCAAAAAGACCTCAAGTCCTTTTTTAATCAAGTAGAAGTGTGTTCTAAATCTTGTAGGAAGAATACAGTAACAAAAATGATCTTTCCTGCATTGACCACCTGTCTTTGTTTTGATCAGTTGAATGGCTCAATTCTTAGCCCAAAGGTCTGAACAAAACTGCTCACACCCCAATCAGCAATCCTCTGACAAATATCTTGAATTTTCTTTATCGGGTTAATCACGTGGTGCTTTGGCTAACTCAGTGGTCAGGATCACATGTTTCCTCTTATGTTCTGCTCATTGTGGAAGGTGATCTGATAAAATACATTATATATTTTCAAACCACTCAAATGTTCTGACTCAGTTTCACTCCAGGTTAAACCAGGGATGGGCAAAGTACAGCCCGCGGGCCGGATCCGGCCCGTCTAACATTTCTGTCCAGCCCGCCAGGCTCTTTGGCTGCCCCCTCGTGATCTCCGGGCCGCTAAAAGTCCTGCGGCGTAGCGGGGCGCTCAGGCAGGCTGCCTGCCTGCCGTGACCCCACGCCACTCCCGGAAGCAGACGGCTGCTGCTGGCATGTCTCTGCGCACCCCTGGCGGAAACCGGCCAATGGGAACTGGGGGGGTGGTGCTTGCGGATGCGGGCAGCGCACAGAAACCCACTGCCCCCCTCCCCCCAAGGGGCGCGCAGAGATGTGCCAGCAGCAGCCAGCCGCAGCCACTTCCGGGAGCGGCATGGGGCTATGGCAGGCAGGCAGCCTGCCTGAGCCCTGCTGCGCCGCCGGCCGGGAGCCGCCTGTGGTAAGCGCTTCCCGGCCAGAGCCTGCACCTCACACTCCCTCCTGCACCTCAATCCCCTGCCCCAGGTCAGAACCCCCTCCTGCACCCAGACCCTGCACCCCCTCCTGCACCCCAATCCCCTGCCCCGGGTCAGAACCCCCTCCTGCACCCCAATCCCCTGCCCCGGGTCAGAACCCCCTCCTGCACCCTAATCCCCTGCCCCAGGTTAGAACCCCCTCCTGCACCCCAATCCCCTGCCCCAGCCCCGAGCCGCCTCCTGAACCAAACTCCTTCCCAGAGCCCACACCCCTCACCCTCTCCTGCACCCCAACACTCTGCACCAGCCCAGAGCTCCCTCCTGCACCCAAGCTCCCGCCTAGACCCCCTCCATTAATATAGTAGAAATGTGCGGCCTGTGACGACTTACCAACATTCGTGGAGTGGCCTCCTGCAAAAATTATTGCCCACCCCTGGGTTAGACATTTCTGTGTTCTATATTACCTGAAACCCTTGTGGTGGGAGAATCCAAGCAATTAAATTTACTGGATCCCTAAAATCATTTCAGAATAACTTTTAACATGTATCTTGATACAATACTAAAGCGTTCCTCCCGATCACTAGGGATTCCTGGGAACGCTGTCCACACTAATATGCAAGATGAATTTGCACTCTGAATGGCTTTCATATATTAGCTTATAATGGGGATCCCAGCTGTCTGATTCTCGTTAGACCACACAGAATTAAATACTCTCTCTTTTGTTCAAGCACTAGGTTTGCAAAGATTTCGCACAGTTCTATTGAAAGGAGCTGCGTTAAGCTGGCTATTCCATTCACATTATGTTGAATGCAAGACCCATCTTTTTGGGGGGGGAGGGGGATGTTAATTTGTCTGCAGTTTATGCTGTTTGCAGACATTTTTAGCTTGATGGGGAAGAAAAGCTAGCACAAGATTTAAACACATACACCATTTGCAGGCATTTTTTAAAAGGAGATCTGGCCTGAGAGAATCTCGAAAGGAATAGAGTGAAAGAGATATTAAACACTGGGTCCCTGGAGAGCTGGGTTATCCAGAGCCAAGTGGACATTTCTCCTGGTTTCCAGCTGTTACGTTGCTAAAAATACATAAAACGCTTTCCTCATGTAACTTTTCCATTGATGTAATCACTGTAGTTGCTACAGGGATGTCCTGCTTGCCAGTGAGAGGGAAGGTGTCCACAAGACACTCTCTCTATTAAGATGTGTTCCACAGTATGGCAATATTTGCATTTCTTTGAGGTAGAGAAGCTGGGAGAGGCCAGGTAAGGTTCCAACACCTTTTTGGGTGCATCTACACTGCAGCTGGGCATGTGCCTCCCAGAATGAGGAGACAGACACACACTAGCTCTGCTTCAGCTAGCCGTGTAGCCAGGGGTCACGTGGGCAACAGCTTCGGCTTGTTGCTGGAGAACGTACCCAGGATGTCCAGATGGGTTCGTGGGCAGGTGACTAGCCTGAGCCACTGCCCGTGCAACTGCTGGCTACGCTGCTACTTTTAGCATGCAACCTCGAGGAGAGCTAGCACATGTCCATCTGCCCAAGCTGGGAAGCACGCTCCCAGCTGCATAGTAGACATACCCTGAGTCCGAACAGCTGTCATTCGTGCCCCTAGTGCCTTTGATGTCACTTGTCACATGCATTTTTTCTCTCCACTGAACCCCTTTTAAAAAAAACCTCCCTTTGACCTGACAAATCCACGTGGCTAAAAGCTTGTTCCGGAAGAGTTTCCTTTGGGAACAAAAGCAAAGGCCTGCTCTGTGAAGCTACACTTGTTTTATTCTGTGGATAGACATTTCTTTTCATAAATCATATTTGGATCTCTAATCTTTCAGGATGACTAATCTTGAAGGTAACTTGGAGAGCTTCTACGCACTCCATCTTCCTAAGGTTCTCCACGTGCTGCATCATGGCTCTCAATTTATGCTGAGTTCCATTATAAGCCACGCTGCTTTATGACTCGACGCTGAACTCCTGAGCAGTGTTAAAAAATAAAAGGGTAGGAATGGTGGAGAAGGGAGTGTGATTTAACTGCTGCAACAGGGGACTATGAAAACAACAGACTTAACTTCCTCCCTGAAAGGCTGTTCATGAGATTCTGTCACTACACACGATAAAGAGGCATATTCAAATGAGTGTTATAACACAGCAATTGTCCTCCAGAACTTAATATGTAGGTTCCCAACATCTGTATCAGCTCTCCTCATCAGTCACTCTTTCGGGCTGGTCTGTATACAAGAGTCACAGCATTGTAATTAAACATGCATTTTTAAATTGATAAACTAAAGGAGGGACTCAAGATAAATCAGTATGATACAGTTCAGTTGATTTCAGAGTGTCCACTTGGGTTTGTCCCAGTTTAACTAAAACAATTTAAAAACATGGAAAATGGGTGCAACTTAGTACCTAGACAAGGCTTCAGATTCTAAGAAGCTCTTGATGCTTGCAGGATTTCCAGTCTTCCCTGGAACACTAGAATTAATACCCTCCCTACCCTTTCTTAGGCATAGGAAGGTCCACAGTGCGTATCACACTGTTATGTTCCCAGTTGCCCTGGGACACACATTCCCAGGAACTTTGGAGTTGCTGGCTTTGATTTTACTGTGAAAGAGTCTGTGGTTTTCATGATGACTTGACTCTCTTAAGCATCTGTCCTTCTGTGCCTTGCAGGATGATGATCTGGAGGAGGGAGAAGTTAAAGATCCCAGTGATAGGAAAGTGAGGCCGCGTCCCACCTGCCGATTCTTCATGAAAGGTAACAATATACTGCAGCAGAGGGAGTGAATCGAGCTCTCTGTGGCTTCTCTTGTTCAGTTGTGCAAGTGTTAGTCTACCAATCCCATGAGGCATGCTGTCCCAGACAGCACTCAGATCACCTTTCTTTTCCATGGTGGCCAAGTGCTGATTTTACACAGGGAAACATGCAAAATATGTAACAATTGTTCTGTCTTAAGTGCAGAATGCCTCAAATAAAGGATGACTTGCTGCACCTTGAAATAAAAATCTCTTCAGAGGTCCTCTTAATAATCAAATATTGCTTCAAATGTTTTAAAAATATTACATTGTACAAATTAGAGATGGAAAATACTCATTCGTTCTTGTCTAGTTCATGCCCTGCCAGGGCAGAATTGTTCCCTGCAGCTCAATATCCAGGTTACTTCTATAAATCCCAAACAATAGGATTCCACTTCTTCCTTTGAGAGACATTTATTGAAATATCTTTTATTGAAGACAAGGCTAGAAATAATGTTGCATTTCCCTGTAAATGTTAACTTGGTATGTCATGTTCCTTTCCTCTCAGCTCCACCAACACAGATCTGCTCGGTATTGCATTTGATGAATAGTGTCTGCCTTTTTTACCAAGCAATGCGTTGCATGTAAATGTGCTGTTCTGAAATGCAGAACATTTTTAGAAACTGTCCATAAAGAGTTCCCAAGAGGCACAGTGTTAAAGGCAGACGTAGCATCAGGGCTGATTGATTAGGTGAGGAATGGTAGTGTCCCTTTTAGCACAGAACACTGGATTCAGACTGAGTAGGCTACTAGCGTAGTCTAGGAAGAGAAACTTTTCCCCTCAGTATAGAAAATCAAAAATGTGAGACCTATTGAAGTCTGATACAATATAATCTGGATTAATGAAGTTTTAGGTCTTTATGGTCTTCATGATAACAGATCATAATGGCAGAGTCCTCACTGAAGGTGATGACACTAAATGCCGGTGGAGGGATTACTGTGACAATCTGTATGCCTCATCAGAGCCACTTAAAATACAGGACCGCGGAAAGGAGAGTGTGGAGCGGGAGCCATTAATCCTGCAACAGGAAGTGGCGCGTGCTATTTTTATTAATTAAAAAAAAAAAAAAAAAAAAAAAAAAAAAAAGAGCCTGGTAGAACACTGGGGGCAGATAACGTATGAGCAGAATTGTTAAAAGTGATTGATGACCACATATTGATGTAATGTCGAAAATTTGTAGTGATGTATGGATGATTAGAAACTGACCAGATGACTGGACGAATGAAATCCTTCTTCCTGTATCAGAGAAAGGAGACATAACAGAGTGTAGTAACAATCATATTATCTCCCTATTGTCGCACATGAGCGAAGTGATAGAAACAGAAACCACCATAACAAGCCAGTTTCAGAGAGGGAAGAGGCACATGTGAGCAGATCACAAGCATCACATATAAAATGATAGGGATAGGGTCTAAATTAGATGGCCTCTAAATTCCCACTCAAGAAAGAGATCTTGGAGTCATTGTGAATAGTTCTCTGAAAACATCCACTCAATGTGCAGCGGCAGTCAAAAAAGCTAACAGTGTTGGGAATCATTAAGAAAGGGATAGATAATAAAACAGAAAATATCATATTGCCTCTATATAAATCCATGGTACGCCCACACCTTGAATACTGTGTGCAGATGTGGTCGCCCCATCTCAAAAAAGATATATTAGAATTGGAAAAGGTTCAGAAAAGGGCAACAAAAAGGAGCAGCTTCCTTATGAGGAGCGATGAATAAGACTGGGACTTTTCAGCTTGGAAAAGAGACGACTAAGGGGAGATATGGTAGAGGTCTATAAAATCATGACTGGTGTGGAGAAAGTAAATAAGGAAGTGTTACGTCCTCTCATACCACAATAAGTAGGTGTCACCAAATGAAATTAATAGGCAGCAGGTTTAAAACAAAAGGAAATATTTTTTAATACAACGCACAGTCTGTGGAACTCTTTGCCAGAAGACGTTGTGAAGGCCAAGATATAACAGGATTCAAAAAGAACTAGATAAGTTCATGGAGGATAGGTCTATCAATGGCTATTAGCCAGGATGGCAGGAATGGTGTCCCTAGCTTCTGTTTGCCAGAAGCTGGGACTGGATGACATGGGATGGATCACTTGATGATTCCCTGTTCTGTTGATTCCCTCTGGGGCACCTGGCATTGGCCGCTGTCGGAAGACACGATACAGGGCTAGATGGACCTTTGGTCTGACCAAGTATGGCCGTTCTTATGTTCTTATCCATTATATCATTAAAAAATGCAAGGAGTTTAATCACCTATTGATCATGTGTTTCATTGACTACTCAAAAGCGTTGATACCTTCTGACATGACTGTCTTTGGAGGATACTGGCAGACATGGGGATTCCAAAACATCTCAATGAACTCATTGCAAGTCTCCACTGTCAATAACAGACCACAGTGCGAACAGCAGCAGGTGGTAGCGACTGGTTTTCCACTGGGTGAGACAAGGGCGTATTCTGTCCCCAAGCCTTTTCAACATGTATGCAGAATTAGTTACAAGACATGCCCTGGAAGGTTTTGACAGAAGTGGAAGGAGCTGGGATTTCATTAGCAGACACCTCTTAACCAGTCTGAGATAGCTGATGACACAATGCTCTTTGCTACAGCCACTGAGGGAAAGCAACAGATGTCGGAGTCTGTTGTACTATGGACTATCCCTGAATGAAGTGAAAATGAAATGCATGCACATTGACATGATTAACAAAAACAGACTACCCGGACAGTACGATTACATCACGTTGTAGAGGCAGTCGAGTAATTATCTGGGCTCATACATACCAACCAAGGAGCCTGTTCCAAAGAAATCAGAACATGACTAGGAATGGCTCATCAAGTAATGGCCTCCCTTACAAAAGTTTGGAAACACTGTGGCATCTCAACATGTACAAAGGTTCGATTGGTGAACAGCTTAATTTTTTCCATAGTGACTTATGGATGTGAATTGTGGGAAACTAATGCTGCTGACAAGAAGAAAATTCAAGCCTTTGAGATGTGGTGCTGTCAAAACCTCGTGCATATCTCCTGGATGGGAAAACTAAGACACATGCATATGTTAGAAATATATTGGAGACGAGCAGACCCTGCTGTCGGAAATCAATAGGCACAAACTTATGCACGTTGGTCCCATCAGGCACAGAAATGGAACTAACCTCAAAAGTGGCAGGTCATCGTAGTAGAGGACGACCAGCGAGTGGATGGATAAATAATTTGTGGCAGATCAATTGGAGGTCAACCGCTGAGTGTTCAAAGCTAGCTAGAGATCGAAGGCGTCCAAAAATTCTGCTACAATGTCTCCAATATTCAGACATGGTTAAATGGATTTTACTTACTTAGGTCTTTATGGACTGGGATTAAAGAGGAGTGCTATTGAGTGAAAAACCATATTTTTAAGAAACAAATTTTCTTGCCTTTGTTACACACAACACCTGAGATTAGTAAAACAAAGGTTTAAAAACTAACTTGTTTGTGCTTTCTGCTTGCTTTTTGCATTTCCTCCATCTTGACCATTGGAAATAAACTAACCAGTTTCGCTTTCAAGGTCTCATATGCTAGCACATTGTTGCAAAGACTGCGGAGAATGTTTAAAAACTAAAATCTGTTTCCATGGAATTTCTTCAAAAGATGTGGAGACTTGGTTTTGTAAAGCCTTGTTTATAACAGTATTTAATATGAACCATATTAGACTGAGTTCCTTCAACTTCCCCTTAAAGTTGCGTTCACCCAAATGCTTTTGTTTTAGTAGAGATGGTAAATGAAATAAACTAACTAAAATAAAGCTAGAAAGGGCGGAGTGGGAAGACTTGCTTTCACTGCTATGTTAAACAAAGAATACACAGGGATTTGTTTGGGATTTTTCCAAGAGCTGAGCATTAAGTGTAGCTCACCTGTGTTGTTGAATGGCTTCCTGTGTCTAATTGTTTGTTTCCTGTCATGAGTTTGGTAGTGTTATCGCAGGAAGGGGTGTGTTCCTCTGTTTGAACCAGGTGAGTTTTCCCTGGGTGGGGTTGTTTGTCCTTCATTTTTAGTGTTGTTTAATCAGATTACATCCCAATGCATCACAGAATTATTGTAATCACCAGGCCCTTATCTCAGTGTGTGAAAATTCAGATTGAATTACGTCAAGCTCTTTTGCCAAAGATACATTCCTTTGATTTCAGCTTTGTTTGGATGACCTTGATTTCCTCTCTGTCTTCCCCGGTACAGGAGATCTATAGAAATATTGCTGTCTAGGAGCCAAGCTAAAAGCATCATTGTGGGACCTCGGATGCTCCAATTCTAGTCTCTGGTCTCTCTCAGGAATTAATTGCAAAGTGTCATGTCGTGTGGCCACGTCAGTCCATTTTGATAAATATAACTGATTCTGTGAAATGTGTGTTTATACCCATCCTAGTGGAACACGTAATTCGTAGCCATTCGACCACATGCACAAGAGCCTCTTACTTGCCAGAGTAACTCTTGCACTTGACATATTTCAATAAGAAATAAAATATGGTCTGTGTAGATTCTTATTAATGGTCCCAGCATTCAACTTTCAAATCCTTTATACATTTACTGGAAATTAGGGCTGTCGATTAATCACAGTTAACTCACTCAATTAACTCAAAAAAATGAATTGCGATTAAAAAAATTAATCATGATTAATCGCAGTTTTAATTGCACTGTTAATAGAATACCAATTTAAATTTATTAAATATTTTGGATGTTTTTCTACTTTTTTATATATATTGTATTCTGTGTTGTAATCGAAATCAAAGTGTATATTTTTATTACAAATATTTGCACTGTAAAAATGATAAAATAAATAGTATTTTTCAATTCACCTCATACGAGTACTGTAGTACAAGGGTCGGCAACGTTCGGCACGCAGCTTGCCAGGGTAAGCACCCTGGCGGGCCGGGCCAGTTTATTTACCTGCTGACGTGGCAGGTTCGGCCGATCGCGGCCCCCACTCGCCGCGGTTCGCCATCCCGGGCCAATGGGGGCGGCGGGAAGCCACGGCCAGCCCATCCCTCGGCCCGTGCCGCTTCCCGCTGCCCCCATTGGCCTGGGACGGCGAACCGCGGCGAGTGGGGGCCGTGATCGGCCGAACCTGCCGCGTCAGCAGGTAAATAAACTGGCCCGGCCCGCTAGGGTGCTTACCCTGGCGAGCTGCGTGCCGAACGTTGCCGACCCCTGCTGTAGTACAATCTCTTTGTCGTGAAAGTGTACCTTACAAATGTAGATATATTTTTTTGTTACATTACTGCACTCAAAAACAAAACAATGTAAAACTTCAGAGCCTACAAGTCCACTCAGTCCTACTTCTTGTTCAGCCAGTCGCTAAGACAAACAAGTTTGTCTACATTTACAGGAGATAATGCTGCCCGCTTCTTGTTTACAATGTCACCTGAAAGTGAGAACAGATGTTCACATGGCACTTAGCTGGCAATGCAAGGTATTTACGTGCCAAATATGCTAAACATTCGTATGCCCCTTTGTCCACCATTCTAGAGGACATGTTTCCATGCTGATGATGCTTGTTTAAAAAAAAATGTGTTAATTAAATTTGTGACTAAACTGCTTGGGGGGAGAATTGTACATCCCCTGCTCTATTTTACCTGCATTCTGCCATATATTTCATTTTATAGCAGTCTCAGATGATGATCCAGAACATGTTGTTCGTTTTAAGGACACTTTCACTGCAGATTTGCCAAAACACAAAGAAGGTACCAATATGAGATTTCTAAAGATAGCTACAGCACTCAACCCAAGGTTTAAGAATCTGAAGTGCCTTCCAAAATCTGCGAGGGATAAGGTAGGGAGCATGCTTCCAGAAGTCTTAAAAGAGCAACACTCCGCTCCAGAAACTACAGAACCCGAATCACCAAAAAGGAAAATCAACCTTCTGCTGGTGGCATCTGACTCAGATAATGAACATGAACATGCATCAGTCCGCTCTGTTTTGGACTGTTATCAAGCAGAACCCATCATTAGCATGGATGCATATCCCCCGGAATGGTGCCTGAAATATGAAGGGATATGTGAATCTTTAGCACATCTGGCACATAAATATCTTGTGATGCCGGCTACAACAGTGCCATGAGAACGCCTGTTCTCACTTTCAGGTGACGTAAACAAGTGGGCAGCATTATCTCCTGCAAATGTAAACAAACTTGTTTGTCTGAGCGATCGGTTGAACAAAAAGTAGGACTGGGTGAACTTGCAGGCTCTACAATTTTACACTGTTTTATTTTTGAATGCAGTTTCTTTTGTACATAATTCTACATTTGTAAGTTCAACTTTCATGCTAAAGAAATTGCACTACTTGTGTTAGGTGAATTGAAAAATACTATTTCTTTTGTTTTTTTACAGTGCAAATACTTGTAATCAAAAATAAATATAAAGTGAGCACTGTACACTTTGTATTTTGTGTTGTAATTGAACTCAGTATATTTGAAAATGTAGAAAACATCCAAAATATTTAAATAAATGGTATTCTATTATTGTTTAACAGTGCGATTAATCACAATTTTTTAAATCGCTTGACAGCCCTACTGGAAATATACTATCCTTTCTTAATGAGTGAAGTCAGTTTTATAAAGTTCCTGAAGGGGGCACACTAACCCTCTTAGAAAACATGAAAGTACCAAATGCCTCAGGTTAACTTACTCAGTGTTATCTTTGATCGCATATAAAAGCTCACAGTTAACTTAGTGTCTTGGCAATGGACAGCCTTGGAGACTGAATGCCCCTTTAGCACAGAATTGATACAACACAGGCAGTGTCAATGTAACTTTCCTTTGTGTGTTGTCCTGCCAATGTGTCTCCACCTTAACTTGAAGGGACCACCTTTAGGGGTGAGAAGGTAGTTAAATTTCTGTGTCCCATTAACGTTTAATCACTAATGCTGAGACTGCCAATCAAGGTTGCAGTTATAGTGGTGGTTGTGTGACACAGACACCTGTCAGGATCTCTACTGAAGGTCCATCAAATGATTTTGTGTGAGCAGCTAAATGGAAAAGCAAGTTCTGTTACCTACTAACCTGAGCTAAATTCAGACCAGGAACTAGGCCATATCCATATTGCATTACAAACATCTGAGTTCCCCATGGGTACGATAACTTCAGCTAACCCACTGCAGCATCATAGGTGGACTTTCAGAGGAGCTGATATTAAATTTTGTCTCTGGCCCCCTGAGAATGTTTCTCCTGCTCCTGTGCAGAATCAGCTATTAGAGGAGCTTGAGTTATATTTTTCCTCCCCGCCATCGGCCTGTGTATGTAACTCAGACTGATGCCTTTAAACTTCCTGCTGGGTTATTTAGTTTTGAGCTATAAAAGTTCCTAACTATGCTCTAAGCACTTTTTACTTATAAACGTGCACACAAAACTCTCTGGATCACTACCCACATAGACAGCCCTCCCACCCTACCAGAGTAAGTGTCTCGGGTTTTCGCTCACCCGTGATCCCAACTGAATTCATCTCTCAGGGAAAGCCCAGGCAAAAAGGCTTTGCTGGGTGCCCTGAAAGTAAGTGACTGTGAACCAAGGTGGGAAGCAGAAAGGTCATGTCTCTGAAAATCCGAGATGTTCTCTCCTGGAAGACTTCAGATAGTTCTGGAGCAGAACAAGATACCAGAGCTTCCAGGTGTTTAACTGTTCTGTGCAGCGTTTGAATGAGATGTCTGTGCTTTTTCACAGGTCACTGTACTTGGGGAATGAACTGTAGGTTTATCCATCCTGGTGTGAACGACAAAGGGAACTACTCCTTGATCTCCAAACCAGACCCTTTCTCACCCAATGGTGCTCCTCCCATTGGCCCTCACCCACTGATGCCAGCAAACCCTTGGGTATGAAAACATCGCTTTGCATTTGCGGCTTCTGTGTTTTTTGCTTGTTTAGATCTGCAGATACATTGCAGGCGATGACGGATGTGTTAAATTTGGGCCGTTAACTTAGCAAAATCAAATGTTCTTGTGGGATGCATACATTTTAAGAAGGCGCTTTTTACAACCTCTAGTAAATGGCAATAACTTTTCAAGTGTGCCCTGCTGATGTTTCGCCTGGATATTCGCAAACGTTCACAAAGCACAATTTTCCAACTAGTTCTAATATCAGCCTGTGTCTTTTTCCCTTTCCTTCTCATTTTCCTAACAGGGTGCGCCTGTAGTTGATGAAATTTTGCCCCCACCCCCTCCAGATCCTCCAACAGAAAGTGCCTGGGAGAGAGGACTCCGGCATGCTAAAGAGGTAAAGTGTTCTTTAAGAACTACAATAACTTCTTTCGCTCAAAGTCAGCCTATGGGTATCATTGGTGGCAGAAGGACAATATAGTCAAAGCCTCTGGGAATGACTTTCAATCTCTCAGTGGTCTCTCCTCTCTGCTCGGTGGAGGCGGTTAAGAAGAGTCCGAGGGCGTAGCCGCTACTTTCAGTCTGATTTGTAAGATGTTTCCATGACACTAACTTTGAACCTTTTGGTGGGATGTGTAACTTTATCCTTTTTTCTTTGGGGGAGTCTGTTTTGTGTGTTTAACCCAGCAGTCACCTTTGTGTGATATAACATGGCAATCCTCTGGTCAAGAAGAGCTGGTTTCCAGCTCTTTCTCCCATCAGCACTAGCCAGTGGAGATCGCTCCTGAGCAGGGCCCAGGACACCGGAGTCAACCCGCCAATACAGCAGAACTGTTTTCAAGCTGGTACAGTGTGCCATCGCCTCTCTGCTGTTTCCTGTGGTGCTGGCAGGGTGAACCCCGTTTTGTTCAGCTAGGAAGCTGTGGGTTTAACTTTCTCGAGAGCCTTTTAGTGATCCCATCAATTTGGCTGTCTTGATTCATCTTTGTGAGCTAACAGGATAGTGAAATATTACATGTCTTGCTTCAAGTAGATATCCAAACCCTAACTGTTCATGAGAATTGAACAGGAGAGAGACAGGTTAATTAGGAAGCAGGTCCCTCACTGGGGCTGATGTGCCATTAGTAAGCTGAACTTTGCCCTCCATGCCTCAAGCTTGTTGCTTCCTTAAGTCTTTTATTGTGCCTTGTGACAGGTATTAAAAAAGGCAACAATAAGAAAAGAACAAGAGCCTGATTTTGAGGAGAAGCGGTTTACAGTGACCATTGGAGAAGATGAACGTGAATTCGACAAAGAAAATGAATTTTTCCGGGACTGGAATTATCGCATCACTAGAGATGTCCGAGATCCAGCGTAAGATGTGGCTTTGTGCTTGCATCCTTGCTTTTTGGAGTGGATGAGTGGGAAGTAATCCCTACATGTCTGTTTGCAGTTAACCTTTCGCTCCAATTGTGTAGAAATACACAGCCCTCTGAAGATTAGCCACATTTATGTAACAACATCAGAAGCACGCCAGCAAAAACCATAGGTTCTGCTATTACTTGGCATGCCTCAGCTTGGTCCTAGTTCAAAACCAGTTTTCCTTCTAAGCTTTTTTAGCTTTATTCCTTCCGAGTACTTTGCTCTTGTTTCTTCAGAGCCTAGTATGCCAATTTGATTGTCCAGTTGCGTATTGAATTTGTCATGTTAGTTTGGGCTAGTGATTTGTGTTCCTTTGGTACACACACACACACACACACACACTCTCCTGCTCACCATATAAGAATGCATTTGCCAAGTCTTGGTGCCAGCCAGTTTGACTGTGGAGGAAATGAAACTGGTTGGTTGTTAGGCGCAGATTTGCCCTGGAATTAAACATAATTCCTTTTCCACATTTTCACTATGAGAGGGACCATGCACCCAATTCTGCAGGTAGTTGCAGAACAATAACTCCCTATATACAGTAAGAGCTAACATCAGTCATTCGGTAACCTGGTTTTATTTGATTCTCACCTTAGCATATCTACAATGTTCCTCAAGTGGCATGTGACCAGGATTCATCACCAAATTTGGTCCACTGGTTGGATCGTTAGCTTCCCTGGCCCGGGACGGGTACTGATGGGGAGCACAACATGAACACTGATCCATGCCCCCCTATTTGATTCTGAAAAACTTTCATATGTAACCAGTACATGTTGTCCCTAATATTATTAACAGGTTAACTACAATGCAGGTATTACAGATTCTTAAATTTCTAAATAGACAAAGCCTGGATCGATAATTTCAGCCTGGGTTTTAACATTGTGTAAAACCTATCTTCTTAAATCTACAAGTATTCAGGTGGTTATTTTACAGTATTGCAGTAGTACTCAGCAGAGACCCCATCAAAATCAGTGCCCCATTTTGCTAGGCACTTGTACTCTCCTTAAACATAGTCAGTTTAACATTTTACTTGTGTGCAGCAGAGTTGAACAGAATTTATAAAACTAGTATGGATTGAGTCCTGAAAAAGTGATCATCCAGTTCATTCAGGAAATTGAAGAGGAACAGTTCTGTGTAACCAGATTGATATAAGAAATAACTTCTCCTTAGCAAGCTTTGTATGTTGAGTCATTACATTTAAGTTGGAAAATGTCAGCAATTTTTAAGCCCTTAATCATTGCAAGAGCCAAGTAACATATCGCAGCAAATCCTAACTATTGAATTTTTAGATCATAATGTTGATAGCGTGATTGTTTTGTGACATTCAAAGATGGCTAAATAGTTCATGAATTTTTTTTTTCTCTTTTAAAAAATTATAGGGAGGTGGACGTCAAAGAAAATGTTAACTATGGGTAAGTCGTTTTTTTTTCTGATTTCAATACTGTACCAACATTTTCTGTGAGAAAATGAAAATGTTCCCTTAATTTTCTTCTGTTTTGCTTTTTCAAATTTCTTAGGCTACAGACAATTGTCACAAGGTTGGCTGCAGCTGATCAATTGTTTGTATATATTTTCATTTTTGGATGCTGCCACTTGTTGGTAGCAGATTATAAAATTTGAAGTTATGTCCTTAATTTTATAAATACACCTAGAAGGCAAAACAGTGGTGTATGTTTCTATAAATACAAATTTACATAAATACCTTACAGGGAAGGGAGTGGAGAACATTGGGGTGGGGCTGGGTTGAAAAGTCAATTTCTCCCTTGATGTAGTTTAAAATACCTTTCTGTTTTTGTTCCTGAAAACCATGAGTCACTGAACCTGTTCTTTGCTAGCGGTGCAAGAATCTAGAACTGAATTCAGTACCTGGTACCTGTAATTTGGAGCTGTATTATAAGTTTGGGGGGAGGGATAGCTCAGTGGTTTGAGCATTGGCCTGCTAAACCCGGGGTTGTGAGTTCAATCCTTGAGGGGGCCACTTAAGGTCTGGGGGCAAAATCAGTACTTGGTCCTGCTAGTGAAGGCAGGGGGCTGGACTCGATGACCTTTCAGGGTCCCTTCCAGTTCTATGAGATAGGTATCTCTCTATATATCTGTCTATCTATCTATATGTCATCAGCATCTTAAAGTGGAAATCTTAAGCTATGTAGAAGTGTTGAAATAAATACATATAATAACTTGGCTCCTAGGATAGCACTCAGATCTCACTCTGCCCTAGCTTTTTGGCCACTTATATTCTACCGAGGCGTGTCAGTGGTGGTGGTGGTGTTACCCTTCCTATCTTTCAGTACGGGCTACTGAACTGAGTATGGGATTGGAAGACAGAGCTCTTGATTTCTAATCTTGGCTTTGCCACTGACCCCTGTGGCCTTGGAAGTTACTTGAACCCTTACGCCGGGGGGGAATTCGGCACTAAAAAATTTAAAATTCGGTGCATAATGTTTTAAAATTCTGTACATCTTATTTGCCAAAATAACACAATATAATCACGTCAGTTTCAATTATTTTTGTAATTTATTGCAAAATATCTGTCAGCATGTATGTCTGTAACAGCAAAAAAGATTCAAGAAATATTTTTTGACAAATCGATTCCTTGCTAGGCATATTCTAACAGAACTTTTAGTAGTAATTCATTTAAAGTACAATACAGAACTGCATTTCCTGCACCCCCCAGAAGCAGTGCAAAGGCTGGGGGAGTCTGGGTAACGGAGAAGTTGAGGGAGAGGGAAGTAATTGCTGGGCCGGAGTCTGGGAGTGAACCTGGAGGGTTGTTGGGTGTGGCTGGGAAAAGTATGGAACCGGGGTTTTTTCCGCAGCGGGGAGGAGGAGGAATTGTTAGGGAATTGGGGAGCCTCCCCCATGCTGACCCCAGCCTCTCCCATTCAGTCAGGCACATCTGCCACGTCCCCATGCACTCCCACTCAGCCACTCCTCTCCCCCCTTTTACTATGTGACAGTGCACCCCCACTCCTGTTCAGTCCCTGTCACCCCACTAGCTCCTGTGCCCCTACCCCAATCTGTCTCCCCCATGCCTTTCTGAACTCCAGTCTATATGACCCCCAGCAGCCCCGTGTGCCCTGTGCTGTTCGTCTCTCCCCCCCCCCCCAATATCCCTTGCCTCCTCATCTGGCCTCGCGGACAGGGTACCGTGAGGAAAGCAGCCTCTCTTCCTCTCTCTCCATGGCTGGCTGCTCTGGCCCTGGGTCAGCTGCCCTCTTCTGGTGCAACAGCAGCCCCTGGTATGTGAAAGGTGTAATTGCAGCACCTCCCCGGCAGAATGTGTTTTCTGAAAAGAAAACAGAATTTGCTGGGGAACATGAATTCTGCGTGTACACAGTGGTGCAGAATTCCCCCTGGAGTAAAATAAACTCTTTACCCATTTTCTCATCTCTAAAATGAGTATAATACTTGCTCCCTGCCATCTGATTTGCAAGGATGAGTTATTATTGGGTACATGCCATAAAGATACCAGATAGTATTAGTAAAGCTGTTCTAACAGAGGAAGCTTTGCATACTAGAGGACTGGTGGCTTTTAGACTCTTCGCCCCATAAGAAAAGTGTCTGCATGTGGCATATTTTTCTCTCACTAGAAAGCTCTGCCAACATGCTTATTCCTGGCACATTCACAAATGTCATATACCCATCACCTCTGCGGACACAGCAGTAGGAGACTCCAGGGTCTGTCCTACTTTCCATGTCCATGGGTAACCTCCCTTGGTGGGAGTTGCACATGTGTACTGGGGAGAAAATATGCTAAACTCTAAATGGGTGGGGGGGAATTGTGCTCTGTTACACCAACATAAATATATACGAAGTAGCCTCTGTAGAAATCAAATGAAGTTACTCTAGATTCACTCCAGTTGAACTGAGAGCAGAATTTGACCTGTAGAGTTATGTATGTGTATGAGAACATGCTTTTCTAAGTTTTGTTTTATTGTAATATTTAGAGGCTTTCTGAACCTCTCCCCAGATACATATAAGTGAACCATTTTATGCAGTAATAAATCTCTGAATATTTTCCCCTGTCAATATGCTTAGCGTTTTCATTTATAAATGCAACCATTTTCCTAATGTGCAAATGATATTTACCTGTTTAATCTTCTCCCCTTTCTCAATATAGGCTTGATTCCTATACAGATCCCTATTACGATTATGAAATAGAACGGTTCTGGCGTGGTGGGCAATATGAGAACTTTAGGGTGCAATACACAGACCCAGACCCATATCGTAACTACCGAGTAAGTAAGGTAACATGCACCCTCTCCTAAGCTTTGCACTCTCTCTTCCTCCAGGTACTTCACATACGTTTGTTTTCAATTACCATATAGGACGTATGTTGGCATTAGATTTTTTTCCTCTTTTGGCAGACTGTGTAGACGAGACTTTTCCTTAATCTCTAAAACGATTCAATCATTCATTATTTATTTAAGTTCTGGTAATGTGCAGAGCACTGAACAAGACCAATATACTGGCCCTGGCCTGCTGAGTTCACACTGTGCCTTTTAGATAAGGCAGAACTTAGTGGCACAACCCAGCTGAAGGAGTTAGTTTGGTATCCTTTGTCACTTACATCTGGGGGTGGAGAAGGCATTTGACAGATGGGGGTAGTGTTTGGGGGCCTTGCAAAGAAGTGAGTCTAAAGGAGGGATTTGAATGAAGACCAGTCTGCATGAGCATTGTCCGCTGGGACAGAAAGAGACGGATGGATATGGGCGTGTGTGTTATGTACACAAGTAAACTCTCACCAGGATGAATGGGTATTTAAGAAACGTAATACCCATTACTATAACTGGGCGTTGCGTACAGTGGTCACTTTGCATTGAGATGAGGGAGGCAGCAGCTTTGACTGGTCTGCCGCTAGAATCCAGGGGGAATCGACTTGCTTGTAGAATGAAAGGTCAGAGTGTTTTCATTGAAAACATTCTTATTTCCGTTCCGTATTCCAAGGGCTATATAGGCACCTGTTGCCAGGTCACAGACTGCAGTGCCTTGGGACACATTGGTAATGAGAACTAATTTTGCCCGACGCTAAGATTTTCAGCTGTATTTGTTATACAAAAGAACAGCAATAGCTGTTTTTTTTCCTGTAAACTCAAATAACACTTTTCTAATCTGAACATCACGGAAGTCTTAAAGTGGCCAGTCCTCAGTGCAATTTTTGGTGCTATATCATCCGATTTTTTTATATTCTGCTCATTTGCAAAATTCAGGAATTGCTAATGGGTCAAAGTAGCAACGTGAGGCAGTGTGATCGTCTACCTAAGATAGGTGAACAGCCACATACATATTACTTTCTTCTCAAGGGAAGCCTTCTAGATAATGGACCATGTTCATCATTGATGGCTCTGTTGCCATTAGTGAAGTTAGATGAACCTGATGCTGTGTTTTATGTCTTTATACAGCTCCTAAGTAATTCTGAAACATTATGGCAAACACAAACTCCAATTGTCCCCCTGATGCCCTGCCGTAACTTTGGCGAGCTAGTATAATTGTTTCCAATTTGAGACTTTAAAACCTCTCACTTTCATTAGTGAGGAGATGTAACCATGGAAGTGATGTAAAAGTGTCTTGTTTGTTTGTTTGTTTTGTTTATACAAGGAAAGAGAGAGAGAACGGGAAAGGGAAAGAGAGAACCGACAGCGGGAGCGGGAACGGGAACGAGAGAGAGAACGGGAGCGGGAGCGACGACAGAGAGAGAGAGAACGAGAGAGGGAACGGGAGCGTGACAAGGAACGCCAGCGAAGGAAAGAAGAGTGGGAGAGAGAGAGGGAGCGAGTGAAGAGAGATGAAAAAGACAGACAACACAGAGACCGGGACAGAGATCGAGACCGGGACAGAGAGAGGGAACGTGAAAAGGAAAAAGAAAAACCAAAACCTAGGTCACCGCAGCCGCCAAGGTATGTGCTCCTTTATTGATGCTTGGTTTTGTTTGGTACTGTTTTAACTGTGGATTAACCAGAGATGCACCAAACAGGGAGAGGGGATGTATGCTCTTTGGATCTCTATTGTCTGCTGCCCTAAGTAGGAAAAGCAGTAGTTCCAAGGGATGTGCACTAACCATAGGGAGTGCACATCCAGCCAGTAAATGGAGCTAAAGCAACATCAGATTAGAGCTTCAAGGGCATTCACCATTGCAGGCTGTACATAGAGAAGAGAACTTCTGGGTGGAAGTGTTCAAGGTGTCTTTGGTACGTACCTGGGAGGAGTCTAGCCTGTATAGAGCTGTGGAGTCCAGAGCCACGGTAACTGAGTTTAATGTGCCTCTCAGAAGTCTAGCTGGCTGAGCACAGGACATGGAAGCATTGACATCGGCTCCTTCTGTGGCCTTGGCAAATGACTCTTGGCAAGAATCCAGGATGGATTGGGCATTTTTAAAAATAACAAAAATATCCAGCGTTCTAGTTAATACTAAAAACAAAAAGGGGATTGGAAGGCATGTAAAGCCTCAATTTTCAGGGATTAAGCCAATCTCTGTTATGAATTAGGATGAGATTTCCTGGGGGGGCTGTTTACTCAGATCTGCCAGTTGCAGGGTTTCTTGCACCTTCCTCTGAAACCTCTAGTGCTAGCCACAGTCAGAGACCGAGTACTAGATCCTGCATGGGAATTCCCATGTTCCTGTTTCCCAATCTGTCAACTACATTACTGCCTACACTAACTCACAAGTGGGTTTGGATTAACTATAAAGCACTATGTAAATATTAGAGCTGATCGGGGGGGGAAATGGAATTTTCATCCCTTGGGAAATTCTGATATTGCAACACCTGTTTTCATCCTATGTCAGGGAAAAAATAAAATATCAAAACCGTTTGCAAAATTAAAAGTTCAATAAAACTTCAATTCAGAAATGTTGAAATATTTGGGAAATGGGTGGGAGATGTAGTCAAGGAGCAAGGCTCATGGGGGAAATGGATGCCTGAGGGACCCAGAGCTGCATCTCCTGCGATGCACTGCGGTCTCGCCCATCTCTCCGGGTGGCTGAGCCACAATGGTGCCTCAGTCCTAGAAACTGCAGTGCATCATGGGAGAGTTAGTCCATCTGAGGAGCTGGGCCTCTAGGGGTGAATAGAGACCATGAGTGACCCAGAACTACATCTCCCACGTAGTACTGCTGTGATTCAAGTAGGTGCAGAGATTAATGTCGACCCAACCCAAAATGAAACACTTTTAGGTTTTCCTGACAGAAAATTTTGATGTATTTTTAAATGAAATCCCATTTTCCAATAGGAAAACACTTTATTAAGAATCTTTCTACTATCCCTAATAAATACGAAGTGTTCAAGTGCCTTATCAATATGGTTATATTAATGTAAAAAACTGCAGTTAAAACGTAGATGTTAGAAGTATTGAATATAAATATGCAGTTTAATTACCTCAGTTGCCACTCGTTCATCTTAGGCTGCTGGTTCACATTCGCGCTAGGTCCGTGATGGCAAAGATCTTGTCATCTATAATTGTTTGACTCATGATGCAAGTTGATTACCTCTCTTCTAAAATGCCCGTGTTGGTCTTGTTTGTCATGACTGATCTAATGACTGTGCCCACGGGCACAGATGTGAGACTACAGGCTGAATGGCGCCATGGAGACTAAACTACCTTCTGTGGCGCTAAAGGTAGTTCTGCCCCAAATCAGGGGTAGGACAGCACGTAGAAACTTTCACCACTGCTGCCCAAGGACTTGCTGGGGATAACTATGGCACTCTTCACCAACCTTAAATTCAATTAACCGCCTCCTCCTCAAAACCGTTCATGGGTCTGAATAGTGGACACTATCACCATAGCAGGCAGCTTAGACTCATGGTCTTGTGGTACTCTTCTTGATCTTTACACACTTTATGGATTTGATTTTTCCCAGCGAACAACCTCTCGTGGTTCACAGTGATCTGTGAACTACATATTGACTCTCTAAACCAGATTTCTTCCAGATTAGGTCTGTATCTGATAAATAAAGAAATACAGCAGGGGAAGCTGTGGGTATTCCTGGCCTTATTTTCATCTGGTACAAAGCACACGGATCCAAAGGGTTCCAATAATCTGATTGCTTTTGGCTTAATATCTGCTATTTCTAGGAACTGTTGATTGACAAATCTACTTGTTCAGACCCACTCCTGTCTCAGCCAGTAATTACAAGAAATACATAGATAAAGGTCAAGCAAAGGTTCTACCAGAAGTTATGGGGAAAACCAAACAGGAACTTGTGTTGGCTTCATTTGTAGGTTGGTTTAAAACCAAAAACAAATCACCTCCCCAAATGCTAGAAATGAAGTGGTTATTGTGCTGTTTACATTGTTGCACATAGTATAGATGTAAAATTTAATGCTTTAAAATCTGACTAAACCCTCAAATGAAGGGTGATAACTGTTTTATAAGGTAACGTATTTGGAGTGAAGCAATAGGAATATTTAACAGTAAGCTGGTGTCTGAGAATCTCTTTATCTTGTTTCCAATGCTCCAATTGAAGACTCCTGCATGTTAGAAGTACTCTTATGTAAGCAGTCAAATCCCCAGTTTCTGCTGGTTGGACTCTACTCTTGAGCCACTAGCTCTGTTACATTTCCGAGAGTTTGGGTTTATTGGCAGTAGAAAGAGAGAGGCAGGAAACCAAATAAAATAAAAGAAGCTGCAGTTTAAATCCTAGGGATTGTTTACACAGGAGATTGGCTTGCCGAGCAGTAGTGTGTGACTACAGCACACTAGCTTGCGGTGCAGTAACATCCCATGTGGACATTGCTACCGTGTACTGCTGTTTGCAACACACATTTAAAGTGTGGTTCTAATCTGGAACATGAGCATATTTATATAAATTTGCTCAATTTATACATTTTTGCCAGCCCTTTAAACTCTACCTAGCGTCTAGTGATACTGCCCCAATAAGAATTCACCAACTCCCTACCTCCATTACATACAAATAACTCAGCGCTATTTATAGAACTGATTTCTAATTTTACCATTCTATGAATAAACCATTTACAAAGTTTAATATGTAACCTCTTAGCAATTGCTTCATCTTTAACCTGAATGCCTCTCCCTCATAGGGGAAGTAATTCTGTCCTCTTAGTTTATTTATAGACTCTTGTGCTTTCCCTAATTTGCTAAATCACAACCCGTGGGCAATTCCAGCCTCTTTCGTAGTTCTTGGCTGCTGATATTCAGTGCCTCCCTCTGTCACGTGGCTTTTTGAAGTTGAAGACTATTGGAGTTCCAGGCTTGTATGAAATTCCTCATGCAGGCAATCATCAGGTAGCACTCTGGCAGGTGCTGCAGCAGTGAAGCCGGACATTGCATAATAAACAGATTCCCATTTCCAGCTGGAACGTGAATAATTCTCCTTGGCTCATTAGTGACTAAAGAGCTCTGAAAGCCCAGTTCCACAGAGACCATGCCAGAAAGCATGATGTAACTATTGAAATAGTAAGGATCTTTGCCATAGGTGTACCAAGGACAACTATAATTACTAGTAAATGGCATTCAGTGCATTAACACAGGAGTTTCCCTAAAGGAAGCTAATAGAACAGAACAGAAACTATGACCAGCAGAATGTAAGATGGAAATTGAGAGGGATGGAAGAGGATTTGAAGATCAAACAGCCAGAAATGTGTAAACAAATATGACACTTCAAGTATATTGGAGTCTGGTGCAGTGCCCCCCTGGCAGTAAAGGGAGTAGTTGAGAATGGAGATGCTGCTGAGAATCGTTACATCAGTCTTCACCACCAGGGATAGTTATAACCCTTTTTCTAAAATGGAGAGTAAAAGCGAATATTGAATGATGTCCTCTTAGAGTCCAAGGCACCAGAAGGGGCCATTGTGATCATCCAGTCTGATCTCCTGTACAGCACAGGTCAGAGAACTGCCCCAAAATAATTCCTAGAGCAGAGCAATTAGATGTTTTTCTAAAATTGATTTAAAAGTTGCCACTGATGGAGAATCTGCCATGACCATTGGTAAATTGTTCCAGTGGTTGTTAATTCTCTCCATTAAAATATTTACACCTTATTTCCAGTCTGAATTTGTCCAGCTTCAACTTCCAGCCATTGGATCATGTTATATCTTTCTCTAGTTGATGAAATAACCCATTATTAAAATATTTGTTCCCCATGTAGGTACTTGTAGACTGTAATCAAGTCACCCCTTAACCTTCTCTTTGTTTAGCTAAATAGATTGACTTAAGGAGCTTAATCACTATCAGGCAGGTTTTCTAATGCTTTAATCATTCTCGTGGCTCTTCTCTGAACCCTCTCCAGTTTATCAACATCTTCTTGAATTGTGGACCCCAGGCCTGGGCACAGGATTCCGGCAGCAGTCACACCAGTGCCAAATACAGAGGCAAAATAACCTCTCTGCTCCTTCTCAAGATTCCCCTTTTTATGCATCCAAAGATTGCTGTAGCTCTTTTGGCCACAGCGTGTCACTCTGGGACTCGTATTCAGCTGATTATCCACCACAACTCCCAAATCTTTGTCAGAGTCACTGCTTCTCAGGATGGAGTTCCCCATCCTGTAAGCATGGCCTACATTCTTTGTTCCCAGATGTAGACATTTATGTTTAACTGTATTAAAACATATACTGTTTGATTGAGCCAATCTTACCAAGCAATACAGATCATGCTGTACCAGTGACCTGTCCTCTTCATTGTTTACCAGTCCTCCAGTTTTTGTGTCATCTGCAAATTTGAGCAGTGATGATTTTGTTTTCTTCCAGCTCATTAATATAAATGTTAAATAGCGTAGGGCCAAGAACCAATCCCTGTGGGACCCCAGTAGAAATGCCTGTTCAGTGATGATTCCCCATTTACAATTACATTTTGAGACCAATCAGCCAACTTTTAATCCATGTAATGTGTGTCATGTTCATTTTGTCTTTCTATTTTTTTAATTAAAATGTCATCCACTACCAAGTCAAATGGCTTACAGAAGTATCAGCTCTGTTACCTTTATCAACCAAACTTGCAGTCTCATAAAAAAAATCAAGTTAGTTTGACAAAATACATTTTCCATAATCCATGTTGACTGGCATTAATTATATTACCCTTCTTTAATTCTTTATTAATCAAGTCCTGTATCAGCTGCTCCATTATCTTTCCCGGAATCAACATCAGGCTGACAGGCCTATAATTATACAGGCTTATCCCATTCACTCTTTTAAATTATTAGCTTTCTTCCAATCTTCTGGAACTTCTCCCGGTTCCAGACTTACTGAAAATCAACATTAACAGTCCAGCAAGCTCCCCAGCCAGCTCTTTTAAAACTCTTGGATGCAAGTTATCTGGACCTGCTGATTTTAAAATGTTTAACTTTTGTAGCTGCTGTTTAACATCCTACTGAGATACTAGTGGACTGGAAAGAGTGTCGTCGTATATGACATGACTGGATCATCTGTTTTTTCCAAATACAGAACAGAAATATTTATTGAACACTTCTGCCTTTTCTGCATTATGATAATTCTGCCATTTCCATCTAGTAATGACCCAATACTATTGTCAGGATTCTTTTAGTTCCTAGTATCTTTAAAAACTCCTTATTGTCCTTAATTCTGCTGGCCATAGATTTCTCCTGGTGTCCTTTTGCTTCTCATATCAATTTTCTCAGTACTGTAGGGCCAAAAATTAAGTCCTCCACCCAGCTTCCCACACCACCCTCTCCAAAAAAAAATCCCTGAGTTTTTTCAGTATCAGTTATCACCCCCAAAAAAATACAAATGTATTTGTACGTTTATGGAAATCTTGAGCTAGTTTGTGATCCGAGATGAAAATAACTTGTATCGTGAAGGTTACTCTCTGTGGTGGGTGCATTAGAGAATAGTATAACTTTCCGAGGTTTAGAACCAACCAGTGCAGTTGCATCTGGTCACCCACAGTGTGCAAACCGGAAAGTGTTAGAATAGGGCTGATCCCAGAAGGGAGTGGTTCAAAATAAGACAATGCAAACTGAGCGTGATTCAGGACTGAGACATATGCTGTTGCAACCTGTCAGAGCTGGCATTCAGCAAGAAGGGTTCATAATTTTCAGTGCTCCTCGATCAGTGTCATCTTTCCTAATAGGTCTTGGTTAACCAACTGTACTGCTGTTTGATTTCAATTGCTTTTGTGTCCTTTCTGGGTAGATACTGTGTATTATAACAGCTGACATTATCTCAGAAATGCAGCACAATATTTTATTGTAGTCAGTAACAGGATTTCATCCTAATATACAAAATAGTATGACAGGCTGCTGTTTGCATCTAACATTCCTTTTTGTTTTGTGAGTAATCTTAGCTGCCGTATTAAAGCACTGCTAGATTAAAAACTTCTAACCACTCCATTTTAAAAATCTCACATTTTTGACAAATGTAGAATATTAATGATAATTTATAAAATGTTTTCTTGTTCCTATTTGTTTTCTCTGACACTTTATATTTTAGCCTAGGCAGGGAAGACCGGCTAGTCAGTGTCAGTTTTATTAAGTCTGCCTCACGGTCAAGTTCATGCACTAGCACACTGCTGCAATGTTGCTGCAGAGAAATGGTGTTTTAGAATTAATGAAACTTTTTAAAAGGTTTCAGTGAAAATGCTTCCATTGACTGTAGCTTTTGTTAACGTTTAGCATCCCTGTAAAGCCTTCCTACTTTCACAATAAAAACGAAAGATTTTTGTGAACATAAGCTGGGATCAGCAAGTAGCTTGTGTGACTTGAATGTGGACCTAAGGGAGTACATTCTTCTCGTAGTAGCTGTTCAAAGCTGGAATTACTAGAAAGAATGTGTGCCGCTCTGATAAACTGACTGTAAAGAATGAGGCAGAGTGACTAGACACTTTCACTTGTACCCCCGCAACAGAGAAGGCTGTAGCTCTAACGTGTCAAATACCCAGCCCGCAAGACAGGTCCCGTTTCCTAGATATATTTATGCCAGTCTCGGTGAGAGATTCAGACTCTACAGAATGAAAGCATCTGCTTTATTGAATTTTAAAGTTTGTCCTTTGTGGGTTTGAAGAAAAGCTTCCAAACATGGACGTCGTTCTGTCTTGGCCTGAAATGCTCCAAGAGCTGCGAGCTGTCCCCATCCGTTTCAGTGGCACATTAACATTTATAATTGATAGCACTGCAAGGACCAGACTTTCAAACTTGCACCCGAACTGGGTAATTGCACATGCAAATCACCAAATTTGAAGTCCTTCATCTCCCATAGCATACTAAGAGACTTAAAAGTCTGGTAATACACATATATACAGAGCTTAATTTTATATTTTTTTTTTAAGTTACTAAACCTTAAAGGCTGTTCAAACAAACACTTCCAAACAGTACTTGGTTTTTATTTCCTGCTGTAAAATTTCATTGTACATTGCTGGAGAATGTGTGCTGATGTCAATGCCACTTTACAAGTTTACTTTCCTGCTAGAAAATAATTCTTTTCAAATAATAAAGGTGAAGTTTCCTCTTTCAAAAATGAAAATGTAGGTACACTTCAGAACAATAGCCCTGAAGCTGCATTGACATCACTTGGTATTGTGTGATAAGATTGCATGACCTGTGGTAGACTGATGTCATGTGTGGGGGAGGGGAAGGAAGCACTTTCTCTAAGGTTATTTTCCTGGCCATAAATTAGAAATGCTTATAGTAATTTGCATAAATACATTGGGAGGAGAACTTGGGGCATGAGGTCAGACTTCCTCTTTTAATTTCCTCATGGAATGAAATGACAAAGTCCTAGCAGTGGATTGTTCGATAGCTGCAGATTAAGCTGTGTGCAGTGGTGATCTACAGCATGACTGCATTTCCAGCATAGTTAGCTTTATTCCTTGTTCTTTCCCTGGCAAAGCCAAGCTCAGCCTGATTCCTTTTCTTGATCACCACAATTTGAAATTCCAAATTAATGTCTCTTCCGGTTTCTACAACTGACATCTACTCACTTTAGGGATTAGTTGAAATTAGAGATGGGAAAGACCTATTAAGACACCTGGTTCTAGTCCATCCTCCAGACAGTGCAGGATTGTTCCCTATTGTTATTTAGCTCTCTGAATGCAGTTGGGCGGTGAACTCCAAACAGATGACTCTGACTGCTACTTAGGTTCACAAATGCTCCACAAAACCAATGATATACCTGAGAAACGTCAATGATATTTTCATCCTCTGGACCAACGACCTAAACTCCCTCATAGATTTCCACCACAGATTCAACGACCACCACTCCTCCATTCAACTCTCTCTGGAACTCCGCCACACCAGCACCAACTTCCTGGATATCGCGATCCGCTTCAACGATGGAACTCTACAGACAACTACATACAAGAAACCCACGATCACCACATCTGCTTTCGTAGATCCAGTAACTACCCTAAACACACCAAGAAATCGGTTATCTACAGCCAGGCACTCCAAGGAGAAAGTCCGAGATACACCTTAACACACTCAAAACCGCCTTCACCAAACAGGGACACTCCACCAGAGAAGTTGATCGCATCATGCAACAGGCCACCCAAATATCCCAAGAGAACGTGCTTCAATACAGAAATAAAACCTCCTCCAGCCGCACACCTATAGTTGTCACCTACCCCCCACCCACACACACTGGAACCCATATGGGGTATCATCAAACTACTTCAACCCATACTCGATGAAGACCCCATCCTGAAAGAAATCTTCCCTTAGCCCCCTCTTCTGGCCTTCAAACAAGCCCCCAACCTCTCCAAGCTCATCATCACAAGCAAGCTCCCCAGACCAGGACACACCAACTCAAAGTACCACCAGACACTACCAGAACAACAGCTGCAAAACCTGCAGGCATATCTCCACTGCTACAGTAATCAACACACAAACACACACACCACAACACCTTTCAAGATCTGTGAGTCCTGCACATACCGATCACAACTTGTGGTGTACCTCATCCAGTGCACTAAATGCCCCAATAGCAACTAGGTGGGTGAAACCAGACAATCGCTATGCACTCGATTGAACTCAGACTGAAAAATGATAAGACACAAACACCATATCACCCCCGAGGCTTGGTTTACGCTACCAACTTATGTCGTATAACTACCTCGCTCAGGGGCATGGAAAATCCACACCCTGAGTGATGTAGTTATGGCAACCTAACCCCTGGTGTAGAAAGTGCTATGTCCATGGGAGGGCTTCTCCCGTCAACACAGCTACCACCTCTCAGGGAGGTGGTGTTCCTACGCCAACGAGAACTTCTCCCATTGGTGTAGATTGCATCTTCACTCCGCGCTACAGCAGGGCAGCTGCGTCCCTGCAGCACTGTAAGTGTAGGCTAGCCCCGAGCGATGTAGTTAGACCCACCTAAGTTTGCAGTATAGACCAGGGCCAAGACTCGAAGACGAGCTCTATGTACGCTAGAAAGCTTGTCGCTCACCACCAAAAAATGATATTTCCCCCACCTTGTCTGATTTTAGGTTCACCTGTTTCTCAGGCCTTGTCTTCCCTGGACAGCTGTCCTAATTTAACTCAGTTTAATTGATGTAGTTAAATCTGAGTGGCCGCCTTGTATAAGCACTCTTACATTGGTTGGAGTGCCTGATAACAATCTACCTGAAATCAATTCCTTACTCAAAAAGAATGAGGGGGCCTTCTAATCTGTACATTGAGGCTTCCCAGGGTGCTTCTTTACTTAGAGGTTTCATATTTCGGATCAGGTAGAAAATTGAGGCCCTCGCTACTTGAGGTCACTCAAGATTTCAGAATGCTTTTTTGCAAAAGAAGGGTTTGTCCTTGTATGTCCTGGCCAAATTCTAATTTGGTTCATTATGTTCTGGTTCCTTAATAACCTCGTGCAGCATCAGTTGGAACAGACTTCTTAAACTGAGTTGTTATACTGGCACTTGGCTGTGTGCTTCTAAGCAACCTCTGCGTTCCGCCTCAGCAGGGGCTTCACTTCGGTAGGGGGAGAATAGATTTTTTTGGAACGTTGATATTGATGAATAAATCCTGTTTTATTAAGTACTACAAACTGAAAGATGCTGTAGAGGCGCTCCTTTACTACGTTAAGCTCCATACACTGTACATGCAAATGAAGTACATTCTGCTTTCCAGGCGCTTTTCATTTTGAATAGGGCTAATCTGAAGGAATCCACAGGCTGATAAATTGGTTAACTGAATTATGGCTTAATGAGAAGTATGAGCCATCCTCCATTGTCTTTCACCCTATCCCCAGCAGCAAAGCAGCAAGACGGAGTGTTAATAGTTAGCACACAGATTTCCAGTGGAGCGGAACAAACCTCCTAATCATGGAAGTGTTTTCATAGTGGAACAGCAGCATTGCCATGCTGGATGTTTCAGTAGTGAACACATTAATGTCCACATGTTTAGGATACAGAGCTAGTTCATAGACACAGAGCACCTTATGCGGGCGGTATACTGGAGAGAGGAGTTACTATCAGAGTGCATGGTCAAGGTTCATGCTGACTACTTTATTGCAAGCAGACATGTAGTTCCCGTTCGGTGTGGTATCTCTGTGCCCTATGAGGCATAAAGCTGCAAAAGACACTGAAGCTTAGATCAAATAAGTCTAAAATCCCGTGCAAGCTACCCTGTCTCTGATTGCTTGCTCTCCATTCACCAGTCACTGTGCACCTAGAGTCTTTCCCTGCTGCAGTCATCTTTCTTCACATCACGTGCCAGCAGCAGTCTGAGATGAGTCAGAAACCCTCTTGAAGCAGCTAAGAGCTGGCTTCTTTTATTTCTCTTCACTGCCTACATGCCAACACCACCATGGACTACATGGCGTCTTGCATGTATGTAAATCCACTTGAAAACACAGCAGAGTAGGTCACATGGGCTACCAGCCTCAATAACAGGAACGGCTTTCATTTAAAGAAAGGCCGGGTGTAGTTGAGATGTAGCTGTTGAACAAGCGTGGGCTGAAGTAGACCTGAGAAACAGGAGTGTCCATAGTCTGGTAAGAGTTTTTGTAGCCTGTTAGCATAGTTTTGAATGCTGGCTGTCAGATATCCCTGCAGGATATTAACTGGACCAGAGCCAGGACTAGTTGACGGTAGAGAGTTGAACCAGTTTGCCGGGTGTTGCTATATGTTGAGTAAGCAGGTAGCTCTTGAGGAAAGACTAACCATGGAAATGTCCTCACAGAAGCATCATTTCCCCCTTGGCATTCGCCTGGTTGTATGCTCACTGCTGAGTCAATAACTGAAGCATATACAGAAACCAGGCTTCCTGTTGTGATTTATTTTTTCCCAGGCAAAAACCCTCTCCAGGAAGTGTAAGCAGGGAGAAAGCACTGTATCAATCTAGGCAATAGGTTATGCTTTCTTGGGCGTACTCAGTCCAAGCTCATGCTCAGTGTGTAGTGTGGAGGCTGTGCTGTCTCTGATGAAACAGAACCTGGAGTGACTTCGTGTCTTTTGAGAATTCGGTGGGCGGTTTCTTTCAAAAAGCTCTTGAGAGTGGGGGTTAGACTGCTGTAGAAGGGTGAAACACCCTTGAGTTGAGATCTTCGGTAATCTTGGCACCTTGGCCTCTGAGACATAGCAATCCCTGGACAGTTTAAAATAAGATTCTCGGTAGATTAAATTCAGTTATGAAGTGGTAGATCTTCCACCGGAGATTACACACAACCAGCATCACCTTGCTATCTCCCAAGCCACCTGGGAGACAACTGGGCCAACAGACTTCACCTGGGACCCTGGGGCAAGTCACTTTAGGTATGTCTACACTGCAATTAGACAGCCGCGGCTGGCCCATGCCAGCTGACTCGGACTGCGGGACTGTTTAGTTCCATTCGGGCCGCAGCCAGAACTCTGGGACCCTCGCACCTCGTAGGTCCTAGAGCCTGGGCTCCAGCCTGAGCCCGGACGTCTACACTGCAATTAAACAGCCCTGCAGCCCGAGCTCCGTCAGCCCAAGTCAGCTGGCACGGGCCAGCCGCAGGATTTTAATTGCAGCGTAGCCATACCCTTTGTGCCTCTATTTTCCATCTGTAAAAAGAGGATAATGCCTCCTTTCTTCTGTCCTCTGATTTGTTGGTTTAGATTGTAAGCTCTTTGGAGCAAGAACTGACTCATATTATGCATCTGTACTAGACCTAACAAAATGGCAACCAGCCAGAGCTATCAAAATACAAATAACAGGCCCGGCAGTGGTCAGCAAAGTCTCAGGAATAAATGCAGAGGGTCACGGTCAGATGCTCAGATATGGTGATGGACGCAGTGTGAAAACCTAGGTCAAGTCATGGTTTATCACCATGTCCACCACTCACCTTGCATTAAATAGCGTATATCAAAGAGTGGCACTGGAAATGGACAGTAATGCTATATGGAGGGATGGAACAAAAGCCTAATACTGCTCTGCATACCTGTCCTAAATGAGCCGCGTTCTGTGTAATTGCTGTGCAAAAGTCCTGTCGGACTGAGCCTGGGGCTGCAGCCGTGAAACAGATGAACATGAGAAATGAATGTCTCCCCTGCCATCAAGTTTTACGTTGTATTACCACTTGGAAGATATTTATACATGCGGGAGAATCCCAGGTAGTTAAAAACATGTGTATTTTCCAGCCGTCAGCCTGAGCCACCAAAGAAGGAAAAGGAGACAACTACAACCACCGGCTCTCAGTCCAAGAGAGCAGATGAATGGAAGGACCCCTGGCGCCGATCCAAGTCACCTAAGAAGAAACTTGGAATGTCTGCCTCTCCCAGCCGTGCGCGCAGACGCCGGAAAACCTCTGCGTCATCGGCATCTGCCTCTGGTTCTTCCAGGTAAATGGAAGCAGGGGAGACGGAGGGAGAGCTAACACGTGACCCTCCCTTGGATTATCCCTGTGATATGATTACCTGTCCAATATAGCAGCCATTTCAACAGGCACTTGCGAGTCTTGCTGGTCTGTTAGAGAACAATTTAATATTCCCATGTACCGTCCTAGACCTGTATAGCAGTAGGAATGGGGTGCAAGCAGGTGGTAACAGGAGAAGCTTGGAGCACTGGTAATTGTAAATGCTGGTGTGGGGCACGTGGGTTACAGCTAAGGTGACCAGACAGGACAGCGGGTGGGGGGTAATAGGAGCCTATATAAGAAAAAGACCCCAAAATCAGGACTGTCCCTATAAAATCGGGACATCTGGTCGCCCTAGTTACAGCTTAGTGGGTTGCGACAGTGAACTGTCATTGGGAGCAAGGGGAAGTCTTCCAAGAAGCAGCTGTAGGTAGTGGACTACCCCAGGAAATTAGAACTTGAATGAGGTTCAGCTGGCTCTAATCACTAATCCTTGCAAAGGCTCCTGGGGGGTGGGGTCTGTGGCCCATATAAATCAGACCTAGCTCACTCCAGGGGTAGCAGCGGGAGGGTTGGCGATAGGAAGGGCGTGCTCGCACGGCTGAAGAAGAGTCTGGTAAAAGCTGGGAGCATGGAGACTCGAACAGAGCCGTAGAGGACAGAACAGCCCCATAGAAAGCAGGTACTGAATCAGGGAGAGTTTGGGCACAAGCTTGAGCCTGCCTCCCTTTAAAGACTGAACTTTGGGTTCCCAAAAAGAAAAAGGACCTCAAGCGCCCTTGAAATACACAAAGCACGCCAAACCGATACGATTTGGGTCGGAAACGGGGATAAAACGCTGGTAAGATAAATCCCAACATACCTTTTGTCTTAAGAACTGCTGCATTCCCTGGATTCCTCCCCCCCCTCAGATCAGCAGTGGTCAGGCCATCCTGGCCCACCGGGGAACAAGCTGGTGGTGACATGGTTGAAGACCATATCGAAGAGCTGGATTCTGAGCTGCCTTTTGCCAAAAAGGGATGGAGAGTCACGCAGGCAGAGGAAGGTGATCAGCCTGTTCCAGATGGCTGGTGTGGTGGTGGCAAGAGAGCTCTCTCCATCGAAGGAGGAAATGAGGGGTGTGGGGTGCAGGGAGAGAGATTATAGATCTATAGGGTAACATGCCCCTGGATTGGTCTTGAAGATGGGGATGAGAGGTTTGAATTTTGTTCAGGAGAGTCCCTGAAACTAAGCACTGAAAATGAGAAATTTGTTTTCCCCAAAATGAGTTGTTAATCTTTTTCTTCCAGGTCGTCTTCTCGCTCATCCTCCTATTCTGGTTCTGGTTCTTCACGGTCTCGTTCCAGATCCTCTTCCTACAGCTCCTACTCTAGTCACTCTTCCAGACACAGTTCTTTCTCAGGCAGCAGATCCAGGTACTGTTTCTCTGGCTTCTAATGCAACAGCTGCAACTTTCCTCTACTCTCCAAAATAAATAAATAGGGTGCTTAGTTTTAAAATCTTTTCTTTGTGTTACTCAGGTATTAAAAGCAGATACAAAACCAGTATCTGAAACAAAAATGGTCAAACCAATGATGATCTTAAACAGCAAGATCAGAATATAAAGATAATTACTGGGAACTAAAATACTGGAATAATTACAGACCATGTGCTGCCTGTATTTCAAAACAGTGTTTAAAATTTTCTCACCAAATAGCTCCATTCAGTGGATGGGCCTGGTGTTCTCTCTATGGACGCTGCTGTTTATTGCTTCTTTCCCACTGATACTTTCTATACCTCCCCTTCATACACAGTAGGTCTGAAAGAATCATTTTCACTGTTTAAAAGACATGGAAATGAAAGTCTTGCAAAGTTGTTAACTAGATTCCTCTATAACTTTTTAATGTTAGTTGGTTTAGTTACTGTTTAAATTAACCAACTTTTTATATGATAGTGACAATAAACCATTTTTAAAATCTGTTTCCCCCCCCACTGTTTTTAAATAGAGAAGCTGATTTAGCCCTACTCTGCATCATATAAGGGTACTATTTTATTTATTTGCTGTTTAAAAGCCTGCCTCTTCTGCACTGTGGGTTTGCAACTGTACACCCATTGTGCACACACACAGTTGCTGGGGTTGCATCTGTGATTAGGTATTTATGCACTCAGATGGCCAGTTATATCTGTCAGTACATTCGTGCATGCAAATATCTGGTTTTCCGGTCCAGTGGTGGTAATTGTGCAGTTGCATATGCCTGGCTTAGAAAATCACGCCCCTGAGTTTTTCAATGATTAGCTCTTTACAGGGGTGTTATGAGGAGGAATACATTAAAGATTGTGAAATGCATTGAGATTTACTGATAAAAAGTGCTATATCATAGCTAGGTGGTATTATTATTATTATTATTTATTTTATTTATTATGCTCTTTCATCCTGCACTGGAATTTCCCTTTAAAGAGGAGGAATCTTTGACAGGAACCAGCCTGTGCAACTTTGTCTTAAAAATGTTTTGATATTTTGAAATGACACTTCTGTGCCTTAGTGCTGTTAGAATGCCGGCATATTTATTAGTTTGCCACTCGCCTAAACTGAGTGAGGGCGAGGATAGTTCCCCAAATCAGGAATGAAAATAAGAGGAGGAATTGCTCCCATCCTGGGCACCTCTTTAGGGTTGAAATCGTATGTAACCTCAGAGTGGATTGAACTGAAAATACAAGTGTGCAGTATGTCATTTGAGCCAGCTTCTTTGCCCAATTAAGGAATTGCTCTATAGACACAAGCACTTATAGGAGAACGGGAGGAAAGGGGAATTAACTTTTCACTTTCCTCCCCTGTGCTTTGCCCTCTGTTTGTTGCAGAACACTGCCATCCTGTACAGTACCAATCAGTCTGACGCATTTAACGTGGCTGCTGCTACTGTGCGAGGAAGTGATGAAACTCCCAGCTATATTCCCAAGATCATTTGGTATCTGAAGAAAAAGTTGTGTAAACAAACTAGTCTTCTGGCCCTGGGAAGTGTTAGGCTGCAAGAGACTTTCAATCCTGGTAGTAAGGTGACTCATTTATCAGCTGCAATCATTGTCAGTTATAGCACCCCATGGTACCAGCAGGTCACTTGACTCTGTCAGTGCCAGTCCAGGAAATAACTTCTGCACTTGGCTCTCTTGGCTTTGATATACTCTGCTTGATTGTTCCCCTAACATTTCAGGAAATTGCAAGTGCTTGATCCATCCCATTTTTTTCCAAAGTCTTTTTGCTCCTATCTAAGTGACAGTAGATTGCATTTGGAGTGTCTGGGCCAGAGCAGGAATACGTAGGACTTGAAATAGAATTCACACTTGCAAGCATGATCTAGTCTCTAGTTTCTCTCTTAATAAAAAACCATTTGGTGTACCTGCCTGTGGACCTGAAGCCTGTAATGGAGTATAGAGGGCTTGGACCCAAACATTAATATGGAATAGCTTAGAGCTAGTCACTTTCTGGCTAACATCCAGTTTTCCCTCAGAATTCCTATCTCCCATCCTGGCATCTAGAGCGGAGGGCAGGTATGACACTAAGAGAACAAGTTTAGTCCCACTAGAAGTAGCCAGTGCAATACAGCCACCTAACCCACGGACAGAGAAGGTACAAATAAGAAGAGGGTACTCCATACACCTGAAAGGCCTGGAGACCACAAGTGAGAGAACCTTTCTGTGATCCCAGGGACTGAGTTGAATGATGTACCCCTTCTCTTCCTCCCAGAGCTAATCTTTTTTTTTTTTTTTTAACTGTCCAGGTCGCGATCCTTCTCATCTTCCCCTTCTCCTTCCCCAACACCATCTCCACACAAAGCGCTTGTGAAAGCTAAAGGGGAGCCTGCACCACCTGCTGGAAAAGGGTAAGATTTCTTGTCTACTTGGAAGAGATGGTGTAGGAAAGCCCTAGAACTGTAGTTTCACCTTGGCCCTTAAAGGGTCCCAGGATATGATTCTGATCTTTGGTTCTGAAATCAACCACCCTACTGAAAACTGTAAATACAGAATGTTGTTTGTATCGATTGACACTTGTGTTTAAGTCTTTGATTAATTGTGTTCTCTTAATTATCTCATAGGGGTAGGGTTGCAAAAATGGCAGTCCCTCAACTGTATTAATAGTTCATGTACACAAGCTACGCGTATGGGTATATGTAAATGGCACATATGTACACACACACACTGATTTGTAAATTGGGTGTGTACAGATATGAAATCTGAATGACACTCTTGTAGAAGGGTTTCCATGATACAAAGCATGTGACTAATGCTAGTGTGTATTATACATATCATTAAACTAGCGAGAGGAAATATAGCTGTGTACAGTTAAGGTGTGTCTGTTTTGCAATGTTGAGCATGAATTAACACAAGCACAATAGATATGTAAACTTAAATATTTGTTTAGTAGCTTGTCACCCCTTGTGCTCTTTTTTTAATAGGCCTATATTTCATATTTCACACACTTCTGTCACACTAACATAGTACACGTGGTTATCCTGGGGAATGTTTCTCTGCTGTATACTAAGGTCATTGTTTTTAAAGGTGACATGGAAATTTTTCCAAAAGTTACAACTTGGAGGTCGGGCTGAATGCTCCAGCAGGGCACATGACTACTTCAGCCCCTTTCTAATTCAGTATTTACTCACTTTCCTGAGCCCATGACGTGCCTTCTATGGATTGGGTCCCATGTGGAGTCATGCCTTTATATGTACTCTTCTGCTAATATTGCATCTTCTGCTGAACAGCATGGCAACCCTCCAGCTACCTAAAATGGCACCTTTTCTTTTCCCTGTGGAACATGGCACATATTTAATATTTGTGTTCTGCAGGTTATAAAATAAGAATATGAAATAGGTAGCAAAAGGGGAAACTAACAGCCTTTGCAGCCAGCCAGCTCCACCCCGGTTAATAATGGGTGTGACATCACTATCAGAGTGAATGCTGGACCATAGCCAACTATTATGTAAGTGATTGGCTCATCAAGGGTCTGAAGAAGAGTAATGCTGGAAATGTGCTGAAATGACCCCTTTCCTATTTGGTATGTTCAGTATAAAAGCTTAAAGGCAATGCACAAATATACTATTTTTTGTGGTAATATACCACTGCACACTGTAAAATGCAAGACTAAAAGTCTAGGGTCAGAGTTTCAAAATGAGGCATGCACAAATGGATGCATACATTTGCACCAACCTTAGCATGCAAACGTCCACTACAGGTAAGTGAATCAGTTATTTGCACACAAGTTAGTTCTGTGTGTCTAACTTTAAAGTCTGACCCAAAACTTGTAAGGAGATGTTTGTTTCAGATATCTGCGTATCATAAGTAACTAATTCCAAGGGGAACTTGTGGACTGTAAACTGCTGGAGTAGGCTGTCACCATAACACTGTTTATATAATAGTTGATCTCTTTAAAAAATCTTTCATATTAGAATGCAATAAGCTGCCCTCGTTAAGGGGCTTTGTAGTGTCAGAATATTTCTGTGAAATATGGTTTACGTTGACTTTTCCAAAAGGCCGTAGGAACAGGAATTGTATAATGTTTCAGTAGTGGGAAATATGTTGCTTCTGAAAATCCCCGTGTTACATGCCCGTGGTGTTTGATCATACGCGAGAGTATCAAAACTCCATTTTAACTTTGCAGTGAGAAGTCTGTGAAGAAAGTAGCTGCCCTTCCAGTCCCACCACCATTGACTAAAGTTGCAACAGCTGTACCAGAGCCAGCCAAACCAGTGGATAATAGAGAGGCAAGAAGGAAGGAACGTCAAACAAGGACTCCACCCAGGAGGTAGGAGAACCTAGGCAGAGGGATTTGATCATGCGTACAAATGAAGAGCCGGGTAATTGCTAATTAAGGAATTAACCAAGAACTCACTCTGACTTAAAGGAGAAATCTGTTCCCTGGGATAGCAGGGGAATCGGAAACGGAGCAGAACGTATTACTTGCGTGCAATAAAAAACCCAGGCTGATCTCTCTCAAGACCTGTTGAATGAGAACAGCAGGTGGAATCCTTGAATCGCACCAACAGGAAACTCTCATAGGGAAAACACACACTGTAGAGCAGCTGATTGGTTAGTCCAGCCATTGAGGAAGCAACAGAAGCTCAGACCTATGTTGAATCCAGAGGGTCATGCTCCATAATGAAGTAAAGGGAGGGAAGGACTCGGGGCTGCAGACTTGGGTATTGACCTGCACCAGACGCTTAATAGCGTCAAGAGAAGATTTCTACTGCACCAACCCAGAAGAAAATGTGACTTCAAAAATGTGGAACGTCCCTCAGACCTAGCAAAATCGATGTGTCCTTTGAGGACAAACAATAGTTTTCTTAGATCCTGGTGTTTTAAATCAATAAAAATAAAGTCTTATGCCATAATCCTATTTTCCTTTCAATTACAAGCTTCCTAGGCAATTCTTAGCTTTGAATGGAGCTGTTCCCCTTGTTCCTCAATAGTGACACGAGAACAGTACTGGAAAGTTTGAGTTACTTCTGTCTCTAAACCTGAAGATTGGTTGCTAGGATTCCTCTCCCCTTAGAAAAGTGGGTTATTGGACCCAGTTACTCTTAGGAGTCCTTAGACACTGCGTGATCCCTTATGTGACTGTTATGGGTGTCAGTGTTCGCAGAAGGAAAAGGAAATAAACTGTCCCTAATGTGATAATTTAGAAGATCGGTTCCAATTAGCTCATCACCCCAAACTTTAAGTAATGAGAGATGAGTTTGATATTTCTATAGTTCACGCTACAAGCCAGCCCCACAATCTTGTGCACTTTACACCTTTGTTTTTAGGAAACATTCGCTACTGATGCACTAGGACAGGACAGAGGTGCTGTTCTGTGTCCGGCTCTAACCAGCATCATTCAGTCTTTCACGAAATATCTGCTGTTCAGAAGTGGGGATGCGTGGCCAGGACAGGGAAATCTGTTTGATTGACAAAACAGAATTCTCTGCTGTATGATCTAGTGTCAGTCAATGTTTGCAAATAACTGCATTGGAAGCCTCTTGCTCACCATTGATCAAATGCACAAAAAGCAACCCTGCTTTATTGCTGAGTAGAATCAGATGAGAATGGGTTCTTTTGATCTGTGTTGCAGGCGGACTATAAGTGGCAGCATCAGTGGCAGTGCCAGCAGCTATAGCGGCTCCAGTTCCCGATCTAGGTCCTTGTCTCGGTCTCTCTCCAGATCTCATTCCCGATCAACGTCTGCCTCAGTTTCCCCCTCCCCATCTGGGTCCAGAAAATCCAGGTAAAGCACTGTGTTTCCCACTTTATCATCAAGGTTGACAGACTCAGATTATGTGTAAGTGTTGCACTTGGCACGTTTGAGCGTTTTTCCTTGCACTGCATGCACCTGCTTGTAAGGTGGTTGCCTGCAATGTAGATTCATTTGCTCGAAGTATATAAATGAGTCTTAAATTCTGAAAAATGAAAACAATGTTAATAGCTGCCATGTTGCTTATTCTAGGAAAGAATGAAATTATCGTCAATGTGCCCTGAATTATCCATTTTCACTCTACCGTGGGGCTGAAGCCTCTTCTCTCCCTGTTTTCAAATCTTAATTGAACATTTACCTTGCTGTTGTAAATAAAAATTCCAGGGTGTTTCTTTTTCTAAGGTAATAGGCATTCATGTTACACAATGCTGCTGTTCTAAACTTTTCTCTAAATCTCACTGTTGGATCTCTTTAGGGTTGATGCCTGGCATGTCAGCACTGCTTGATCAGAAAGCATCTAATAGATCTGTCTAGTGGTGGTGGTGGTTTGCGCTGTGAATGGCAAATAAGGTTGCAAGAATGGTTCCCGTTACGCATTTCACCCCAAGACACCATTCAATTCTTTGAAGCGAATGGGTGTGCTGTGTCTGTTAGCTCCCTACAAAGCCCAGTGACTAACAAATTCTGATAGTCCTGAAATGAATCCCCTTCAAAAGCATATTTAGATTAACTTGTGAAGCCTGTTCATACACAAGAGTCTTTCTGAAACCCTGTAAGCAGCTGCACCGTTTTTTTTCTATCTAAAGTTCTTAAGCCCTTGGGTAGTATGATGGGTGTGGTGTCTGAACCTTTATAGAATGGAACAGAATGTGATTCAAATCAGAGCCAATTCACACCTCTGTACACTGCAGAGCCACAAGGTTGAATGGCTACATTTTTCCCCCCCAGGAATTTAAGCATGTTTATTAAATGTTTGTCTGATTCATTAGACCCTCCAGAGGCTGATGTGAGAGGCTAGGGGTGAGTCTGCCTCTCAGGTGGTCTCTCTTTAACTCAACCCACTGTAAAGTTTATGTTTAGGATTTCAAATGTCTACTTACTTACATAGCACCAAATGATGAGCCTGCTGCTTTACAGGTATTTGCAAGTAAGATCCCTGCCTCGTGACGCTTACTGTAGACAGCACAGATAGGGTGTGAAGGCAGAGATGGACAGTGAGTGCTGGTATTCCTGCTGAAACATCAACAGAGCTGGCTTAATATTTACTACCGTGCTGCTTTACCCAGCAGTGTGAAATCTTTGTGTGCATGACACGGTCAGAGTACTCTGCCCACCGATACTCCAGGACCAAAGCACTTTTGGAACATAGGAAATAATGTACTGAATGAAAACAGGCTGCTGACACAATTCTGTAGCCACACCCTCCTTTGGAGATGAAATTCTATCCCTGGGTTACCAGGTCATCACTGCCGCCTCTAACAGCTCACTTCTGTCGTGGTACTGTTGAGTTGTGAGCTTGTGATTTGTTTTAAAGTGATGTGCCCTCCAGGGCCACCCAGAGGGGAGGGGGGGGGCAAGTGGGGCAATTTGTCCCAGGACCTAGGCACCGCAGGGGCCCCTACGAGAATATAATATTCTTTAGTATTGCAACTTTTTTTTTTATAGAAGGGGCCCCCGAAATTGCTTTGTCCCAGGTCCCCTGAATCCTCTGGGCAGCCCTGGTGCCCTCCCCTGAATTTCCCTGGGATAGTCCCTAACACCAAACCTTTGATCTATCTTATCTTTATCTGGTCCAGTGCAAAGTACAAAGTCTGCATCAAAAAAATACAGTAGTAGTTCTCCAGCATTTTAATTGTGCGGAACATGTCATCACACAGCATCCATCTTGTGGGCCAACTTCCCCTCGGCAATACCACCTCCCCTGTGCTGTTCTTCCCATCTCTGTGGTCTTGTGGTGCTTCAAAAAGGGAACTTGGTGTCCTCTGGGATGTAGTTCTTGAACCCCTGGCTTGGAGAATCCATGTCTTTTAAAGCTTCCTTGGTAAATAAGTATCAGGCAACTTGTATATCAGGCAGCATGAATGATATGGGGAAACTCTTGACCTGAACTGTATCACTGAAATGTGTAGTCCAGGGCTCACCCTAGTTCTAGCTTTATTGATATCTATGGATCAATAAGCTGTATAACTGTCTCTGGGTGTAATATTACACTAAAGGTTTTTGTCGTCTTGCATCTGACAACACGTTTGAGGGGGTGATGTCATCCCTGCCTCAGGAGATGCAGACAACCTTCTCATCTCGTCATGAGTACCACTCTCCTTTGCAGCCCTTGTGACGGCTCCTCTGGTGTGGTGTGGGAGTTAGGGAGAAGGCGCTTGTGTGAATTCTAGACAGCCTCGCGGTGTTCTCCGCTGCCAGAGATTGTGAGTGTGTGTGTCTGTTTTCCAGGTCCCTGAGCGTGAGCAGTGTCTCCTCTGTCTCTAGTGCCTCCTCCAGTAGCAGTTCCATACGCAGTGCGGACTCAGAAGACATGTACGCTGATCTGGCCAGTCCAGTGTCCTCAGCCAGTTCCCGATCCCTGACCCCAGCCCAGCAGAAGAAAGGTAGAGGTATCCTGAGAATGAGGGAACGGGGTGGGGCAAGATCTGCAGAGAGCTCACTTGGTGATATGGCAAACAGCATGGAACCCATTACATGGAGGTAGATAAAAGCGTGGGGAGCAACTCTGGTTTGATATAGACTGGGAGAGTCCAAAGGCTTCACCCTGGACAAGTGCTGAGAAGGCAGAGGTGACGAGCTTGAACGGGAATACTTACGCATCATTTCTGTGCCGTTGTCCATGTCTGCTCGGCTGCCTGTCTGAGAAGGGGTCTTCCCTTCCTCACGAACCCTGGGTGTGCTTTGGTGCACGCTCCCCCATCATCCTGCCATTGCCCATCCTGTTTTCACTCTCACCCTCCTGAGATGACGAGCCAGTGGAGCTCTCTCTTCCTGGGGGACTGTTATTTCCTCTCAAACTCCCCATTTGCTCATTCAAGACCCCATCACAGTCTGATGCAAGAGCTTCTCATTCCTTGTCTGCTGATATGTTAACTATTCTCCCCTGGGGAATTCTGGCTTCCTACCGGTTTTAATCTGGGCGCCGTCGGCTTTGCTAACCAGAATGGGTCCCTGCAGCGCCTTCCATCCTTTGAGCCTTTTTTTAAAAGGCAGGGCAGGATTTATTGCGCGTCGCTGACACTGGGATTCTGGTTTCAGCAGGAAAATCGAAAAAAGAAGACAGCGTTAAAGAGGAGAAACGGAAACGGGAGGTGCCTGCCCAGCCCCTAAAATCAACAAAACCCACACAAGCGAGTAAATCGCAGCAGCTGCTCCCACCCCAGCAGCCCCCGCTGCCCCAGCCTCAGCAGGGGGGCTTCAGTGCCCACAAAGAGATCAAACTGACGCTGTTGAATAAGGTGAGAGGTGGGGTGACTGCTCTCGGTGGGCTTTTCAGAGCGGGGGGAGGAAGGGACCATTGCTGGCTCTCTGGCCTGTGGAGGAGCGTTTGCTGCCCTCTTGCTGAGGAGAGCTCTGCTGGGTATGTCTGCAATTGCTTCTGAAGTTCTCCTGATTATGGAAAGCGGGCAAATGACAGAACCTGTTGGGCAGCGTACACGATGTCTTGACTTCTGGCTGTGTCAGAAGCTTCCCTGGGGCACATTCCTCCTACCCCATCAGGGGCTGTTGCCCGCTTTCCCTGAGCCACATTCTTTAGGCCTGTGGCCATATAGCACCTTGGCCTGAGATCTCAGCGTGAGATCTCCTGAGCTAGGCAGGGTCGCATGTGGTGCCTTTCACTGCAGCTTCTCCTGCCTCTATCTGAGCCTCGCCAACCTGCAGCCAAATGGAAGCATGATCTCTATGGGCTTGACTCTTGTTGCGTAAGGGTGCTGAGCCTGCCTTGGGAATGAGCTCTCCTTAGCCTGGCTGGCTCTAAAAGTGATCCCTGAAAAGGATTAAAATGGGTCAGTGCATGAATGTGGAGACCCCAAAGGACTGTCCTGGGGGTTGCAGAAGGTGGAGTTGGTGGCTCATTAGGTGTGACTCCCTCCTAGTTAGTGCTGGGCCTGATACCCCAGCATGCCGTTTGGAGAAAATGTGCTCCTAGACGTAGCCGTCCTTTGGCTGAGAAGCACGGTCAAGATCCCAACCACATGTGGTGGTTCATCCTCATGGTGCTTCATGCTGGAGGAGGGAGGTAGCCCAAGTGACCTGGATAATTTCAATTGGAATGGTCATTTTCTACTATCCTGAATTCTGCTTGCAACGTTCCCTCTACTTCTCCTCCCTCAACTGCAGTGAGGAGTGTTGTGTGTGATGGGATTCCGACAGCTAGCTCGTTAAGCAAGCTAGGCTCCTCTCTGGTGAAGGGGACACGATAAATGACTTACTAAATGTTACACAGACCCTGCAGCATCACATAATGTGGTGGTAGACTCCCCCCTCCCTTGTGTTGGGACATGTCCTAGAGAAAAACATGGCCCTGTAGATCTTGTTAATACTCGTGTCATCATCCTGAGCCAAGCCAAGAGAGACTGGACAAAATGCAGCTTTTTTATTCTTGCGGTTGGATGTAAAATGCCCCGTTAGCAGAAACGCAGTCTGACCTCTAAGAGCTGTTCCTGTTCATTGTAATGGCACGTGACTCCAAGGGATCACTTTGCTGTTCAAGTACGCGGGGAGGCAGTTTACCAGCCTGCTTCAAGGAAACCTCCTTAAGTACTGGGGCAGTGTGTGTTGCTGGCGCGGGAGCCTTGCGATGCCCACAACAAAGGAAAAGCACCCAGCTACCTCAGTTTCCTCCCTAAGGGATATATATGTATCCGGATCTATCATCTGTTTCCTTCCATTTCAGGCGGCTGACAAAGGAAGCAGGAAGAGATACGAGCCAGCAGACAAAGACAGACAGGGCTCTCCTCCAGCCAAACGGGTTAACCTGTCACCTGACCGAGGTGAGGAATCTGAGAGATGCAGCGATAGGGTAAATGCTCTCTGGCATGGCCTGAATGCAGCTCTGCGGGCAGCAGTTAAACTGCTGCCCCATACTGCTAGGGGAGGTCATTTGGTCATGGGGCTGTCAGCAGGTTAGAGTCCATGGGATCGGTGCCTTTGCCTCCAGTAGCTGGAGAAATGAACCTCTCCTCTGGCACACCCCCTTCCAAACCGGGGCTGTGTCTTCTCCAATAAAAACAGGGGTGTTTGCCGTGCTCTCCCGCTGGCAAAACATAGTGGGGAGGAGGAACTTTCATTTACTGCGAGGTGAACCCCGGGGGCGAGTATAGCGCTGGCCTCCCCGGCTACCTTGTGGCTATCAGTGCCTGGTCTCCGCTTCAGATTTTACAGCAAGATAATTATCTTGCCTCAGTTACTAGCTGTAAAATCCCCCACTTCCTGTCAGCGAAGACCAAGGATGGAGTACCGTGCTTTAGTCTCCCGAGAGTCCTGGGGAAACGTTCATCGTACACAGGCCTGCCGTCCACTCGCTGCCTGTTATTGATGCGGCTGTTTGAGTCGGCCGGTTTTAGAAACCGCCACGTCTCCAGCTCTCTCCCCACTCGTGGTGTTGCCCCAGGCTTTAAAGGGGGGCACAGAAGGTTGAGGGGCCGGAATATAGTATTAACCCCACTTAAATCCTGTGAAACAGATACTTCCCTCACTTCCATCCACTTGTGTGTGACAAAATCTAGGCTGGGACTGTAATAAAAATACACCAGGGCTCCAGTCTCTTTCCTGTCTCTTGTAACTTGCTGGCACTGAAACCTAGCTCTTCGTATACTTGTCCATTAGCACCTTTATAGCGGTTAGGGCCCTGTAGATGCAACCTGTCGGATAACCAGCTATTACCCTGCTTTCTTTCAGCCTTGGCTGTTGCTAATGCAAAACAAAGAAGCGGGCAATGGTGGAGGTGTTGCAGCTTTGCCTTGAGTGTTGTACAGAAGCAGGCTGTGACACGTGATGACGTTTTCCCTGAGCTCTCACCATAGGCGTATTACGTTGACTGTGGCTTGGAGCCAGCAAAAATCCTTCGAGTGCTAATAACCCTGTCCCATCCCAGTACTGAAAAGTGGCTTGGAGGATTCGGCTAGGTTTAAGATCACTAGGACTCAGTGAGACAGTGCAGCTAGAGCAGATATTCATGCCTTCAGCCAGCTGTGAAGCAAAGATAGCCGTTTTAGCCTAGTTCTTGGATTGCTGGATGGACGTGGGAATGCCAGGCTAATAAGCACTGCTGTTCTAACCCTCCCAGTGCCTGACTGCCCGCAAAGGAGAATGCACCGGACATACTGCCTGAGTACAACAAAACTGTGTTGCTTCACCTCTCCTCACGATTCATTTGTATATAGCACTGTAGGCATGCATGCCGTTCCCAGGCAAACATAAAGATGTCCCGGGGGCTTGCGAGCCAATGGAAGGATCTCAGTCTGGAAGGCACAGGGCATAGCGCTCGCTGCAGTTCCCGGCGGAGGGCGAGAGGGCAAAGCTTTGTGCATCACACGCTCCTAGGTTACTTTTATTCCTCACAAGTGCCGTGTCTCTTTGCAGAGCTGAGGGAGTTGCAGCTGGACCTTTCCGTTCCCTGATGCAGCCTAGCCCGTCTAGGGAAAGGCTCTGTTTAAAATGGCGCTGTGCGATCTGGTAACACTCCATGGGTCATGCGAGGGCTAAAACCTTTTGTCTTTACATTCTGCAATAGGTCCTCGCGATAGGAAACCTGCTGGGAGAATCTCTTCACCCAAACAAGATCGGCAGAGAGGCCAGAACCCTAAACCATCTCCTGCTCAGACAGACAGGTCAGTGTGTATCCTGCCATCAGCTCCCACCTGTGACTTGTTAGCTCTTGGCCAGCATGGTTTGCAGAAGAGCAAAAGCCTTGGCTTGTTGGCTAGGGAAAGAGCTTTTTGGCCTCAGACCTATGGAGGGAGACCTCTCTTTCCCTTCTCTAGCAGTCTCACCATAGAGAGAAGCAAGAGCCTCACTCATGGTCTGTTAAAGAAAACTGGGAGGATGGGGATGTAATTGGACGATAGAGTGGCTTAAGGTAGTACTGACAAGCAATGAATTCTCTGCTACTGCCCTAACACCAGTTGCTTCACCCCTGTGGCTCAGTTTCCCTGCCTCTGAAACGGGTTTAATTTGGACCTCTCAAGGAAGCTATTTGTAGTGCTGGGCGTCACAAGTGCACATTGAGATCCTTGGATAAAAGGTGCTCTGGAAATGCAAAGTTCTAGCAGTGACGATCTTAACTCTATACAACTACTTCAGTGTGAACTGCAGCCGGTGGAGTTTGCGGGGCGGAGTCAGATTGCGTGGAAGCCAGTGGGCTCCCTGCGCCAGCTGTCGCATTGTGGGGTCAATCCTAGCTACAGGTGCTGGGTGTGACCTCTCGTCTCTCCTGGCCAGTGTGCACCATTCCATGTCTCTTGGCTAATCTCGCACAAGCTGAGCCACTTAAAGAACAGAGTAGGCTGCCAAGATGTGGCTTCTGGTTGGAGTTAGAGTGAATGACCCCGATTCCATCTACACCTGTCCAGCCCCTGGGCTCTGGTGCCACTTGTTCTCCTTCCTGTAGTCTCAACTGAAACAGGGCAGAGTAAATGCCACCTTCGTTGCAGAGCAGAACCCGAGATGCCGTGCCAGGGGGCTCATTGCCTTAGTGAGCAAGGACCACGCCTTGCTCAGCGAAATAGGGAGTGCTGTTCCTGGTACAGCTGAGAGGGCCTCTGTCTAACTCGATGCTGGTAGGAGCCAGGTAACACTGCTTTGCGTTCCTCTAGCACTTCCCTCAGAGATCTCTGCGGACATTCAGCCAGCCTTGTCCCATGCCTGGCCTTCCTGGGCCGTGGGGTCTTTGCCGATCGGGACACCGAGGCACAGAGAAATCGAAGCTTGCCAAGTGGGACAGAGCCTGAAATAAACCCAGGTCTCTCACTGCTCAGTCCTGCGCATTAACCACAAGCCCAGCCTTCCTCCTTAACCGGCGACTGCTGTGGCCAGAAGGTTCTATTTCGAAGCTGTAGCGGCGAAGCTGAGCATTGGTACCTGCTTCGTCTGGAGCTGGCATCGCTAGCTCCTAACCCTCTTCCACCTGCTCTTGTTTGATGCGTTAGTAACACTATCAGCTGGGCCAGGGAATCGCAAGAACCTGAGCTCGGGGCCTGGCCAGGGAGTAAAGGACAGTCAGGCAGAGCTCTCCCGGAACTTGGGTTTGAGGTTTGAAATGCTTTTCAGTTCACGTTTGAAAAGCCTGCCTCTTACTCAGGGATTAATATCAAAGGGCTTCAAGAGAGGAGTTGCTGGGTTTAAGGAGAAGGATTACCAGGCTGTCTCTAACCTGGGCGATTGAGTCTCACCGCTCATGTGACATGCTGCTGTCAGATTGCCAGAAGCAGCTACACAAAGTGGCACGAGTGTGACCCCACGTGACAGCTGCCAGAAAGAGGGAGGTGAGGCTCAAATTGCACCCTTGGCGTGTGACCCGCTGAGCTTGGGCACTGCAGTCATGTGCACGTTGTGCAATTCCGAGGACTATATACACTGTTCTGCAGTCCCTGCAAGGGGGGGCGTGGGACGGGTGACAGCATTTCCTGGCTTCTGTCTGTCATCACTGCCTTACCTAATGGCCGGGGGTTTCCTCCGGATTTTTGTGGCCCCAGTAGGTGGGAGCAGGGAGGGAGGTGGAGTGCGTCCGTAAAGAGTGTGACTCGCCTCTTTGAACTCCACCTCTGCCAGTCCCTGGAAAAAGCCAGGCAGTGTGGATGGTTAGGTGGGGCAGCCGAGTTCAGCATGGGGATTCTTTGGAGCCATCAAGCTGTGCAGTATTTAACCATGTGGTTCCCCCTCCCCCCCCCCTTTGTTTGGTACAGTCATTTGTTGTCTCTTATCTCAAAGCAGCTTGTAAACTCCTTGGGGGAGGGACCATGTCTTCCTGTGTGTCTGTTCTGCTCCTAGCATGCTGGAGTGCTGACCTAGGCCTCTGGGTTGCTACTGCAGGAAAAGTCATGAGGGCGGTGGGTTTAAACTCCACCGTTCCTCAGGTACTTTTCGGCTGGCTTGCCACTTGAATCCTAAAACTCATTCATTTCAGCCAGCCTTTAAAGCAGTGGAGCAACTTCCTCCAGCGAAAACCTGATTGCTTCATTAATGTTTCTGCATCACTGGGAAAATGTGCCATGCTATTTAACCCCTGCTGCTGTTCGAAAACCACTTGATCTCAGAGCTGCCCATGCAGGAGAGGGGAGCCCCCTCTGTTACCCATCAATCCCCTCTTACCGCATTCTGGCTTTTTCTCTCCCCCACCCTATAGGAAGCGCCAGCTGTCACCCCAGTCCAAGAGTTCCAGCAAAGTCACAAGTGTACCAGGCAAAGCAACCGAGCCAGGCCCAACAGCTGCAAGTGCGAAATCGGGCAAGTCCAGCACGCTGTCGCGGCGGGAGGAGCTCCTGAAGCAGCTGAAAGCCGTGGAAGACGCCATTGCTCGTAAACGGGCCAAAATCCCTGGGAAAGTATAGTCCAATGTGTGCAGAGCTCTGTCTCCACCTGGATTCAAGACTCTTCTATGTTTTTATAAATAGTATACAAGCGGCCACTCTGGATTTTGCAGTTCTGTCTGATTTTGGCTGCAATTCTTTTTAAAAATTAAAAAAAAAAAAAAAAAAGTTTGTCAGCTGAAAAAATCCCACAGACGAGACGACTCACTCTGGCTCCTAACTCGTATGGTGGAGAGTCGGGGAATAATCCCCTCTCTGCATCAGCCATGCAAGACAGACCGAGCCGGCACCAAGATGGAGGCCCACACCACCACGTTTTCCCTGTAAATTATGCACAGAGGACTCCAAATTCCAGCCCTGTCGGATACTTTCACTTTCTCTCTCTCTGCCCGTCCCTCCCCTGTTTGCTAGCCATAAGTTGTATTCTTCTAGTTAGCCTTGCTGTGTGTTGAGTGTCTTCAGCAATGCAGTTCTATATACTGTGTAACGAGAGAACCGAAAACCGCTGTGAACTACTGGCAACATCATCTTCTCTCCCCTGCCCCTCCCTCCCCCAGGAACAAAACAAAAATATATATATATTCTTGACTAAAGTCTGATTGGGAACTATGACCTGTCTTTTATTTTAAGCATCAGATTGTTTTAGTTGATTTAAAAAAAAAAAAAAAAAAAGCAAAGGTATTGTTGGGATGTCTGTCTGAGGAGGGTCTTTTTTTGAGGGGTCTCCCTGAAATAAAGTATTTTGATAAACAGTTCTTCCTTTCTAGTTTGTTCTCTTAACGATCCCAGGGTGGACCCCTCGCAGTGGTCTCTGGGCACCTGCCCTCGTCTCTTTGGGTATTTCTTCCCTCTGTCTGTAAGCTCTTCAGCCAGGTTGATGTCCCCGCGTAGTATAGTGCGGTCAAGTGACAGAGCCATTTAATCTTGCAACGCTGGCATTGCTGCTTCTAAGGTTTGTCTGAATGTGAGCTCCTGTCATGGCTGGGCTGCTGCTTAATGTTAGCGTTAACGTCCTAGTGGTGGCACATCTTGTGCTCCAGAGCTGTTTCTGGAGGCTCGTAGTGCCTTATAAATGCTGGGCTCCAGCCAGAACTTCCATTGAAGATCAGCTGTATTGTTTAACCCTTGCAGAACTCCCATCAGGAAGGTAGCACTATCCCCATTTTTCAGATGGGGAAACTGAGGCACAGGCACTAAGTGACATCCCCAAGTTCACACAGCAAATCAGTGGTAGAGCTTTGAGTGGATCCCAGAACTCATGGTGCTTTGACCGGTCCTTTAACCTCCAGATTGTGCTTCCTTTCCTGACCCTGCTGTACTACTTTGAGAGCTAATTTGATGTCACAAACTTAGCATCATCAGGGTTTGCTGCACGATCAAATAAGGGATGAAGGATGTCAGACGAGGGAGAAGCCACCAATACTTCTAGTGATGAACAGGGATTCTAGAAATGCATTTGCCAACGAAAAAGGCAGAATTTGCGTTTTTACAGAGAATTTTTTATTTTTACATTTTATGAAAAAACATACCCTAGAACCCCATTTATCCGCGCTTCCATTATTAGTTTCTCCGTATTAACCAAACCACCGGCTCTGACAGGGGTGGGGCTGACCGCCCGAGGCCTGCCACTGTCAGCCCCAGGTGGTTGGTGGCTCAGTTAATACAGAGAGCCGGATAATGGAGGCTCCAATAACCGTCAAAAAAAAAGGTATTGAACGGATACCTCTCTATAAAAGTTCAGTGTTTCATTTTAATTCTGGGAAAACATGGGTTTTTATGGCTTTTATTGGAGAATTTTGTATTCTCAGAAAACTAGGCTCCCTGGTGATGAGCTGTCATCTAATGACAAGTCAAAGGGTGAGGGGCCTTTAAATCCAAGGCCCTAGTACAGCGATACCTAGGTTTCATCATGAGATGAAACTCCGAGCTCTGCAGTAAACAGACCCAAAAGAACACAGGCCGGGAGCAATATTTCAATCGCTGGATAGCCCTTCAGCTGGGAAGCGAGAGACTCCTGCACGTCTGCCACTTTCACCTGACGCACAGCACTCTTACTAGTGACAATAACAAGTGTAGTCATAGCGGAGGGATGGGGGGAGACGCCAGCTTTCTGGAATCAGCTCCTGGTTTTCCCGCCTTCCCTAGCCCTACGTTAGAGAGTCTGGGGATGCCACTCGGGCTACGTTGGACTGAGGAGATGGGCACAGCCCAAGTGGCTCTTCCCAAAATCTGCAGGCAGTTCGGGTTTGACTGGCTGCTCTTAGATTCGTTTCATTCACTGCCAGATAAAAAGATTTTTGCCTTGGTGTTTGAAGGACAAAAAAAAAGTGGACCTTGCCAAAAAGAAAAGGCCTGATTTGCTGCTTGGGTATCTTGGCTGGTAGTGCCACTGGGAGGGGAGCATGTTCCCGAAGCTGGTGGTGACCAGTGTTAAAGGCATGGGGCTGCCCCTTTCCCTGTATCTTCAGCCATTGCTGCGAGGCCGGGCTCTCTGGACCAATGACCTCTTCCCCATAGCAACTGCCACATTCTTAAACTTCCAGTAGCATTGCTCTACCTTGACTTTCCTAACCTAGGGCAGGGAGTGCATATTTCTGACAGACATTCGCTGCTGAAACCTTTCCGTCTCCTGGGGACAGAAGCAGTCTGGCTTGGGTCAGCAGTGACCTGTCCAAGGGCCACTTAGTTAGAGGGCATGAACCTGCTGGTTTAAAAAGGGCTAAGTACAAAACCCGTCCGCTCTTTGCAAAATGGAGCATGCTGGCAGCACAAGGTGGATGACTATCTGGGCTTGAGATTCCCAAGGGAAAGGCCCGGTACGGGTGTACCCCGGCTTTGTTACATAAAATTGCTGCTAAATAGCTCTCTGCTGTGGCCACTGCCGTTTAGAGGCACTTTCAGTTAGTACGAAGTGTGTTTTAAAGATGCTCGTTTTCATTTGCTCGCCGCTGCCTGTCTCCTGGGATCTGTCCCCTCCTGAAGGCATGGCAGTCCAGCCCATCCCCCGCATAAGCCTCCGAGGGGACCAGCTACAAGGATCACTTTGTATTAGTTTCTCAAAGTCAGCCTGAGTCTGTGCGCCTGCCAATAATACTCGGGAACGCTTTCTAGCCCTTGATCCCATGGCGTTTCAGAAACGTGAGCGCACCGAGATCAGTGCCCTTCCCCTCCGCCCAGAGCTGGAACTGGAACGCCAGGTCTGCAGAGTCTCTCTCCCCCAGGTCGCATTTAATGGCGGTCAGAAATGGAGGCTAACGATGCAGTAGTCAGTGACCGGGGGGTGGGGGCGTTGCTTTGCCAGAGTGCAGAGAAGTGAGCAGCTGCATACCAGCCGGGCGAAGGTTTGCTGGCCTCTCTGGATTAGTGAGTCCCTTAGTCGGGGTGCAGCTATGGGCCCTTTGCTCTGAACTGCCTGGGGGGCGAGGCTCGCAGAGCAGAGGGGGCAGCAAACCCCCTCCCCCAGAAAGGTGGGAGAAGCCTCCTAAAAGGGGGTTGGGACAAAGTGGAGCAGCTCTACCCCCTGTTCAGGAGTGGCTGGCGCCCTGGGTGGCCCTTGGCCTAAAGGCCTCGTGTCTGAGCAGCCAGAGTCTATCAATGCTAGGCCTGAAACTCCTGGAGCTCCTAGGGGAGCCAAACCCGTGCTGGTTCTCTCCCACGGCGCTCGCTCCTTGGTGTAGCCAGGGTTAGGCCATATCTCTACTGCGCCCAGCGAGTGAATCCAGCCAGGGCCAGCTACGGCTCAGGGAGCAGCCCACGCGGTGCTGCCCCCGTCAGAGAACTGCAGACGGGGTGGCCTCAGCCTGGTTCTCCACTCCCTGCCCTCGCTCCCCGGCAGCAGAAAGACTTTGAAAACCTCTGCTCCTACATTAGCTGAGATCCCAATCTCCGAGTCCCCCCCTCTCCTGCCCACAAAACTCCCTTATCTTCCCCTTAGTGCCCCTTCAGGCCGGGTTTGCCATGTAACGCCTGGATTGGCTGGCTCCAGCCTCCTGCACCAGGACATGTCAGCCAGGAAGTCCCTGGGCTAGCGGCCACCTCAAAGGCGAGTTTCGCATTCTTTCCATGCTGCATTTGTTTCATGCCTGCACTGAGCCTTGTCAGAGGGCTGGGGCCTTGTGACTGTGGAGGTGTGTCTGCCCCTGGCCCCGAGGTGGGGGGGCAGGGCAGTGACTTGTGTTTGAATGTTTGCTCCGATGCAGGCCCCGCTAGACGCCCGGCTTGTGGGTCCCTGGCCGCTGCAGCCTCTCTCAAACCCGCTCCCGCCAGGCCGGCCTGTCACGTGTGCGTGGGTGAAAGGTGTCACCCATCAGCCCTTTCCAGTGTTACCCAACTTGGGATTTCTCGCCTTGCTTCAGCTCCCAAGCTCAGCAGCCGCTGAGGAATGCGCCTTTTGGGACAGGACGTCATCGCCGGCTCTGACACAAGGGGTGCGTGGCCTCCGGCTCGCTCTGATTGGCTCGGTGCTGCTGGGATGTGAGCGAAGGGTCAGCTCTCTGCCCGCTGAGCCTGACGCTGCTGCCAGCTCGAGGCGCCGGGGCTTATGCCCTGCACCCTCATGTGGCCAGCTGCTGCCTCTCGCCCAGGCTGGGGCCCCTGCAGTTCACCTGCATGCACAGCATTGAGTGGGCAGAGACCGGGCGCAGGCCCCTTCCCTGTTGGCAGCCAGGGCTGGCAACTCTCTCTGGGAAGCACAGACTCCATGCGGCATCAAACAGCTGTCCTCGGCCCTAAGGGAGTGGGGGGGGGTCTCACCTGCTCAGCAGGCGGGTTAATGAGTTGCCCCCCCATCACTCTGAATGGAAGGGGGGGGCGTGGGAAGGGGAAGCCTGGGACGCAGGGGGGGAACAGCAGTCAGGGGCCCCCAGGGAGTCCCTGCAAGGAGCGGTGGCCATGGAGGTGCTTTGCAATGGCTCCTAGGCTGCTTCCCCAGCAGAAAGGGGGCGGGGGGGCATCTTCTCCAACACCGGGGGCCGGATCTCGTCTCTGCTCGGGGGCTGGAGATAGTCCGGCTGTCTCAGCCCAGCTCTGGGATAAGGGAAGAGTCATAGGGACACATCAGCTGAGGAGGGGACAGTGCAAACCAAGCCGCAGGCTTTGCCCCAGAGAGTTTAGGGTCTGAGAAATGGGGTCGTGGGAGGACCTGGACAGAAGGGTGACCGCCTGCACCTTCCCCTGCTAGCACTGCCATCCCCCAGCCATGGAACTGGGGGTTGGTGCTGCCTGGAGGGGAGACCGCGAGAGGGGCATTAGGAGGTGCCGAGGGAGGACATGGGGGTCATGCCTCACTGCTCCCGATGCCGAATGCTGCAGTTCAGTATGCAGCCCTGGCCCCGTGCCCGCCCAGAGCAGGACAGACCAGCAGTCAAACGCGCAGGGGTGCGCAGAGAGCCCCAGGCCTGCGCTGAACACACTTGCCGCTGCCAGAGAGATCTGTGTCTCCCCTGGCAGCGCGTGGCCCCGGTGGACACAAGGGCAAGGGACTGCTCCCTCCCTGTCTGAACCCGCAGGTGCTGGGATGGTACCTGGAAACCCCGGTTGCCCAGCCCCGGTCACCGAGCAGCGCATGGCCTTGGGGCTCCTGACGAGTACCGCCCCATCACCACGCAGGGGAGCAGGGGGCCGGGCTCAGCCACTCAGCGAGGCTCCAGGCCGGCTTGCTTCCCAGCCGTCGGTAACATCGGGGCCGGTCCCAGCAAGCTGCAGTTGCCATGCCGGGATTTTCCCTCAATCCAGCGCAGCCCAGCGAGCTGCAATGCGGCGTGGGGGTTTTCCCTCAATCCAGGGCCAAGCGGGCGGGAGCATGTGACAGCCGCGGTGAACGAGTGACTCCAGCGCATGGTAGCAAGGAGCTGGCTGTCAGCAGCGCCTGGTAAGGCCGGTTTGCAGGGAACCCGTGATCCTCCAGTCGAAAGTTCAGAGCCTGCTTTGCGGGTTGACGTTTCACCAGTTGTGGCTGGGCTGCATGTTAACCCTTCCCCGGCTGCTCTGGGGTGGGGGGGGCCACCCCATCTCTCCGGCATCTCCTGGTGCTGCACAAGAGCCCCCTAGATCAGCCATACCACGTGTGTCCAACGCTGCCTGTGCCACGTGGTCAGGCCTCAATGCATTATCTTTGGGGAGGGGGCTTCACTGAAGAGATGGGGCCTGTTCCAGCCATGGCTTAAGGGCTCCTGTGAGGCGTATGGCAGCGCCCCGCCCCCTGCCTTGTCTCTCACGTGGCCGGCCGCCCGCAGTGGGGCACGTCGACCTCCCCAGGCGCTTTCAACGGCCTCCGTCGTGGGGCAGCCTGGCTTCCTGACCGTACATGCCCGACTGCAGCAATGCGAGGGTCAGGTTCGCAGCAGCCTGGGGCCGCCAGTCCTGTGAGGGTTTTGACCCTTCCTGCACGTTGGGCCTTTGTCCCACCCTGGGCCTTGGCAGCTGCTGAGCTTCTGCCACTGACTTGCCAGGTGACCTTGGACAAGTCACTGCTCTGTGCCTCAGTTTCCCTATCTGTGCAGCGCTTTGAACGTCCCGGATGAGGCCTGTACAGCGGCATTAGCTGACTGGCTCCCTTTGCCAACTCTGACGCCTGCCGGGCGGCTGACAGTGTTGCCCCAGGGATGGGTTACAGCTGGGCAGGAACCAGCAGTCCTGACACAAAGGGGCGGGCAAAGGAGCTATTGCTGGCTTTGTAATGCCAAGTGGGTTCCCCTCGGGCAGGTCTCTTCCTGGAGAGCGGTAAGAAGAGCAGATCCTGCATCATCTCATCCTTGAGGCAAATGTGCCACCCAACCAGGCCCCCGCCCACACAAACCCTGACCCCTCTGCTCTGGGCGCCCACCAGCCCTAGCAGAGAGTCAGACAGCTAGTCCCAAGTGGCCGTCTCCAAAGCCGGGGGACACACACACACACACCCCACAAGCTCAGCAGGGGCGTATCTTCCTTTGCCTCCCGAATCAAACACATGGTCCTGGGTCAAGCTCCAGAGGGAAGCGAAAGAGCCCCCTGTGGGGAGTAGCAGTGAGTGGAGAGCCTGTAACAAGGACGCCCCCTCCTCCCCATTACCCCAGCTCCCTGCCCTGGGCCACCTCGCCCCTAAAGTGCTGCGCCAATGATTAACAGATTGCAGAATAAAGGAAAAGACTCTTACAATCAATTAGCTGCTATCCTGCTCCTGCCCAAGAGGAAGTAGTGAGGTGAAATGGGAGGAGGAAGTGAGGCTGAGTGTTTGGAGTTTCCAGGTGTGTGTACATCACCTCCACGGGTCACTATATAAACTCAGGCAGCAAGAGACCTGGCCAGAGAACACCTGTCACTACCTACCACCCCTGAGGGCAGGAGCAGCCGGCCTAGGAGAGCCACAGCAGAGAGAAGGGAGAGAAGACGCTCCCCAGCCTGAGGACGCATCACCTGCTCCAAGCCACTTGGTCTTCCCACTCCTCCATGGATTCAGCCAGCGTGGTAAGGCGGCTGCCTCTGCCAGCT
>NW_020698242.1:12419609-12436689 GCF_002925995.2 Terrapene triunguis
TGTGTGTGCATGACGGGGTGTGTGTACATATGTATACACTATGTTTGTGTAGAGCAGTGTGGGTAAATATATATGCTTTGGGTGTGTACATATATATACACACACACAATGTGTAGAGGTGTGTGGGTACATATAGAAGCTGTGTGTTTGTGTGGGGCGGGGGTGTATACACCAACACGCTGTATGTTTGTATAGGCCTGGGGGAATATGCACAGTGCATTGTGTATCTGTTTGTGTAGATAAAATGTAATGGCAGCTGTGACCGTTCTCCGGGCCTGGGGGGATGGGACTCAGGCTCCTGGGGAAGCCGGCAATGATTGCAGAGGGGAGTGCGTTTTCTGGAGGTGTCCCCCGGGCTGTTGTGGGACGTCCCTCCTGGGCAGGCTGCTCGGCTACATGCACTTATCTCCCCCCGTCTCTGTCTGTCAGGGGGTGCTGTGCGCCCTGCTCCTGCTCTCGCTGCCGGCCGGCCAAGCCCAGAAGCGGGCAAAGGATCACCAGCGCCACCACCACCACCACCACCACCACCACTGCTTCAGCCAGGAGCAGCTGCAGGCCGGGGAGCTGCCCACCCACTTTGTGAGCAGGACCATGAAGTGGGACCGATACGCCCCCGTGCAGCTGGTGCCACACCTGGAGAAGATGCAGCAGGAAGGAGGCCAGAGACGCAAACGCCAAGTAGATGGGTGCCCGGCTCTGCAGCTCCAGGCTACCGTCAACAGCGAGCCCAACGAGCGCTCCCTCTCTCCCTGGAGATACCGGTAGGCACGGGTGGCCCCTGGCTGGGCAGGGTTTGCATGGGGAGGAACCATAGACCGTGATACCAGGCAGCATTCTGTGCCTAGCAGGCTTGAGAAGGGGTCGTGCGGGCTAGTGAGCTCAGCTCCTGACCCCTCCACCCAGCGTGACCTTGGGCACACCTCTTCCCCTGGCTGTGCCTCAGTTTCCTCTCTTGGGGAACGGGCTGACGCTAGCTGTCCCTCACGAGTGTTTTCACAGCCCCACGAACGCACCGGATGCCGTCTGAGCATGGCTCTCGCTGGTCCTTTTCATTCGAAGACCAACCGACTCCATATGAAAATCCCCAGTAGGGCTGATCGGTGGAAAGGGTTCCCTCGGCAGAACGAGGCTTGTGGGTTCTCACCCGCACAAAACAGGAGCAAAACACTCCAATCCCGCTCCTCCCCAGCCAGGGAGCCACAAGGGAACGGACAGTTGCTAAAGAACGACTGATCTGTGGTTGCCTGGGGCCCCTATGGTCGCCTGGAGTTGTAGGAACCCCCGGTCCAGAGAGACACAGGGGATGGCCCTGGAGCAAATCTCCCCAGCTGTTAAATCTCTGCAAGAGAATCACAGAACAGAAGACCTGTTGATTGTTTACACCTCGGCCATCCCCTTCAGCCAGAGCAGGGTTGGACCCCTCTCCTGGTGCTTAGCACTGATGCACCATTAACTACTGTCTCCCTTCCTGCCCTGGCTGTCCCCATTTCACAGATGGGGAAACTGAGTCCCCAAATGTTCATCGAAACTGTTTCCTTGGGTCCGTCCAGTGGAAACAGGCCTTAAATAGACCCTGAACGAATCCCCAGATGGTGCAGCAATGTGGAACTATCTACTGAAGATACTTCCATGGCCCCATCCCCAGCGCATCTCATGTAGTTATCCTCACGCGCCCCTGGGAGAGATTAGCCGCATTGTACAGGCGGGGCCCTGAGATGCTAAGTGAATTGCCCAAGGTCACGCAGGACATCTGGGGCAGAGCTGGGTGAATGGAGACGCTTGGAAACATTGCTCTGGGGCTGGGCACCTGGAGCTCTCCCTGACGTGGATGGAGGGTGACCAGCTCCTGTGCCCCCCCAGGTCACACAGGAAGGGGTAGTTCATGCTTCTGGCTCCCCGTTAAGGTGCCAGCTGAGCTCAGAGCATGGCAAGGCAGCCAGGGAGGCTGCTGCCAGCGGGGGATGGGGTTATATTCGCTCTGCCTTGCCCAGAGCATGGTGTGACCCTTCTCCTCTCCCGCAGCATCGACGAGGATGAGAACCGCTACCCGCAGAAGCTGGCCTTCGCTGAATGCCTGTGCACTGGCTGCATTGACGTCAAGACGGGCCGGGAGACGTCCTCGCTCAACTCTGTGCTCATGCACCAGACCATGATGGTGCTTCGCCGCAAGCCGTGCCCGCACAATGCCAGCCCTGGGACCTTTGCCTTCGAGGTGGAGTACATCAAGGTGCCAGTCGGCTGCACCTGTGTCCTCCCCAGGTCCAGCGGCTGAGCACGTGACAGGTGCTGGAGCAGCCGAGCTCCCGTGGAGCCAGCTGGTTTCCAGCATGTTAACCCCAGACCCGTAGTGTGACTGAGTCACACCGACCAGTATGTTTGTTTTAAAGCACTTACTATTTATTTAAATTGTAGGCCCTATGGAACCGTTTCTCTGTCCCTAGCGAGACCCGCCCAACCAGCTAGCTGTCCTGGGATTTGCATTTCAGCCTGCCACCTGGTGATCCTGAAATCCAAACCGTCAGCTGCCAACGTTGAGCTGCAGGTGCTCTGCAAGCTGGAAATGCAATGAAAAGAGCTGTGAATCCTCATGCCTCAGGGCATCACCTGACTGTCAGCTAGAGGGGTCAGGAAGGAATTTCCTCCTGGCTAGAGTTTTGCACTATTAGGTGCATCTCTTGGGAAGCGAGAGGGAATGTATTCCTTCCTCTGAAGCAACTGGCAGTAGCCACAGGCCACTAGCCTGTTGGAGGGCTCATTCTAATGCTCTTGTGTTTATTACAGACCTCATGCCTAGCTGGCCCTGCCTCCTTCCCCACGGTAGCTAGAAGGTGCATGTGACGGGAGGAGAAGGGGTTATATGGAGCTAGGCAAGCACGTCTTCCTTGCTGATTGCACACATTGTGCCGGGCACTGCCTCTGGGTGCTCTCTAGCAGAGAGCAGGCCAGGGCTCTTCTTTGTGTCCACATTTTTCTTTACAAAAAACCCCCCAAACATATGAAATTCCAGCCAGAAAAACCTGGCAGGAAAGGCTGCACAGTGAAGCAATGGCCAAGCGGGGGGGTTGCCTCCATATCCTTAACTCTGCCCTGCAGGAAGCAGTGCGTACTGACTAGCATTGTCCTTGCGGCGTCACTTTGCAGCCTGACGATGCTCTCTGGGCCGGGGACTCGCATGTACGTTCCTATCAAACCCAAGCACGTTGGCTGGCCAGCAAGCTGTGCTGTGGGGCGATCAGCCCTGCTCTGGAGCCCAGCCTGCCTGTGCTCTGCGCATTCCCAGCCGCTTGGGAGACCTGCAGTCCCCTGCAGCTGTCCGTGACGCTGCAACGCAGGGAACCATGGGCTAGTACAAGGCTGCGTCCAGCCCAGATGGCCCCCAGCTGGGCCGAAAGGGGTCGGGGCCAGCCAGCCGTGACGCTGATTTGTTCTGTGTATTTATTGGTTATTTATTTATTTCTATTTGCTGGGAGATGCTGTCCCCAGAAACGGCGGTGCTTGTAACCGCGAGGTGGGAATGCTGTGGCAATGAGATGCCGGTGATACTGTTCCCTGGGGGGGGAGGGGCTCACCGCTAGGCCTCCTCCACCGAGAAACATTTTCTTTGGCAAAACACTGAGCCTGTCTCACACTAGCCACAGCCTGAAGTCTTGCATTGGAAATCAGGCCCGGCAAGGAGGACGTCAGTGAGGTGTTCTGGCCAGGCTGGCGCTGGGCAGTGCTTATAGTCCCTCATGAGCAGCAAAATGCCCTTGAAAAGCAACCCCTGTGGCTTGTAAAGAGCCAAGCAAGTGGCCACACGTGTGCTCAGTCCCCACAGCATCGGGCCAGCCCCGCGTCCAGCTGGCCCCAAGAATGGGCCATTTCTTTTGCAGCAGCTGCTGTTGTTGCTTTTGAAAGTGGCTAGGGGGGGCTCTCTCCTCAGCCTACAGGCGATAATCTATTTATTTAAGCTCCATGTATTGTGAAGTCTGGTGCGTGTGCGATAAGCCCTAATTATTATTATTATTTATGCCAAGCCATTATTATTTATTGTGTCACTGTTAAGCTGCGCTAGTTAATATTGCCTGGATTGGAGTGGTGCTGATTTGTTGAAAGCAGCTGCTGTTCCTGGGATGTAATTGCGCCGGTGTGGACGGCTGGGGAAGTGGCAGAAACGCCAGCCAATAAAGTTTGATTTCCCTTTGGAAAGTGTCCAGGGCTCAGCCTTGTTTGTTACGCTACCAGGCAGCAGTGACTCTGTGGCCATGTCCCAGGGTGACGCCAATCAGCTCCCAAGCGCGGAACAGCCCTTGGGTGAGATGCTGCCTCCCTGCGCGATTGCTGCTGGGAAAATACCCCTGGCATAGGAGCGCCGTGTGGGGCTGGCCCATGCACCCCTGCTCTGCCCCCATCAGAGCATGGGAAGTGCAAGAGGGGGCGTGGCCACCGCAGGGAGGCTGGGCCGAGTTCGACACTCAGCTGTGCTGCCCAAGAGGGCGCCAGTGAGGTTTGGGGTGAGTTGGAGAACTGCTGTTGTCCTTTGAGGGGGAGGCGGGTCTAGCATCTCTACCCAGGGGGTGAGCTCAGCCGCTGGACGGTGCTGCTGGCTGCAACAGCCTGTGCGGGTGAGTGGGGAGAGGCGGGGTATGAAAAAGCGAGAGCCGGCTCAGGCCTAACAAAAGGGGCTCCGGAGGCCACCCAAGGGCCGGGCCTGATGAACAAGGCGAGGAACGACGGGCCCCGCTTGGCGTGCTGGAAAGCCGGCCTAATTAGGGAATGAACTAATCAGGGGATGGGCTACTCCACCCAGGGCGAGACGGAGGGTGTCAAAACAGTGAGCCCGACTCCTGGGCTAGTCCCTCAGGAAAGGGCAGCAGGCCTCTGGGTCAGTCTGTCCTTCATCGGTGCACTGAGCCCACAGCCCAGCGCTGACCCCACCTGATACACGTGAGCGCCTGCTCCGGCTTCCCCGCCCTCGTTTGCTCCTGTCCAAGCCCACTAGCGCCCGCCTGGCCTACCTTGCTCCCGCGACTTTTCGCCTGCCCCGGAGCCCAGCGGCATCATATGGCACCAGCATGACATGGCCCAGCCAGAGGGTGGGGCTACGCTACAGCCTTCGGGCACCGACAGGCCGCTTACGGCACCCTCGTTATGGCCACGTCCACAACGATGCTGCGTCCGCCGAAGTAAGTGGCCCGTGACACCGACATCATGACGCTACCGCGTCGCTCTCACGTTGGTGTAGTCAGGACGCCGCCGCGTCTGTGTAGCCCCTGCGTGACTTACATCGGCTGTCAGGCCCAAGAGGGCTGACCTCCCAGCCCCAAGCCCTGGCACTGCCAGCCCAAGCTGTCAGCGGGGCGCGGGGCTCACAGCTGTGAGCACGCCCCAGCCCCTGCTACTGCCTCCCAGTAAGGGATGGAAATAGTACACTCCCTGCTGTGAAATGGAAGCCTGGGCTGTCAGTAGCCGGGCCGGGGGGGGAGGGGGGGAGCGTGGCTCCCAGCTGTGAGCCCGCACCCAGCTGAGAAGCTCAGGCTGTTGGGGTGGGCAGGCCCAGTTGTGAGCTGGTGCCCACCTGACAGCTTTGGGGGTGGGGTGGGGTGGACCAGCTGTGACTTACAGCTGAGGCTGTCAGCCCCTGAGCTGCCGGGCTCCAGCTGTCAGCCCCCTCCTCTCAGCACTGTCCCATGTCAGTCGGTGGCAGCATTCCGGGGGGGGGGGGGGGCACCCCTCGCAGCACGGCCCCAGGCCGGGCGGGGGCGGCATGCCGGGGGGGGCACACACCTCTCAGCACTGTCCCATGTCAGTCGGTGGCAGCGTTCCGGGAGGGGAGGGGGCCGCACACTGCCAGCAGACGGCGCAAGTGTGGCTGTGACCCACCACGTTAATTACTGCAGTGGCTGTACGGCGACATACTTTAGCCAAGCGCATCCATCCATGTTTGACCAGCTGCCCTGTATCACGCGCACATCAACAAACGCCACAGCTCCCCGACCCTTCTTACCCGGCTCTGCGCCCCTTCATGGCGCACACGTTTGTCAAGAGCAGGATCCGTAACCAGCACGCCATGGGGAGCTCAACAGCACGCGTCCCCAGTCTTTCCCGCGAAGGAGGCGGGCGTGTTGGGGTCAGAGCCGCGAACGGCCAGCCGGACGCTATAAAAAAGGGCTTTGATGCACGAAGCCAGAGGATGGGTGTAGTCCTCCCCCCCCCCCCCGAGTCGCCCATGGGGGCCTGCGCTGGGCTCATAGCGCACCTACAGGCAGGGGCTGCAGCGCCCGCAGGACCGCTGAGGGGAGGGGGCAACCGCCCACATGACTCTGCCCAGGGTTAGGGCAGGCAGCTGGGAGGGCCCTGGGTCTCATGCCCCCCCCTCGATTTGCAGGGGAGGAGGGATTTGAAGCAACCTCTGCCCCTCCCCATTGCGTGCGCTAGCCACTACCTGCTGTGGGGCTCCCGCAAGTGCTCCTTTGATGCTGTTACACGGTGGATAAGGCAGGAGTCCCGCGCGACTGTGTGTGTGTGTGTGTCCGAGCAGGAGGCTCCAGCCTGGGGTGGGGGTGGGCACACGCAGCGAGGTGGGGGGAGCCCCAACAGCCAGCCCCCCGCCCCCCCTCCCCCGAGCCACAAGTGCCTTTTTTATTTAGCCCCAGTACACTAGCTGCAAGAGGGCAGCACACCCCCAGAGCCCAGTGGTTAGGGCACCAAGTGGAGACAGGGCCGATCTCTTCCGGTGGGGCGGGGGCGTTAACTGGGAGGCTCCCACTGTACACCCCCCCCCCCCCCCAGGGCAAAATGCAAAGGGCAAAGGGGGCCGGTGTCCTAGGCACTACGAGGGGGGCAGCCCCCGCAGCCCAGACCCCAAACTCCCAGAGAGTGGGAGGGCTTAGCCCCCACCCCGGTATCACCCCGCCCCCGGCTGGCTCAGGTGGCTCCCCCCCACCTGCCCAACCGCTGACATGGTACCTAAGCCCGGTGTCTATGTGTGTGACTCTGAGGCAGGTGCAGGTACCCCCAGGCAGAGCTGACAGTGCCACAGGACGGTGGCTGGGTGTGTGGCCAGCCCACAGGGCCTGCACCGTGCTGCGTGGGTTACAGCCCAACCCCCTGGCACAACAACTGCTGCGTGGGCCCTTCCTGCCAAGATCCGGGCCGCGATGTAACCGGCCTGGTGCAACCCCGACATGCACAATGGTGCCACTTCAGCACGGAGCGCTGGCAAAAACAGCAGCGGGGTGAGCGGGTTGAAGTCAGGGAATGGGAGACAGAGCTGTTCCAGGCCAGCCCTGCCTGGGCAAGGGGAGGCCGGGCTAGGCCAGGGAGGGGAACCTGGGGTGATCCATGGCTCGGGCACTGATTTTAGTCTGGTGCAAGGAGAGACACTAGCTGCCTTGGGGGATGAGAAAGGAAACCTGGCTCATTTCCTCCTGGGCCACGGTGCTGGGCACCTGCCGGACACCAGTGCCGACCCAAGATTGGGGGGGAGGGGAAATCCACTGCCCCTCCCCTCGGCCCGAAGTGCCCAAGGCTGTTGCGATGTGCCAGCCGTTCAGTGCCCCGGCTGAACGTAGCAACCAGGGGCTAGCACAGCCATGCCCACTCAAACACTAGCCCCACGTGGGAGCTAACTCGCCCTCGGGGGCCATGGGCCGGCTGCCTTCCCCTCCACGGCGCCTACTGCCCGTGCACCATCCGTCCTGGACCCACAGGACATCAGCCGGCCTCTCACCCCAACATCCTCACGGCTGGCAAAACCAGGCCTCGCCCCGGGCACAGAACACCCCACCTTCCAAACACCCCCCCCCTCCCGTCTGGGCTCCCGCTGCCCTCACAGCTGGGCTGCCCTGGCTGAATAGCAGCAAGCCCACAGCGCCCCCTGCAGCCCAGAACCACAAACTGCTGCACAAATTCAACCAGACTGTGACCCTACCCGCAGCACAGCCCCAGCGAGCGCCTGGGGCTGGGGGACCCCCCGACCCTGCTCAGGCCCAGCTGCCTCTGGTGCTCTCCTCGCAGCGGGCTGAGGAAGGACCCCTTCCTCCCCTGACCTGGCTCTTTGACCCCCATCCCAGCACCAGCCCCCACCCCACTCTCTGCCTCCCCACCCACCCCCAGCCCCCTCAGGCAGCCAGCAGAGGAGGAGGGTGGGCCTGGGGTCCCCAGCCAGCACTGGAGCTGGGTGAGAGAGACACCCCATGCAGGGACCACACTCAACCGCCTCACAGCACCCCCCCCCTCCCGGAGCCCCCCCCCCCCCCCCCCCCGGCCCCCCCTGCCTACTGGCCCCCCCCCCCCCCCCGTAGAGATCCCCTTGGATGCTGGCTTCCCCCAGCAGCCAGCACCCCTCCCCTGCCCCACACACCCTGCTAGCAAAGCCAGAGCCAGGGGAGCAAGTGACTTCACGCAGCACCCTGGCTTCTCCGTGAAGATCTCGCCCCCAGAGCTGCCCTGGCAGGCTGAACGGGGCTCTCCTTGTAACCCGTGCTTTGAGGCTGCCCATGCCGGTAGCAGCTGGCACCTGAGGAGACGCAGGTGAGGCGCGGATGGGATGCCCTGGTACCGGAGGGGGATGGGGCAGGGTCCGGGCGTCTCAGCACCGACAGAACAACAAGGCAAGGCGGAAAATGCAAGGCCTGGGGGGTCCCGCCTGCCTGCACAACCCACACCCCCTCCCGTGCAGCGAGATCAGAGATTGCTTCACTCGTTTTATTACGGTATCAAAAGGAGACAACCCAATGAAGTGATGCCATTCAGCACAACCACGCCCCTGTACAGGGGAGGGGCCCAGCAGGAGACAGCCGCCCCCAACTCTCCCACATCCCAGTGGGCAGAGTGGGCTCCACAGCCCCCCACTGTGCAAAGGAGCACCAAGGCTGCTGGGCTCTGTGACGCCGGGGGGTCCTGAGCAGGCTGTAGTGTGAAGGGGTGACGGGAAGAGGACTGGGCTCTAGAGCTGGGGGGGGCGGGGGAGGAGAACTGGCTGTCCAGGGGGGATGGGGAGCAGGCTGGACCCCGGGAGGGAGCATCTGTGAAGGGGGCATGAGGCTACGGAGCTGGCAGTGGGGGCGCCCGGCTGCAGGCAGAGTGTGCTCAGTGCGCGACTCCCTCCTGCCGGGCAGAGCGCAGGGCTGACGTGTTACTCGGCCTCAATGGTGACCGGGACGGGATTTTCCTGGCCGGCCTCCTCCGCCGGCTGCTTCTTGCGCGTTTCTGCTGGCGGCCGCGGCGGGGGCATGGTGGGGGGCTGCTTGATGGTGCCTCCTCCCACCTGTGGCCGCTCCTGGGGCTTCTGCTCGATGGGGTTCCACTCCTCGCCGCGGATTGCAGCCTGTAAAGCAGCCCCCACAGGGCACTGAGAGCCGAGTCACCCCTTCCCCCGCCCCCCCTTCAGAGAGCCTCCCTCAGGCCCAGGAACCCGTCCATACAGCTATCACCCCCCACCACCTCCCATTCACACAACGGGCGCCTCTGCTGGCCAACCTAGCTCGATGCACCCTGGAGGTTTTTAGGGAATCAGAACGCTCAGCATTTGAGTTAGCCAGCAGGGGGCACTCAGCGCCTGGCAGAGAAACTTCTCCCTCAGACCTAGGGAAAGCAAAGGAGGCTATTGCATCTCCTACCTTCCACCGGGCACCCTGCCAGCTCTGTACAAATATTAACTAATTAACCCCTCGTGGGGGACTGTAGCTAAACACCATCCAGTTTATTGATGGGGAAACTGAGGCATGCACCGATCCGGTGAGAAGCAGCAGCAGCTAGGACACGAACCCAGGAGTCCCAGTCCCCTTCTCTAATCACTAGACCCAGAAATGGAACCCAGGAGTCCTGCCTCGCTCATGCTCTAACCACTAGACCACATCACTGGGGGGCAAATACATTCCTGTCAACTATATCCCTGGTTAAAGCAGAAGCAAACAAAAGATGATTAGAGGCGTGAAACATGCCGGGTGAGTCGAAAGACAGATGCTGCCTGGTTTTCTGAGAATGGCACCAAGCCCCCAAGCGCCTGCTCTGTAGGAATAACCCCCCAGAGGGCTAACAAGGTAGGTGAGGTGACAGCACTGGGCACTTACCAACAAATAGATGCCACTTGCGATGCCCAAACACGCCGTGCCCAGAATGGTGGATAACAGGAAACCCGCAGGCACTGCAAGACTGAGCGAGAGAGAGATTTAACTCCAACCGAAACCTTTTTAAGACAAGCCTCCAAATAAATTAAGAGCAAAGGTTTCTGGGTAACGCAAGGCGGGAGCAAAGGTCTGTGGGTAGCGCACCGGGGAGCTGGTTCTCTCTGTGGATTCTGATGCGTTCCGCAGAATCCAGGCTTTTGTTTACCCAGAAATCAAACGTTTCCTCAGCTGGCGAGTCAAATCCCTGGTTCTCTCTGTGGCTGGCCAGACAGAAAGAGCCTGTCTGCTATGGGGGAGATGGTGCCTGGCACAGGGGGCACAGGGACAGGCTGGGTAGGATGCCAACCCCAAATCTCCAGCATGGGTTTAGCAGGAACAGTTCACTGCCCATTCCTGGATTCTCTCTGCTGTAATCTTTGGGGGATTGGAGCAGACTCTCCTCCCCGGGCTCAGAACCAAACCCAAGCCCCGCACACAACCTGGGAGAATTCCTGAGCGGGCGGAGCAGTCCGTTTACACAAACTCCCTGTGAACTGAAGCTGGGGAGACGCCTGCCATTTGACATCCAGGAGGCAGGAACAGATACGAATCTAGCCCCTGCCGAGAGCAACGGGTGGCTTCCCATCCCCAAATCAATGAAACCGTCTCACGCTTCCCATTCTGAAGGCTGGCAGAGCACATCCCAAACTCCATGCAACGCACACAGCCCCACTGAAATGCAGCCACCTCTGGGGTGGAGGGCAGCAGCCCACTGCGGCACTCTGTGTTGCATAACAGCAGGGGAAAGGGAAAACTTTGGGCCAGATCATGGGAGAACCGCTGCTTAAAAACAAAAAGAGTCTTGGGACAGTGCACACAGGCACTCTCATTCACCCAGAGCAGTCGTGGGCTCGGATCGATGTTGGAAGGGTGACGGTTACACTGACCCTATGGGGATCTGACCCCATGGTGAGAGGGGATGAGGGATTTCAAACCTGGTGCTTACGAAGAGAAGCCATCCCCTCTGGCTATGCACACCCTCTCGGTGCCGCCACTCAATCCAAGCCGGGCTGGGTCTTACTCGGGATCAGGCATGTGTATACTGAGACCTGGTTAAATGTAACCCCGGGTAGGAGTTGGCAGTGGACACACACACACACACACAGCTGGACTTACGCAGCATGCAGGATGGCCCGGACGTAGTAATTCCTAGTGATCGGCCCAAACACCTTCACCACGGCTGTCAAGTACTTCTGGCCACTGCATGGGGCGGAGAGAGAGCACACAGGGAAGGGGGGGTCAGAAAGGCATGGGATTCCCACAGAGGATGAGGCACATGACCCAGAAGGGCAGCCCTCCCTCTGCTCCCGATCACATGCCCCAATCTGCCCTGTGCCACGCCCCTCTCTCTGCCCCCTCTATCCTGATCAGGATCTAACATGCTCAACGAGGCAGTTGAAAACATTGTGGGAGCGCAGAAGTCTCCTCCCACCTGATCACCAATGACCAGCGAACAGGGCAGTGAGCTGCAGCCCCTGGCACTTGGGGATCTGAACTGCAATGTGACAGGGAGCCAGACAGGGCACAGAAAACCCTGCTGCTATGGAGGAAGTCAGCACCCTGGACACAAGACTGCAGGCCTGCGATACCCAGAGACCCGAGCCCAGTTCGGCCACTCCAGCTCCCTTACGACTTCCTCTCCAAAACCCCAGCAGAGCCCCTCCAGCCATGAATTTCAGGGCCACGACTGCATTTGGGGCTTTTTAACCCCAGCCGAGCCATGTTTCACTGCCATGGAAATGCCCCACTGCTGGCAGGGTGAGACCTTATCTAGCACGCCATCCTGCTGGCGGAATAAAGCTGTTCAGCCATGTGTCATAACCCTCATACTTCTCGGAGATTCTCCTGTAGTTCAGTCTGGAGATGTGCTGTTGGAGCAGGAAGAGGCACATTTTGGCCCTTCTAGGCCTGAAGAACACAGCAATTGCCAGACTGGATCTGACCAGAGGTCCAGCTAGCCCAATAACCTGTCTTCCACCGGCACCAACTGCTTCAGAGGAAGGGATGAGAAACTCCATAATGGGCATTAAGGATCACCCTGTCCATAGGGGAGAGTTCCTTCCTAACCCTTGTCAGTGAGTTGCTGGCTAATGCCCTGAAGCATGAGGATGTATTGGGTTTTATCCAATCTAATCTAACCATGGATGCTCTTTTCAAGCCTGCCCATGTCAAAATCCGTTTTTTAGGACCCTGCTAAGCTGTTGGCCTTCATATCATGTTGCAGTGAGTTCCACAGGTTACTTATCCATGGCTTAAGACACCATTTCCTTTCCTCAGCTTTGAGCATATTGCCTCCGCTCTCCATGCCATTCCATTGCCAGGAGGGGCTGCAACAGTCAGTTTGGGCCTGGACTGAAAGCCAGAAAATCCCCTTTGTGAGATCACCCTCCTCCCCCCCGACAGCTGGAGGCGAAGGCGGGGGAGTACTTACCATCTCTCCATGGTGGAACCCTTTTTCCGCTTCCCCCGGGGGTACTCCAGCAAGCAGATGAAGACCCCAGCCACTCTAAGAGGACCAGTCAAGGAAAATAGCGTCTCAGCGCCCCCACCCCCTTGGTCTACACAGCCTATCTGGAGCAGCCCATAAAGTACAGCACAGACCACGAGGTCAGGAGAAGCCTTTTTCAGACTCCCTCCCACATTCGCCGCCTGGATGGGACCTCGACTGCAGCATCCACCCTGGGGAACTTCTGCTGCCAGCTGTAGCAGCCTAGGACTGGCCCATCAGCCCATCGAATCCAGGATCCCACCTGTGGCTGTGGACAACGCCTGATGTTCCAGAGGGAGACAAGAAAAAGCCCATAATGCTGGCCAGCTAAGCAATGACAGGCAGAGGGTAACAACAGCTGACTGACCCCAGCAGGCGGAAGGGAGTTTGCCCCTGAAGCGTGAGGATTGGCTACCCCTGCTTTAGCACACAGAACCACAAAGGTTATCAACCAGCGGACAATTCCCCAGCCTCATTACAAACCCAGCCACAGCGGCTGGGCACTTCAACGCTTAGACCATGGAACTCGGCTAGTCAGTTTCACTGTTTGTTTATAGTAAGTTCCACTTCCGGGTTCCAATACACTGTCCCCAAAGCGGCTGCTTTTGGGTTTCTAGTCCCGTAGGGGGAGAGGGGTTGAAATGCCCCACCCCAATCTCTTCATTTTGACTTTGTGACATCGCGAAAGCTTTTCCAGCGACTCTCAACCTCTCGACAGCCGGGCACCCTTTTAAACCACTGCTGTGGTGAGGAAAGCCAGGACGCCGCAGCCTCCGGAGATCTTTGCCAGCAAGATGCCTCGGGAGCCCGGGGACAGATGGCGGTTCTGGGAAAGGATACATGGCATAGGCAGCAAACTGCCACCCTTTGAACTGAGCAGCTACCGCCACAATCCCTCCCGTCACTAGAACTAAGAGACAAGGGAGAGAGAGGGAGGAGGTTAATAAACCAGAGCGAACGTCCCCACACTCTGTCCTCGTGGTACCCAAGAGCTGAGCTCCTCTGAGCCCGGAACAGGCTCTGTCCCCATGTTCCTCTGCTCCAGAGCGATAGTTAATCCCAGGTCTAGCCATTCATTGAGCGCCCCACACGCCACGGCAGGTCGTTTCTGTCTGTTTACAGAGACACAGTTCTCATGCATTAGAGAAACAGCCCCCAACACGCCGCACAACCTCAAACTGCCCCCGCTGCTGCTCCCTCCCCCAGCCCGTATCGCGCCACCGACTGAGCCTGGGGAAGATTTTAAATCAAAGCCTCTCCTCGGGAGGAAAGAGCTGGAAACAGGACCCAACCTGAGAGGGTTTTTGCCATCCGGTGACGCCGAAAGAGGTCACCTCAACTTGTGACAAATTTAGCAGGAGAAATAACAATCCAAACGCACTCTGGGGCTCAAGCCAGGTCAGTTGGACACTCATTCGAGCTGGTCTTTGCACCAGGGAGTCAGACACCACAAGCACCGCTGTTTGGTCAGTTACACTCCAGCCTCTGGCCTGGCCATGGCATTTCAGCACAGCCCCGGCTACGCTGGTTTCAATTCCACTTGGGCCAGCCACCACGGACAGGAGAAATCACCTGCAAACCACCTTCAACTGAAGCTGAAGGACGGATTTAAATGTAAGAACACCGCCTGGGTAGAGGGCACCATGCGTAGCTGTGTCTGGCACGCTGGGGCGGGCACGCGTCACTGCAAGGGAAAGTGACACCGAATGGCCTCGGCTGGAGCTAGGGTTGGGGTGAGGTGGTAGGAGGGTGAAGAAGGATGAACTCGGGTGAGAGTTACAGGGAGCACTCAGCCGTAGGCACCAGTGGAAAGGGCCCCTTGAGAGGGCATCAGCCCCAGTTACTGCAGGGACTCCGCAGCACGTCGCATCAATACGCTAACCCAGTATTACAGTAACCATCACTGCATAGGCCCCAGCCCGGAAGTAAGTCCTGCCCGGAGCCAAGCATTGAACCCAGCTGGATTCTTCACCAGGGAGAGGAGGAAGAGACTTCGCTGGTTACCCAGACACCCTGGCTGGGAATCAGCAGGGGGACTTTCCCAGGTGTTACGAGAAGCCACCAGCACAGCCAGAGCCTCGCCAACTCACACAGCAAGAGCACAGCAGAAAACCCCACTCCCAGCGAGGATACAGCTGCCCTGTCACAGTAGCTGGGACCTGAATCTGCCAGACAGCAGCAGCCTGGCAGGGCATTTTCACATTGCCCTAAAGCAGAGCCAGTTTTGCAGGAGTGGTCCCCTGTGAAGGTCACGCATCCATGGTGACCTGGGCAGGAATGCAGCTCTCACTCTGGTCAAGCCAGTCCAGAGGCAGCTTTTTAAAGCCACAGCTAGTGCACCTGTGACGCCCACTTTGCACTTTCCCATCAGCCAGGCAGAAGTGGGAGCAGAGGGACAGAAGTTGCCTGGCTCTTTATTCACTGGACTAGACACGGGCGTGAAAGCCCAGAGCCAGCCAGAGAGAAGGGTTTAGGTCTAAGGGAGGATGTGCTACTCGCAGAGGCAGGCCCAAAGTTAAGAAACTTCCTTGTTTCCTGCACAGTCCATCACATTCTTTCCTTGCTTAAAAAAACAAAACAAATGCAGCCTTGACATTCTCAAAGCCTCTAGCGGAGGCGATTAACCTGCCGCGCACCATCCGCTGGAGGGAGCGATTTCTAACTGAACAAACCAAACAGCCAGGATCCGTTCACTGGATTCGGTTCCTTTTAGACTAACAGACGCTTCGGGATTTTTCGTGTCTAAGCAGAAAAAAATAAGCCCAAAAGACCCTAGGCTCAATAAATAGTTTAATCTACCCCCACCCCCACCCTCTCCAAAAGTTGGCCTGACTTGTGAGCCTTAAATGCAATGCTCCCTGCCCCCATTGCATGTTTTGGGGCCTTTCTTTTAACTCGTTAGGCGTGTCTAATTTGCAGTTACCACAGCAGATCCCACAACTCAGATAATGACATGCACACATCGCTAATTAGGTGCCAATCACTAATTAGGCACACTGCCACGCATAGTTACCCAGCTAGCAGGTGGAAGGATTAAAGGCCAAGTGCTATAACCATGCCTGCTTCAGGCCGTAAACCAAATCCTAAGTGATGGATTGAGAAGCAGCCTTCCCTGCAGACAGGCAAGTCCCTCACTGCCTACTACTGAAGCATCTGGCGCTGGCCGCTGCCAGAGAGAGGCTCCCAGGCCAGCTGGACCCTGCGTCCGATCCAGACGGGCAATTCCTACGCGCCTGGCCCACAAGGCGAGTATTTTGCCTGCATCGTTGCACATTCGCATTTATAAACTGGCCATTTGCGGGTTTGAGTTCCAGGCTGGTGCTGGCCTGGCAGCTCCCAGCTCCTTCATTTATCCCCAGCTACTTTGCTCTGCGCTCGCGTCCCCATCGGCACAAGCTGGCGGCACCACCATGGCGGTGGCAGGAGACACAGGGTACCACACGCCAATCGGGAGGCGGACTGCAGTGTGCATAGGCAGAACTGAGCGATCTTAGATCCAACCAGCTCACTATAAATAGCAGCGTGGCAGCGGCTTAGATGCCCCAGTACGTACCCAGGGCCCAGGCGAGACAGTCCGTGGGTGGCTAGCCCATGATCCCGCCCCCCTCGTTTCCCAGACACACTGCTATTTTTAGCAAGCTAGCTCAGGCCTGCCTACCCTCCCAGCTGCAGTGAAGACATACCCTGAAGGTGAAATCCCAGTGCCAGCAAAGTCGGCAGGAGTTTTGCCACTGACTTCAGTGGGCCCAGAATTTCACCCCCAAGGCCAGACTTCCCAGCTACTGATTTTAAGCCTCACTGCCAGCCTGGGTGCCAGGCTGACGGTGGATTTTGTGATGACGAGCTGTCCACGGGAACTAGACGGTAAATGTAACTTGGTGGCTACAATCACCTGATGGTAACAACACCCAGTAACCGAGAAGCAAAAGGCTCCCCATCTCATCCCTCTCTTCCCACCAGCCCTCCCTCCCTCTCTACTTCCAGTGAGTTCTCCAACAATTGAAGTGTCACAATGATGCTGTAATGTAGTTAGGTTCTTCTCTCTGGCCGGCAGCTAAGCAAAGTTCGCAACCACGTCACGGCTGGGGGGTGCCAGCAGGGCAGATCTAGTTAATTTATATATTGGAGCAGTGGGTCTCAACCTGGGGCCTGTGGGCCGCAGCAGTGTGCTGACGGGGCTGCATGTGACATCCCCAGGGCCAGACAGGTAATTACGGATGCAGGCCGCAATGAGAAATAGGTTGAGAACCACTGCATTGGAGGGATCCCAGCTCCTAGCTCGAGAACACTTTAGAAGAAAAAATCCCTGTACAAACGCTCTTCCCAAGGGACTCAGCCCCACGCCGGGTGTCAAACTGAGGCCTGGCTCCACTGCCACGTGTTACCATATCCCTGTGTCGGCGTTCGCAGTGTGAACGCTGCTATCCCAGGATAAAGGTGC
>NW_020698242.1:12437089-12479303 GCF_002925995.2 Terrapene triunguis
TCCTCTGAAGCATCAGAGATTGGCGAGGCTGGAGACAGGACACGGGGTGGGCTGGGGCTGGGGCTGGAGACAGGACCATGGGGAGGGCCGGGGCTGGAGATGGACCGTGGGGAGGGACAGGTCAGACTGGCAGGTGGTTTTCAACTTCCTCTGCAGCATGTGGGTGTGGGTCACTTGCCAGAATTATCTAGGTGTATCACACATCTTCCTGCCCCTGGTGGGGGGGGGGGGGCAGGCTCAGGCACTAGGGCCCCTCACTCAGTCCCAGCTTGCCCCCCCCCACACCCCCTGCAGTATGGTGGTCTCAGTTCGGTTGTTGTGTTTAGGGTGGGGGTGCTGGGTGGGGTCAGTGGTCCCTTCCGGCATTAAACGCTGTGACCGTATGACCCAGCATCACTCGTGGAGGCAGCGCGAGGACCTGGAACGGGATCCAGCACTCTGGACTTGCAGGGCCTCATCTAACCTTTAGGCCGACCTTCCTGAGGTAGGGTGCAACGGGGAAGCAGGTTGTTTGGAGGGCACATTCCTTGTTACTGGAGCTTAAAAGGCCCTTGTGCTCTTTGCATTCATCAGAAACTAGGTGCAGCGTAGGGACCGTCATCCGTACAGCTTGGCAAAAGGCCAAGCATGCAGGGCTGTAGGAATATGACCGCGCTCCTACGGAGCTTTTCATCAGGAGATCTCGCAGGATTTCAACTAGGAGGTTAAAGCTGGGGAAACCGAGGCAAAGGGACCTGCCCACACTCACAAAGCATGGCAGTGGCAGAGCAGGGACTGAACTCAGGTTCTCTGCAGGCCCAGCCCTGCTCACCCAAAGCAGCAGGGGGAGAATCACTTCACTCAGGCCCTGACAGCTGAGATACAATTTGCATGAAGGCCAGGAGCCCAAGGGGAGTGAACAGAGGCTGTGGAACCATGGCAAGCAGAGGCACCTGCTGCCCTGTTCCCCTTCTCCAGCCGGGTGGGGAACGAGAGGAAAGCTGCTGGGTGTCCAGACCCTCTCTGACGCCAGCAGAGCCCTGCTCCTGCTCTGCGGGTGAGGCACGGGGAAGGACCCTTGGGCCCGGCCTGGCCTGAAATGCTTTCACTCAAGCCTCCGGCTACAGCACCCAGCCTAGGGCTTGGAAGCCACAGCTGAAGGGGTCAGGGCTGCCATCAGTTGGTGAGGAAATTGACCAATTTCCTCCTGCTTGTGGGTTGATAAGGCAGTTCCTCCTTGCCCCCAGAGCCGGCTAAGGCCATCTCACCCCAATGCTCCCTTCGTCTTATCCCCCAACCCCTGATTTACAGCAAACGCTTCCTGTCTCCTCCCTTCTTGGATCACCCACTTTCCTCCCGGGCCAGCAAGATCTCCACCGCCCCGGCCTTCGAAATACCCATACAAAGGCATCGGGCAGAGCTCTACAGTCGACACACATTTCTGAGCCTGCCCCTTCAACTTTTACTCTGACCCGGGAAGTGACGCAACCCCCCCTCACACATTACCCCACTGACAGCCCTTTCTGAATGGGCAATACTATTTCTATAGCAACCCTCACCCCAGAGCTTCCACCAAACTGGGGATTTCATCAGGACCAAATAGGTCACAAGCACAGCAGAGAAGAGCCACCAAGGTGTTGGAATGCGCTATGAGGAAAGGCTTTTAAAAACAAACAAACAAAACCAACCCAGCAGCCTGTAGCCAAATTCCTCGTGAGTAAGCGGGCTCTGATAACAGGAGGAGCTATGGGACATTAGGAAAAGATTCTGAACAATACAGCTGCTAGAACTGTTGGATACGACACGTCTTCCATTCCAAGTGCTGTCGTGGCTGTATACACTAGTGATCACTCACCCACCTCTGAAATGCAGCTGCCTCTGGGGTGGAGCACTGCAGCTGTTGAGCAGCACACCGCACCAGCATTCCACTAGGAGCATGTGGAGGGGTTGTTATTAAGAGGGGAAGTGAACTACAAGTGGAACTGCATAAGGGAATGGGAGGTAGGCAGAAAGTAAATAGAATTTGCCCCAGACACCAGGGCTTTTATTCCAAACGTTTGCTAAAGTAGCTGTGGAATCACCATGGAAAGAAACAATCCTTCATGTGTGGTGGGACTGGACTGATTAGTGCTGCTAATGTAATGCAGGAATTTAATCTACCTGCTTCATTTCCAGCCTCTTCCTGGACAACACCCTCTCCTCCATCCCTCTGGGTGTCTCCCGCTGGACCTTAACAGGTCGAAGGGAAGCAGGGCAGGAATGTAAAAAACTGAGCAGACACTTCTGGGTTCAGAAAGTGATATTCATGGGCATTTACACCTAAAAACCAACAACAAGGAAGCAGGGACATTTCAAAGTTGTTCCTATTGCTCCATTTTTAAAACCCAGCTTCTCAGCGCAGCATGGGACAGGGTGAGCTGTGCTGGAGAGCGGCACCAGCTGGCTAAGGGGATGGGTGAGCCCTTCATCTCTAGGTCAGTCCAGATCAGGCCCCACCAGAAAGGAGCCCAGGGCAGCCGGCACCAGGAGCGGTTCCCATCCGGAAGCGGTTTGCTGTGGAGTCTCAGTCCTTTTCCTAGCAGACGAGCAGCCTCATCACAACTGCCCTCCTTTGCTGGCAGAATTGGCCATGGAGATGGGACCCTCCTTTCCCGAGGGGCCCCGCTGATGGGGGGAGCAGCACACTGGCTGGGCAGCGTGGGTCACTGGCACTGGCCAGGTGGCATGTGTTCTGCGAGGGGGCTTTGGTCACCAGCGCTCTTCCCCAGCATTAAATCCCCCCCAAGAGGGAGCAGCAGGCACAGCAGGACCTGAAAACCTTCTCCCAGACTGTACCTCACCGGCAATCCCCAAGCTTCACTGGGATCGATTCCCCAAGGCCAAGCCCTGAATGCCTCTCCGCTCTCCTGAGAGCCAGCGACTGAAACGGCATCGTCACAATCCACGTTCCCCGCAGGCTGGAAGCGTCTCGGCTCAGCGTGTCTCCCTGAGGCTAAGGGTGCCGGACGGCTGCTCCGCAGGGGGCTGCTCAGGCGCTGGGGCAGGGAAGCCCATCTGCTCCCAGCAGATGTAGGTTGGGATCGTCCAGAGGCTGAGGCCCCGGCCCTGGCTATAAGAGGAACAAAGCCACACATTACAGAGGGGAGCTGGAGAGGGCTGCTGGGACCCCATGGGTGCTGCGGGCGAGGGACCCAGACACGGGGCTTTACGTACACAGCAGAGGGTTTAGACAGCACCAAACAGCTGACCAGGTGCCCTATCGATGGGGGAAGAAAGCCCCCTTTGAATACTGCACTGCCAGAGATGGGCAGGCCCCTGGTCTGTCTCCTGCCACTGCAGATCTGCGAACCTCACGGTCTAATCTGGGATGACAAAGTCTGCACCAGCAGCCTGCTCCCCCTCCAATGCCTCCTGCCCTTAACTGGATGCTTGCCCCCAGGTCTGCACTCTGGTGGGTACATTGGATTGAACCCTGGGATGCCAGGGGACACCTTGCATCACGCGCGGCTTTCCTCTCACACCAGCACTGGCCAAACCCACCGCTGGAGGCCACATGACTCCTCCAGGCCCTGATTCCACACGGCTGATGAGCTGGGGGGCCGCTGGGTGTTTCGCTAGTTCGGAGAAAGAGGAAGCAGGTGCTGGCATGGGGCGGGGCCAGCTGCCGGGAAAGAACTCGGGGTGTGTCTTCCCTAGCAACGTTAAAGCGTTGTCATGGCACCAGCGCTGGGAGAGAGAGCTGTAAAAAACCCATCCCCTCAAGGGGCGCAGCTCCCAGTGCTGGGGCACGGTCTCACGGTCTACACTGGTGCTTTACAGCGCTAAAACTCGCAGCGCTGGGGGGGCGGGGGTGTTTTTTCACACCCCTGAGCGAGAAAGTGGCAGTGTAGACAAGGCCTCGATGAGAAAGTCTATCTGCACAGTACTCAGACCCGCCCAAGGAATCTTGGGGCGCTCCCCCATGGCACAGGGCTCGTCCTTAAAGACGCCCTTTGCAATGGGGATGGGGGAGGAGGACCTAAGCCCCCCTCCCCACCCCTAATTCAGACTCTGGGGTTCAGAGCATGGCCAGAGACCCAGAGGAGGGTCAAACAGACCAGCCCCCCTCGTTCCCCACTCCAGGCCGTGCAAACATGGTTTCTTTCTGCCACTGCAGACAGCCAAGCCTGGCGTCCAGCCATGTTTGAGCTCCCCAGCGTGGCTGGGCCCGGGTCTGCGACAGCACCCCCCACTGGCCCCAGGCCCAGCCCCGCGCCGTACCTTGGTGAGGAGGATGTACCGGATCGCCCCAGGAACAGGCTCCAGCACCACAGCGGAGAGCAGCTCCTTCGAGAGCAAGGCGGGCCTGGCCGGCAGCCCCTTCAGGAACCTGAGGGGGCACAAAGGGGGTATCGGTGCGGGTACGCGGTGCACACCCCAAGAGAGGGGAGATGGGGGGGGGGTCAAATGGGGCTGGGAGTCGCTGCCCTCTCAGTCATCTCCCCCCTGCGCCGGGATGCCTCAGGCTGCCCCCCATCTGCTGCAGACTGGCTCTGTCTCACCAATGCCCACTCCAGGCCGAGACCAAACTCCTAGAGCTCCCGCCTTAGTCCGTCGCGGGCCGACCCGCTAGTGCTGCCTGACAGCCCCAAACCCTCCGGCTGCCCCTGGGCCCCGGGAACGCAGCGGCAGAGCTGAGAGCAGCAGCTAGAGACCCTGGATGGACCAGAATCAAAGGGGCAGGGCAGAGGGAACAGCCCTGCCTGCCAACTTGCTCCTGGTGCCCCACTGCACCCCCACCCCAAGCACTGCCAATGCCCCTCAGTCCCAGCCTGCAGCCCCCTCCCCTGCTAGCCCAGCCCTGGGAACCCCAGCCTTCCACAGCCCTACCGATATCCCTCAATCCGGAGCAGCATTGTCCCCCGCCCCTCTGCTGGTGCCCCTCAGTCCCGACCCGCAGCCCCTGCTACCCCAGTCCCCAGCACACCGCGTTAGCTGAACGGGGCGTGTGCGACTTACTGGTCTCCGTTAGATTCAGGGGGGAAGCTGCACTTCACCACTTCCACAAACTCCTCCACCGTGTCCGCCAGGGTGAAGACCACGGCGTTGGGGCCAGCGTCGAAGGTGTAGGCCACCTGTGACAGAGCGGACGTGGTCAGCGCAGCACCCGGAGCAGGGCTGCCTGTCCCCAGCAGGCTCCAGCGCTCGGTGCCCTGGGTCCCACTCGCACGGAAACACTTGCCTGGCCCCACAGCTGCAGCCTTTGCTGGCCCAGGGCACATCTCCACAGTCCGGTGCCCGGCAGCACGCTGGCACCAGAGCAGGGAGTTCAGGGGGCGGGTGAATGGGGCTGGCCAGAGAGAAACACCTGCTCGAGGAAGGCAGCGTGAAAAGCAGCAGCTGCTTCCTGTTTCATCTGCCCCCAGCGAGATGCATATTCCCTCCCCCTGCCAAGCCACAGGGCTGGTGCTCGCACGGCTGGGTGGGCAAACAGATCCTGCCCAGGGGTCCACCAGATCCAGTATTCATGGGCAACGCCCGGTGCCACAGAAGGAACCACTTCCCACCCCCCGACAGCTGCATCTGGGGTGGGGATCCCTTCCTGAGCCCCGCACCTCCTGAAGCATGTGAGCCGACTGCACCTCGTCCGCTCATCCACCAACTGCTCGACTCCATCACGTCCCAGGGAGCGGGGCTGCGGGATCCCACGCGTTTCCCACAAACAGTCAGGGACGCGTGATGGAGATTTGCTGAAGGCTAGTCAGCGGGGAAGGGGGGTAGGTGCTGCAGGGTGGGTGGCAGAAGCCGGGCAGGATAAATCAGTCACACGGGGAGGCCGATTTTAGTTGGTTTCCTAGGGGCAGGTCCTCTGGGGCAGCAAGGAGCCTTTTGTCACACACCGGAGCCCTCGACAGGGCATCACTCCACTAGGAAGTGACCTCCCGCGTAGCGGTCATGAGTCAGTGCAGCCCTACGCCTGTTCGCTGTCCGGCCCCGGCACCCTGACTGCGCTGCCCTGTTAGGTTGGAAGCGGCGTCTTCTGGGCACATACCTCAGAGTTCCCAACGCTGCTCCAAGCCGCAGCACATGGTGGACAATTGTACATGGTTGTGGGGGACTCTTGGGTGCCAGGGGAGAACGTGGTAAAAGTCTCCCAACTCCCACAATCCTCCTGGGGAAATCCCAAGCTTCCCTAGGACCTGCCTGAGCACATGTAGTGCCTGGCACAGCAGATCGGCCCCGGGAGATCTCAAAGGGGTGGCTAATGGCTCTACCGGTGCATGGCACATGTTCTGAGCGGACAGACACCACTCTCCAATCATGGGGCTCTGACACTCGCTCCCCTGACCCTGTCGCCTTGGTACAAGGACAAGCCCCTCTCTGAACCAGGAGGCCCTGCCCGAAGTGCCAGGCTATGCACCCCTGATGCCAGCTCCGTCCGCATATCCCGCACTGAGCCCACCTTGGTCTTGCCGTGGTGGGCGTTGAATCGGTGGGCCAGGGCGATGATGTGCCGAGAGACGTCGTTGAGGTAGAAGATGGGAGGGAAGGTGTCCAGGCAGGTGGCATGGAACTGGTTGCTGTCCTTCATGGTCAGCTGGCCAAAGCCCTCAAAGTCTCGCTGCTGGATGAACTGGATCATCTGGGACATGCGCTCCGGCACCACCGCCTCTGCGCGGTGCTGCAATGGGGCGACAGGGACAGTTACATCGGGCGGGGGGGCACCCCATTACATTGGGATGGGGAGACCCACAAAGTCTTGTTACTACGTTGGGCACCTGTGCCATCTCCTCGGCACCATCATCCAGTGGGGGCACCTTATCACAGCAGGGGGGATGGACTGCACTCTCTCTAATCCTGCCCCCCCACACACAACCATTGGGAGGGGCTGCTCCCAGCAAGGCCCCACCCACCAACATGCCCCTACAAAGGTGGGAAAAGAGCCAGGAGAGCTGGAGGAGTCATAGAATCGTAGAACTGGAAGGGACCTCGAGAGATCATCTAGTCCCGTCCCCGGCACTCAAGGCAGAACTAAGTATTACCTAGACCATCCCTGACAGGTGTTTGTCCAACCTGCTCTTAAAAATCTCCAGTGATGGAGATTCCACAACCTCACTGGGCAATTTATTCCAGTGCTTAACTACCCTGACAGTTAGGAAGTTTTTCCTAATGTCCAACCTAAACCTCCCTTGCTGCAATTTAAGCCCATTGCTTCTTGTCCTGTCCTCAGAGGTTAAGAACAATTTTTCTCCCTCCTCCTTGTAACAACCTTTTATGTACTTGAAAACTGTTATGTCCCCTCTCAGTCTTCTCTTCTCCAGACTAAACAAAGCCAATTTTTTTCAATCTTCCCTCATAGGTCAGGTTTTCTAGACCTTTAATCGTTTTTGTTGCTCTTCTCTGGACTGTCTCCAATTTGTCCACATCTTTCCTGAAATGTGGCACCCAGAACTGGACACAGTACTCCAGCTGAGGCCTAATCAGTGCAGAGTAGAGCGGAAGAATTACTTCTCATGTCTTGCTTACAACACTCCTGCTAATGCATCCCAGAATGATGTTTGCTTTTTTTGCAACAGTGTTACACTGTTGACTAACATTTAGCTTGTGATCCACTATGACCCCCAGATTCCTTTCTGCCATACTCCTCCCTAGGCAGTCATTTCCCATTTTGTACATGTGCAACTGATTGTTCCTGCCTAAGTGGAGTACTTTGCCTTTGTCCTTATTGAATTTCATCCTGTTTACTTCAGACCATTTCTCCAGATCATTTTGAATTTTAATCCTATCCTCCAAAGCACTTGCAACTCCTCCCAGCTTGGTATTGTCTGCAAACTTTATAAGTGTTCTCCCCATGCCATTATCTAAATCACTGATGAAGCTACTGAGCAGAACTGGACCCAGAACCGATCCCTGCGGGACCCCACTCGTTATGCCCTTCCAGCATGACTGTGAACCACTGATAACAGCCCCTCCCCACCAGGGGCCAGTGCACGGCTGCTCCCCACCGGCTGTGCAGGGCTGCTTTGAAGGGGATGTGGGGGGGGGGGGTGTGTGTGAGGGAGGGCTCCCAAATCTCCCTCCCACCCTCTGAACAGAATTAGTGCTTCTGCTACAAAGGGTCCCCAGTCACATCACAATGCCGCTGCTGGCTCAGTTGTTAACACAGTCAGTGATGTTCCGGCAGCTGTCTGAAAACTTAGCCCATGGCCACTTGGGTCGAGCCCGGTCACCTCCCCGACGTGCAGGCCACACCCTCGGATCCAGCAGCCCCGGAGGAGGAGACTCAAAGCTAGCGGGTCTCGGGGTCTCCGGCCACGCTGCATTACAGCCCGCCAGCAATCAGCTGTTTCTCTGAGTGCATTCCAAGGCAGCCAGTCACGCTGGTGACCAGAGCCCACGTTGCACTGACATGGATTCGTGGTGCTGGAAGGAGCTGGAAAAACACCAACAAATGCACTCAAAGCTCCGGCAGATTTTGCAAGGGAGCAGGGCATCAGGCCCGGCAGCCCTGCAGACAGCATGGACGGAATAACCCCCCCTTCCCGGCCGCCATTAGCTAGAGGTCACCTCAGGCCCTGAAGCAGGAGAGTTTAGATTCCACCAAATTCCACAATTCCAGTCACCGGGGTCAGGAGTCAAACGCCCCCCCAGTATGGCTCCAGGGGCAGGTGCTGGAGCACAGGGGAGGTGAGGGAGGGGGGAGCTAGCAGCAGGCCTCCTTTGCTCTGGGATTTATGTGAGTGATTCGGGGGTTATTCCAAACTCCAGCGCCCCCGTCTGCCCCAGCAGCATCGCAGGGGCAGCTAGATCAAACGTGAGCAAGAGAAACCCCTGCCCCCACCCGCCTGCCACCCCTGTGTGGCACAGGGCTGAGAACAGGGCTCCCGCCTCAAACCTTCAGCAAGAGGCTGGTGTCCACGCTTGTCTGCATCCCAGCCGTGCTGCCCACCGGCTTCTTCTCAGCGCTTACCTGCAGGGGGGGAGAAAGCACTTGGCATCAGCATCCCCAAGGGCTCTCCCCACCCAGAGGAAGGTGCAGCGGCCCCCAGATGCTTGGGGAGCAGATCTCACCACATGAGGGCAGTCAGCTGCCCCACCCCAATTGTGACATTCTTGGGAGTATCTCACCCCTAAACCCCCGAGACCACGCTGACTCCACGCCCCCCAGCACACCGGGAACGGACGCTGCTCTCCCTCCCAAGGGAGGGCGCAGCAAACCTCAGAGTCCAGGTCTGGGCCCATAGGTTCTCAGGCTCAGAGAGCGACTGCCTGCGAGAGCCCTATTAGCCAGAGTCCCGTCTGGAACGTACCCCCGCAGATGAACCTCCCGCCCCGTCGGGAGGCAGGCCCGGGACTGCAGGGGAAAAATGAGCCACAGGGAGTGGGAGTGACTCGCCCAAGGTCTAGTAAGCAGGAGAGGCTGGCACAGAACCCAGGAGTCCGGATGCCAAGGTCCCTGCTCTAACCAATAGCCCACACTTCCCTTCCAGAGCTGGGAACAGAACCTAGGAGTCCCAGCGGGGAAGCAGCCACTAGCTCTCGCGCTCTCCTCACCATCCCATAATGCTTTTCCTGCCCCACCCCCGGGCTCAGGCCAGATGGATGCCGTGACCTAGGGGTACCAGACCCCCTGGGCCGTCACCCCGTTCTCACTCACCACCAGGATGAGCACTCTGAGCTCCGGCCAGTGCGTCTCCGGCGCCACCTGCTGGGCAATGCTGTCTTTGCCGTCAGGTCGCTCCCCCATCAGCCACTGCACAAAGCCCCCATGCATGCTCCTGCAGGCGCTGCCCGAGCCCTGGCGGGCGACCTCGGAGAGCTCACCCTCCACGCCGTACAGCCGGGCCAGGGTGTGCACTGGGACACGAGACGGGGCGAGGTCAGCACGGCTGGGGTACTCGCTCCCCACCCACAGGGGCTGGCCCCAGGGCTCCACCAGCATCCAGCCCCCTGGACCTAGCCCAGGGTCGCTCGTCCCCCGACGGCCCCCCCCAAGTTTCTCTCCCATCCCCACTCTAGCACAGCCCAGCAACAGGGGAGGAAGGGGGGGGCCACAGCAGACCGGTGCAGGGCATGGGGGGGGGCATGAACAGCCCACCCTCCAATCCCTCCAGAGCCGGGGGCAGGGTGTGTGTGGGGGAAGGGGCAGCCCGGTACCCCCTCTCAAGAGCCAGGAGCAGGGACAGCCCAGCGCATACACACCCACGCACTCACCCAGGCAGGCGTACCCCGCTGCGGAAGACGCCAGGCCGGCTGCTGTGGGAAAGTTGTTCACCGAGGCGACGTGCACTTTGTAGGCCAGGCTGAGGGGGGCCGCGGCCCCAGCACTGCCGCCCCTCCGCTTCCTGGCCAGGCGGCGCACTGCAGGACAGAGCAGAGCGGGGCTTAGATGTTCAGGAGGCATCTGACCTGCCTCAGTGGGTTCCACAGGGGCTGGGCTGGAGGCGGCAGGTCCCTGGGTAGCACCTGACACCCCCTCCCAGCAGTGACCAGCTGCCTGTGTTGGGAATTAACCCCTTGGGTGCTGGAGAGAAGATGACGAGCTTGGCGGCAGCAGCAGGGCCATGGTGCCAGCCAGAGGTATCTGCATATCCCTCCTCGCTCTCCTGGATGGGTTCTGGGCAGGGCAGGAGAGGGCCTGTGCTGGGGTAGCACAAGGGACTTTCAGGGAGTGGGGTACGTCCCAGAGAAGCAGCCTCCACCCCCCAATCAGCAAGGGTCTCAAAGCACTTCACAAGCTTTAAATACAGCCCTTCGATCCCCGAAGAATAGGGGGGAGGTTTGACAGAGGGGGAAACTGAGGCACGGAGCAGGGTGGCATCCTGTGCAGGGTCACGTGGGGAACCAGAGGCATGGCTGGGAATGGACCCCAGGAGTCCCACGTGCAGCTTGCATATGGCCTTGTAGGGAGGTACTGAGCGCGCCCGGTGGGGATCATGCTCCCAGCAACTTGGAAGTATAAGGGAAACCCAAGGGACTGAGACAGACCTCGACCGCCTGCCCTCCCCGCAGGTGACAGGACTTGCCCGCTTTGGGAGCCCAATGAGCCCCCTCCTTCACACTGCCCCTACACGCCCCTCGGTCCTGTATTCTGGCCACTGGCCTGGTGTGAGCACCATGACTAGATGGAGTCCCAGGTCTGGGAGAGACCGTGCAGTTCCCTGATCAACCAGGAGAGGTCCCCCCCGAGGCACATGGCACTGCCCTTGCAAGGGAAGCAGGGAGAGCTGGGGGCTCAAACTGGGGCCTGTCCCCTGGCAATGCCAGCTGCTCACCACCAGCCCAACTGGCTGCGTCCGTCCTGCCCACCACCAGGATACTCACTCTCCCGCAGGCAGGACTGCAGCCGTGGGTGCCCGACGTCGGCCTCCTCCCCGTTCAGCCAGAGCCGGTCCTCTTTGAAGTCTCTGCTGATGGCGGCTGTGGTGGTGGTTTTAAGCTGGGAGGGAGAGATCAGAGCACGCTGAGCTGCAGCCAGAGCACGCTGAGCTGCAGCCAGAGCACGCTGAGCTGCAGCCAGAGCCTGGAGGGGGCGTTCCAGCGACGTGCAAGCACACGGTTAGATTTAGCTCCGGAGATTGGCGCTGAGCCCCACCCCGCGGCAATGGCCACTACGCACCACCCTCGGGGCCGCACGAAGCCCCCGTCCCCCACCCCAGGGGGAGTTCTATTTATGACGAGGAAGAACAAAAGCCCAGAATTACTCTAACGCCTCACGATTGCTCTCTATCATGGCAGCACCCAAAGGCCCCCCTTGTGCTAGGCGCTGTACAAGGCAGAGTGACAATCCCCTGAAGAGCTGACACAGGTGGAAGAGACTTGCTCAAGGTCAGCAGAGGTCAGTGGCAGAGGTGGGACTAGAACCATGGTCTTTCAACTCCCAGTCCAGCACCCTGCCCACTGGACACCCCCTCCCCACACAGGCTGCCACCCGGCCCTGCTGAATGTGTGAACGGATTCTCTGCAAAGTTTACTTTGTTTTACAGAGTGGCTCCACTCTCACCGCAAGTGTACGTAGAGCGAAAGCTAGGTGCCCCCAACCCCTTAGCCCATGGGGCAGCGGCTTACACATTCTGCTAGGATAATAATAAAAGAAAAGGTTTCCATTTATACCACCGCTCACCTGGGATCTCACAGCCACGTAACCCCCAGCAGTAGGTAAATACTATCATCCCCACTTTACACATGGGGAAACTGAGGCACAGAGTTGGGAAGTGACTGGCCCAAGGCGCCATACAGCAAGCCAGTGGCAGATGTGGGAAGCGAACCCAGGTGTTCCTGCCACCAGGCAATACTCCTTCTGGTGTGAACATGGGAAGAGGCATCCCTGACAGCCACCAGACGGGCTGGCATCTCTCACCTTTATGAGAGCGAGCCTGGCCATGACCTTCCCAAGGCCCTAGAAGTGTCTATTCGGGGCTGAGGCGCAACAAGTCACCCGAGACTAGGGTGACCAGACAGCAAATGTGAAAAAATTGGGATGGGGGTGGGGGGGGGGTAACAGGAGCCTATATAAGAAAAAGACCCAAAAATCGGGACATCTGATCACCCTACCCGAGACTAGGCAGCACTTCAGCACAGGCCACGAGCCAATCAGAGATCCCTTGGGATCCCAAGTCCCCGCCTTTCCACCAAGCTGCACCCACCTCGCCCTGTGGGGAAGCACTGAGCGAATACGTGGCTGGATACGTATCTCTAAGCACAGATGCCAATTCAAACACTGCAGAGGGCCAGATCACAGGGATCTAAATATGAAGGGCCAAAGAGAACTCCACTGAATTCCCAGGAGTTAATGATTACACCAAGGGATGGACTGGGCCAAATGAGATTAAAATAAGGGAAAACGTTGGCGAAATATCAGGAAATAAGTCCCGACGCTGTGACCCAGGAGGCTGTGGAATATTCTCGCAAGGGAAGGGACAGGAGCCAAAGGGGACAACTGTGTACTGGTCCCTTGGGGAATGAACTAGACAACCACAGAAAGTAGAGAGGGGAAAGATTTCTATGCCAAGCTTACAATGGGGTTTATAGCAAACCACACTTGGGGGCAGATGTTTCTCCCATGGTGGCCCATCATTTCCAAGCCCTTTGGGAAGAAAGTTACCACCTTTTTCCTTGAACCTTTGCCTGATTGTTCCCAGAAGAAGAGTGGCTGCTGTTTTTTCACTCCCAAATGAAGCCCCCCCTCTCTGCTCCGGTCCCACCATTAACGATCTCTCTTCTCTAGCAGCCTCAGCTCCGATTCACTCCCGAGAAACATCTTTCCTGGGCTTTTATTACAAGTTCATACCAACCTGGTCCTGGTGCAGGGTGACGCTCAGAGAGGAATTGATGGGTAAAATCAGCTCTTCGTCTCGCTTCCCCCCTGGAAGAGATTAGATGGCAAAATCAGCACCGAGAGCCCCCTGTCGTTAGAACAGGGCTCTCATCAAACAGTTAATCACTCAACAGTTGCCCTCAGGCACATGGAGATCCATCAGAGGAGCCCAATAATGCAATAAGACAGAGACACACAAGTCACTTCCAAATAATCCTCATCAGCCCACAGACAAATGGATACAAGAAACAGGTTTGACGAGATCACAGCTGCAGAATTCATTCTGCCTGGTTTACCCAGTTTATTAGCGGCGTCACTAGTACTCATTTTCCTGCTTTCTTGTGCTGGGCCACAGCCCCTCTGCAGTTCACTGAAACTGAGATGCACTCAGCTCAGGGGATTCTTAGTTAACAGAGACTTTCACAGTGCCCAGCGTTCAGCTTCTCTGGGCAATTGCTGGTTAGTTACCACAGCCTCCGTTTTAATTTATTAAACCCTACAGTGTGTACCGCCATGACAACTGGAGCTGCAGAGACTGAGACACATAAACGAGGGCAAAATCTGCAAACTCAGGAATAGAGAACAAGCCAAAGTCAGCCCCATTAAAGACAGGCCTGACGGCCCGCCCGGCAGGGGACACGGGGCCGAACAGGATGCCAAGAGCCCAGGTAGAGGCCTTTCCCCCTAGCTATCCCCCATCCTGTGCTTGGTCCGGCCAGCGTTCCAGTCCTGTTAGACGGAGTCTGGAAGGGACTTCACCTGGGTAACGGCATTTGGCAACGTCCAGCTCCTCCAAGACTTCCAGCCTCAACGAGACAGGCTTTGACAGGGCTCTTCTCCTGGCCCAGCACCCCCTCACCCGCTCCCCTGCCCTTGAGGAAAGCCGCTCTCTGGAGGGGGCTGGGGTGGAAAGCGCCAGCCCGCTGGAAGGCGCAGTCCCTGCCCCAAGGAGCTTACACAGTCTAACAGAGAGACGCAGCCGCTTGTTCACTCAGAAAACTGCAGCCGTTGCTGACCCCAGGGCCTTATTGGGGGCGATTGAGGGATACGGGGTCCCCCCCCACCCTCTGGGGCGCTGCCCTGGGACGGGGAGATCGGTCCCCCCCCACCCTCTGGGGCGCTGCCCTGGGACCGGGAGATCGGTCCCCCCCACCTCTCTGGGGCGCTGCCCTGGGACCGGGAGATCGGTCCCCCCCCCCTCTGGGGCGCTGCCCTGGGACCGGGGAGGGCCGGGGCCGGGCACGAAGGGGGCGTGCCCGGGGGAGGGGACGGGGCACCGAGCCCCGGCAGGCCAGAGGGGCAGGGGGATACTCACAGTACTTGATGACCGCGATGTTGACAGGGGCTGTGCAGGTCACCACGGTGAGGGGCTTCTCCTCAGCCATGCCGGGGGCTGCAGGGGCCCAGGGAGGGAGCCCCGGCGCTGCACCGAGCTCCGGCTGCCCGGTGTACCGCGCTGGGTCCTGCCCGGCGCTGCAAGCCCCTGCAAGGCAGCTAGCCTCCCACACGTGTCTGCCCCGCGCGACACACCCATCAGCTGACGGGAGCGGATTGGCTAGCGGAACACCAGCTGCTCCCGCCGCGTCCAATCAGCACCGGCGCCCCGCCCACGGCTGGCTCTGTCAACCAATGGGAGGGATCGGAAGATGGACGCCGACCGCCCCCTCCGCCCCCAGCAGGAGGAACCCTGGCGGCGCCGGGTGCACGTTACCACCCGGAGGGTTTTAGCTGTCGCACGAAGAGGGGAATGTTGCTACGGTGCACCAGGTGCCATATTAGTGAGTGGAACAGCGTGCACATGCGCAGTGTATACTAGTGCCACCGTCATTCAGGCCCTAGGGTTCCAGCGTCGGCCATGACACTATAGGCAAATCCAAGGGAGGGGTGGGGGCTGGGGCGGCCAGAATTAGGGACTGATCCTGCAGCTGAGCAGCCGGGGGGGATGATCCTGGGGTCACTGACACCAGACTACCCAGGGTGCCAGGTCTCGCCATGTTATACGGTGGCTTATGTGACTTTGGGAGGGTTTGGGGATATTTGCAACATTTGGGAGGCTGGGGGGATATTTGGGGGTTTTCATGGTGAGGCAGTAGTGCCACTCCAGCCAAGTCAGAGACTCTCTTACTGTTTAACAGCTGACTTGTCCAAGCCCTGTAAAAATCTACGTACCTCCTAAGATTTTGGAAAGCCCCAGCTTCTGGAGTCAGGTGATTGCATGGGAAATCACAGCTTTCATTTTAAACTAGTACGTGTCTAACCTTTGTGGTTGCAGAGGAAAGTTTAAAAATATCCTTCCCCCCTTCTCCCAAGGGCTCAGACACCAGCAGGCAAATAAAAAGAACCAGGCATTTGTTATTTTTATAACTCTTGTAATTTTTAAGCCAATCTTGTGATTGGGGGCGGGGGGGATTTTTAACATTTGAGGTTGGCAGTGCCCCATTCCTGTGTAGCCAACCAGGGTGTCACTCCTGATTGACACCAATGAGAGAGGAGATTCAGCCCTGGTGCCCTATGTTTTCTTGCACAGTAGTACACATCCCTCAGGGGCTGGGTAACTTCCAGCAATGTCAGCAGGACATGGACAGCTCAAAGAGATCTGAGGAAGCAGCCTGTGTGTAATTTGGGTCACAAGAGTTTAGCCACTAGGGAATGGGTCACCAGAGTTCCTTGAAGAAACATTCAGCCTGGCCCTTTAGTTCCTCTTCTTTCTCCTGCCAAGCATGGGTCAGCCCTGGTGAGCAGGCAGATCCTGGGAACATGGCTGCCTGGCTCTGGTGCTGGTTCTGAGCCTCATACACCTGGATGCATTTGTTCTACAGGCAGCTGTGGCGAGAAGGGAAATGAGTGAACTTGGTAGGTCCATGTGTCATCCTCGGGCATTAAAGCCAGCTGGTTTCCTCCCCTTCTCTGGCCCAGCCTCTTTTACCCTTCATTGCCGAGAAAGGCACTGCCACTTGCTGACTCTGGAGACGTTGAGACACTGTGTGGATGGCCCTTTGCAGCTGCAGCCCTCTGACCCAGATCCTTTGACTCCAATGGGAGTTGGGCACCTTAATACCTTTGAGTATCTGGCCTCTGTTCATGCAGCATGGGCGGCAGCAGGGTGAGGTTCCCCCAAAGGCCTTTGTCTCCCATTCACTTCTTGGCGGCTTTGCTGCAACTGCCAGCAAAGGGACAGATTGGTGCCTTGTGGAACGGTCTGTCTGATACAGAGGCCTGTGAACTGGGCAGGGATCCAGGCCTCGTTTCATTAGGGTGACCAAGTGTCTGGTTTTCGACCGGAACACCTGCTCGAAAAAGTGCCGCTGATCGGGCCGTTAAAAGTTCGGTCAGCGGTGCTGCGGAGCTAAGGCAGGCTAGTCCCTACTTGTCCTGGCTTTGTGCTGCGCCCCGGAAGCGGCCAGCAGTCCGGCTCCTAGGCGGTGGTGAGGGGGCCCACGGGGCTCCACGCACTGCCCCTGGCCTGAGCACCGGCTCCGCACTCCCATTGGCCGGGAACCACAGCCAATGGGAGCTGCGGGAGCAGTGCCTGCAGGCGAAATCAGCGAGCGGAGCCTCCTGCTGAACCTCTGCCTAGGAGCCAGACCTGCGAGCCGCTTCCGGGGCACAGCGCGGAGTCAGGACAGGCAGGAAGCCTGCCTTAGTAACCCTCCCACTGCACTGCTGACCGGGAGCCGCCACAGATAAGCCCATGCCACAAACCCCAAGCCCCAACCCCCAGCCCTGAGCATCCCCCAACCCAGAGCCCCCTCGTGCACCCCAAACCCCTCCTCCCCAGCCCCAGCACCCCCAGATGGAGCCCCCTGCACCCCAACCCCCTGCCTCAACCCACTCCCGCACCCTGAACCCCCCAGCCCCACCCCAGAACCCGCACCTCCAGACGGAGCCCTCACCCCCTCCTGCACTCCAACTGATTGCCCCAGCCCAGAGACCCCTCCCACACCCTGAACCCCTCTGCCGCACCTGCCAGCCTGGAGCCCTCTCCTGCCCCCCAAGTCCCTCATTCCCGGCCCCACCCCAGAGCCCACACCCCCAGCTAGAGCCCTCACCCCAACCCCTTGGCTCCACCCCGGAGGCCACACCCCCAGTTAGAGCCCTCACCCCCTCCCGCACCACAACCCCCTGCCTCAGCCCAGTGAAAGTGAGTGAGGGTGGGGGAGAGCAAGCCATTGAGGGAGGGGGAAATGTAGTGAGCGGGGGCGGGGGGCTCAGGGAAGAGGCAGTGCTAGGGTGTTTGGTTGGCAACCCTGCGTTTCATAGAGGCAGCCAAATGGTCACCAGATGAAAAGGTTTTAGGTTAGTACCAGCCTGGTTTGAATGGATCATCGAGAGGCAAGAGGGTCTGCAGCCCATGGGCACATCCCTGAACCAGCCAGTGCCCTGCTGGGTCGTTCTCATGGTTTGCAGTGATTACCTAAATTTCAGAAGCCGGCTCTTGATTCCACTGGCCAGAATCCTCCGAGCAGGCAGCCTGGAGCTGCTTTGCAGGATTCCAGCCCTAACGCCTGGGGGATCTGGCTGGGACCCTCAAACGGGGTGAGCTGAGATTTAGGGCTCGCTCCTGCTCCATCAAAGTCAATTGCAAAACATTCCGTGAGCGTGTTAGAAATTAATAAGGTGTAAAACTGAGCAAAGGGAGGTTGAGACTGGTGAGCAAGGAGTGTTCCTGCCACGCACGATGAATTTATCTGTCTACTATTCCAATCTGGCCATCTCCCCAGGGAAATCGAGTCACCCACCTGTCTGCAGAGACTGATCAGCAGCCGGATAGTTAGTGCCGCTGTCATTTCTCTGTGTGGAGTCTGCCGGGAACTGGACTTGATGTGCCAATCCATGGCACGTGGGCCAGCGACCAGCCCTCAAATGGTAACAGTTTTCACTCACCTTCGACCAGTGGCCTAGACAGGAATTAACAAGGACCAGTTCCTCCCAAGAACTGGTTTTGAAGCTAGAGAAAGATCCTGATTGTTTCTGATGTCACATAGCTTCCTTTGGACTTTGGCTTTAAGCAAGTGACAGGACTCCTGTTTTCCTTGGTCAAAGGAATCATTTTGTCAGTTAACGGGATGCATTTCTTTTCCATTGAATTAATGCCAGGATTGTCAAACCAGTCTTGGTGCTGATGAGTGGAATATCCTTCAGTTTCAGCACATTCACTGTGAGGGGTGTAAAACAGCTCTGGTGGGACTTGAACCCACAACCTTTGAACGACTTCATTGGTCATCAAGCTAGAAGTCCAATGCACTATCCATTGTGCCACAGAGCCCTTGTTATAGTTATGAGAAAATCTGCAGCACATGAATTGGGCTCCTCGGTCCCTAAAAACTCACCAGTGAACCCCCTTGACAGACATGCCCCTCACTTGGAGGGACAGTCGAAGAAAAAGAAGAAAGATCCTGGTGGAGGTTTGGACTCTGCCAGCCTTGATGTATTTCTTCAGCAGGACTCATTTGGCAGGAGGCTGGGCAAAGGAAGCCAGGGACATGCTGTTTCTTAGATGCATGCTTTGCACCTGTCTAGTACCTGCCAGGGCTTTACAGACATTAAGGAGCTCAGTGGGTAGGGTGATCAGACGTCCCGATAAAATCTGGACCGTCCCGATTTTGAGCTGTTTGTCCCACGTCCCGACCGATCTCTGGTCGGGACACAATTTTTGTCCCGATATTTTCTTCATCTCCTCTGGTCACCCTATCAGTGGGAGGCAGATGCCCCTGGGAGGCAGGTCACTAGCATTATCCTCATTTTACAGATGGGGAAACTGAGGCACAGAGCTGTCACCCTGCTCACGCAATGAACTGAGAATACAACCCAGATCGCCTGGCTCCTGTTAACCACAGGAAGGCTCTGAGCTGAGCTGCCAGTCCCCTTCCTTACAGTAATAGCGTAACATGGCCCCAGAGGGCCCTGGGGCAAGACTAGGCTATGGGCCCCCTTCCTGATTCTGAAATCTAAAATGTTGCTTACTCTCGACATCACGGCCCCCCCACCTACCCCATCATCCCCAACCCCTTGCCCTGCAGCCCCCCAATACGCTCCACTCCACAGCCCACTAGCAACTCGGCCACAGGCCCGGGACCTTCCTAGCCAGTCACCAGCACTGCCGCCCCTCCCCACCCTCCCACTCAGCACGCCGTTCACCGCCTCCCAATCCTGGGTGCCCAGCAGCTCCGCTTGCTCCCCTCACCCGCCCCACGCTCACACAACACAAGCCAAATCTGAGAGATGGTTGGCATGGCGACCTGGTGCCAGGGTCACGCCGCTGGTCAGGTTTGGCCCAGCCCGCCCCTTCCATCATGACAGGGGTGCGATGGGGCCAAATGAGAGCGAGTGGCGTCGCAACCCCACGGGCCAGGAGACGTGCCGGAGCATCACTCCATCTGGTGGGGCCCCCGTAACCTTGTGGGCCCTGGTACGCCTGCACCACTTGCACCGTTGCAGCTACACCACTGCCTTACAGGGCCCCCACTGCCTGCCACTGCAGCGCCTCTGGGGAGGTGGCTGCGCTCAGGAGGCAGGGCCGGCTCCAGGCACCAGGCAACCAAGCTGGTGCTTGGGGCGGCACCTGGAGGGGGGCGGCGCGGCGCTCCGGCCGCCGGGGAGAGCGCGGCCACAGCCGGGGCTCGCCGCCCTGCCCCCGGCGCTCTGGCCGCCCTCCCCCCCAATGCTGTGGGGTGAGTGTTTCGTTCTGTGTCGTTTTGCATGTTCGTCTTCATTTCATGCTGTTTAATGCAAACTCCACGGGGCTCTATTAACACGCCCAGGGCAGTTGGGGCTGGCGAGACTGACATTTGCCCGCTTTCGCCCTTGGGCTAATGCCAGACAAGCTGCTGGGAGGGATCATCCCGGGTGCTGGCAGGAGTCGCTGCAATACCGCGCGGATGTCCCGCTGCTCAGTCTCCTTTATGGCCTTCCACTTCGCTCTGTTCCAGTCCAGACAATGAACATGGGGTAGGGCCCCCCCGGCCTGGGGGCCCTGCTCAGTTCATCGAGTTCCATTACAGCACTCAGCTCCCTGCACCGCATGGGGTTGGCCTGCCCCAGAGCCGGATTAAGGCATAAGCACAATAGGGGAATTGTGGGTCAGTAGTGCAGCTTCCAAAGGGAAAAAGTGAGTCCCAAGCCCTCAAGTGTGCTAAGAAACTCCTGAACAAATGTATGTAATCTATGCAGCGATCAGAGAGCCTGGGAGAATAGCTCTCAGTGGGGCGCGCTGCACTCTTCATTTCAATGGGGCAATAACTACAAGACCCAGTGCTGCTAACACCCCCCCCCCCCAGCGGAATCTGGGTGTGCGCCGCAGCAGACAGGAGATGCTCAACCTGACCCCCCAGCGGGTCCTGCTGCTGGGCTAAGTACCGGCACCTCCCCTGCGAGCAGATGGGTAGGATGAAGTCCTGCTGCTGCTTTTTGGAGGGGAGAAGGGGGCTCCAGGCGGCTGCCTTTGCCCCTACGCCAGGGCAGGGGACCCTGTGCCGCGCTGTGCCTGAGACTCGGTCGGGATTGTCTGACCCCGAGGACCTGCTCTCTGAGTAGTGTGCCAGGCTCAGGGGGGGCGTGGGCTGCCCCAGCTGCTCACTCACGGGGCACGGGCAGGATACACTGGTTGGCCCTGACATCACAGGAGCCCCAGCGCCTGTTTCCTCTAGTGCCGCGCTGGGCGAGCGCTACACAGCCGGGCGCCGTGGCTTGTGCCTGTGATCCCCGCTGCTGGGGAGGCTGAGGCTGGTGGATCGCTTGAGCTCAGGAGTTCTGGGCTGCAGGGGGCTGTGCCGATCGGGTGTCCACACTAAGTTCGGCATCGATATGGTGATCCCTGGGAAGCTTCGGGTCACCAGGTTGCCTAAGGAGGGGTGAACCGGCCCAGGTCGGGAACGGAGCAGGTCAAAACTCCCGTGCTGATTAGTAGTGGGATCGCGCCTGTGAATAGCCCCTGCAGCGTAGCCTGGGCAAGAAAGTGAGACCCGGTCTCTTTTTATGCAGAGCCTGGATGGGGGGATGGGAGCACCCACACGGTGGGGATCCTGAATTGGGGGGAGGGAGGCACCATGTACCAGAGGTTCTGAAAGGGGAACAGGGACACCCACACAGCAGGAATCTTGAGAAAGAGCTGCGGTCTTGGTTTACGAACTGGAAGCGATGGGGAATTTACCACGTCTCTCGCGGAGCTTGTTCCACTAGATCATTAGCCTCGCTGTTAAAAAATGGTCAATTCCAGTTGGGATTTTGTGACATCGACTGCAAGCCAATGGGGTCTTGTTCAACCTTTGTCTGGTGAATTAAAGAACCCTTTAAAATCACATATTCCCCCCTCTGGGCATTTTTAAAACAGTATATTTAAAACAGCGCTTAAATCTCCTCTTATCCTCCAGTCAATGAAATCAATTGAGCTTCTTCAGTCTCTGGTGTAGACACAAGAGAACAATGCACATTTTCCTTGTTTTTAATGCCCCAAATCCTGATCTTTCCAAGGGGAGCCCTCCCCCCGGGGCTCCGGCGGGGGGGGGGGCGGCCGGAGGCTTTTTTGCCTGGGCCCCCCCCTGTCAGGAGGGCTGTTGCTGATGGCGCATTGAATAGCAAACGCTGCCTTGTATCAAACACACGGTCACCACTGGGGCCAAGGCAGCCTGGTACTGGGGGCAGCATGACGGGGATTGCCCGGCAGGTGGCGGCGTGGGCCTGGCTTTCCCAGGGAAGCGGGCTCAGCTCTGCAGCTTTCGCTGCGAAGCAGGGATGTTTTCCCTTGGCACCTGGCGACTGAGCGAGGTGCAAAGTGCAAGGGAGAGAGCTGAGAGTGGGCCAAGAATCCTCCCTTCCCTCCCGCAGCATCGTCCCAGCCACCCCCTAATCTCCACAGCATCACCCCTCTGGTCCCTTCCCGCCCGCCAGGTGGGCACGGCCCCGCCTTCCCCCCGAAGCGCTGATGTCGCCGGGGGAAGAGAGGTGCGAAGCAGGATTCTCCGGGCTGGGCCGGCCCAGATCCTGGCCTCGGGCCGGGGCTTGAAGTCAGAGCAGCGCCGGGGCTGGCTCTCCGAGCCCAATGGGGCTCCCAGGGAGGAGCTGAAGGGGACGCGTCGGACAGGCCAGAACGACAGTACAGGAGCTCACAGGGTTTGCAAGGAGCAGGGCACGACCCGCTCACCTTGCCCCTCTGTGCCCTGCCCCTCCAGAAGATCAACCGCCCTTCCTTGCGCTGCCCGCCCTCCCTGCTGACTGTACCGGGCCCGGAGGCAGGCGGGAGCTCGGCCAGCCTCATCAACCTCAGCCTCTTCCACAGCCCCCAGCAGGGCTCTAAAGAGCCGCCATCCTCCGCGCGGCCGAGCCCTGTCCGCGGCCACCCAGCGCCACGGAACAGCCCCTCTCGCCTCGCCAGCACCGCAACGATGCGGGGAGAGGGGGGCGAATGGGCGCCGCAGCCAGGCCCTGTTTTCCAGGCCGCCTGGGGGCAGGGGCTGAGCGAGGGGCAGAACGGACGCAGCGGTCCCCCTCCAGCTCCACCCTCGGGGCCCACCGGCGTCACTGGGGCTGCCCGTTCAGGAGCGGGGCCGAGGCCCTTTCCCTGGAGAGCTCAGGGTCTGTTCACCCCCCGTCCGAGGGCTCCGGTGTGGGTACACAGTAGCTCCCGGCATCCTTGGAGTCCTGGTGCCTGCAGCCTGCCCCCCGGCTCCCTCCCCGGCCGGCTCAGCATTGCACCTGGTTCCTGTCTGCCCAGGGGCGGGCGCTGCACAGCCGACCCCAGCGCCCGTAGGCGAGACGCTGGGTGCACGCCGGGCGCAGACACCGGCCGTGCTGCTGGAAGGCCCAGGCACACCGAGGGAGGTGACACCTGCTGCGCTGCCAGCACCGGGCCGGCGCTGCCATGCCGGGGATGGGAGTGGAATGCTAAGAGACAAGAGCCGCCCAGGTGAGGACGCAGCAGCAAAGACATTAAGAGCATTGCAGGCAGCGATGCCCACCGGTTAGAGCGCCTCCGCTGCGGGGAGTGTTCTTTGCTGGGTTTGCCCACACACTCGCTGCGCCCCGCTGCAGGTGCCAGAAGGAGCACAGGTCGCCCCTCGGGGCCAGCGCAGGGCACGGGCCGCTAAGCTCTCTGCGGTGCCGCTGCTCCTTCACGAACCAGCTGCTGTATTTGTTTATGCACTTTAAATACCTCCCCAGCTCTCTGGATTCCGGGCATAGTTCTCACCCCATCACACCATCGCCGAAGAGAAGGACACGCCGATGGAGTGCGGAGGATGGGGGTGAGCGCTGGGGGTCCCGAGGCTCGTCCTTAACCTCACGCCCACTGCACCTGCGCACACACACTCACAGTCACACACACTCACACTCTCACACATGCACACTCACAGTCACACACGTAGACACAGTCTCACACACTCACAGTCACACATGTACACACAGTCACACACACTCCCAGTCACGCACACTCACACGTACACAGTCTCACACACACACATTCCCAGTCACACACATACACACACTCACAGTCACACACACTCACAGTCTCACACACACACGGGCACACACGTACACACACAGTCTCACACATGCACACTCCCAGTCACACATGTACACACACTCACAGTCACACACACACACACTCACAGTCACACACACTCACGTGTACACACAGTCTCACACACTCACAGTCACACATGTACACACACGCACAGTCACACACACACACACAGTCTCACACACTCACAGTCTCACACACACAGTCCTCTCGGCAGTTTTGTCACCTCTCCAGGAAGCAGGTGCCTGCCCATTAGCCCCAGACACCTACGAAGTCCAGGGCTTCCTTGATAACAAATGCTCCCTCTTCACTCAGCCGTCCAGCCCCAAAGGTCCCATCCCACTCTCCTTCTTGGGGCAGGGGGCGGTTTCCTCCTTCCCACCCCAGAAGCTTGACCCCATCAGCTCAGCTACGCGGGTGAGGTGGTTTTATGCCAGCTTTGCCCCTCCTGAATTCCGGCCTGCTGCCCTGCAGGAGTTGGCCTGGCCCCTGTGGCAAATTAGAGCAGCCTAGGCCAGGAGCTGCTCTAACTTGTGATGGCCTCCCACAGGTGCAGAGAGGCCAAGCTGCAGCACAGCCCCACCTTTCCTTTCCTCCCCCCTCTCTCATCCCTGGCCCCATCCCTGCACTGGGACCTGCCGGAGGGGGACAGCTTAGAACCTTTTCTCCAGCTGTGCAGCACCAGGGACTTCGCCTGACACGGGGGTAATTCCTGGTGAGACGATCCATTGGCTTGGTAAGTCTCTATATGAAGAGTCGACGTTCACGGCAAAGCACAGAATCAAGCCCCGGCCTCCCCTCCATCCGCTGGGGATACTAATAATTATCCCTAAGTCATGGATCCCGCCCGGCCGCTCTAGCCCTTGTTCCCCACTGTCTGATCTCCAAGGCTCTGTCCAGGCCAGTGGGGAGAATCCTGAGCGAAGATGAATATTCCTATCATATTTTCCAATGTCCCATCACAGCCGGGTACATGTAGGCCTGGGCTGACGTGAGTAATGGGTCACGGGCACGGCCTCATTTCTTGGGAGACAGAATTAGGGAGGTCAATGGAAGCAGAACGTCTGTACGAGCTAAGACAAGGGAGGACACCCAGGGACCCATTTCCAGAGGATCACATGAGCTTGGCATGTGAGTAAGGCGTGCCCGGCCCGCGCGTGAACGGAGCGTGCTGTCCAGGCATTGGTTCCCACAAGGGGCCGTGCCAATCCCGACACGTGTGATGCAGTGTACAGCAGATGCCATGTGATGTGTAAATGTATACGAAGGAAGAGGTTTGCTGTGTAACTCTGGCTGCGTGGGGTTCCCTGTACTCACCGTACACTGTCTGATCAACTCAGCGTAGCAGTGCTGTATGCCAGAGAAAGGCCTCCCTAAGCCAGGCCTGTGGCTTGCCCACACTCCACCCCGCCCTCGCTCCCCCTCTCCCCTGAAGCTGGCAGGGGCTCTGCTCCAGTTGGTGGCCCGGTACTCGGGCCGGCCGGCGCGGCTGCTGTGGGCCAGCTGGGGCTCCTCTAGCCACAGGGGAGGCCTCGGGGCTCCTCCAGCCACAGGGGCGGGGCCTTGGGGTTCCAGGGGGCAGGGGCTCAGGTGGAAGGGGCGGGGCCAGGGGCTAGCCTCCCGGGGCGGGGGGGTTCACCCGCCACCCATGGACCTGAGTGACGAGACTGGAGTCGAACTGACTTCTTGGGGAACTGACGGCTCGGGGAATCCCAACAGTCCGTCCCTTAGAGCAAGCTAGCCCTGCTCTGCTCCTGCAGCTCGCAGGGTGATCACACCCCTCACAGTCACCATCGGGCCATGCCAGACAGGATCACTTGATTCTGCCTTCATCTCTTCGGCATCTTTTCCTTGCTTTCTGAATTCCCTTGACTTCTGCAACATCTTCCTGGCCTTGAGGAACATGGGATTCCAGCCGCCGGCTGATCAGAGCTAGACGGAAGATGATTAGGGCTAACTCCAAATTTCCCCCCACCCCCCAGAAAGAGCAGATGCCCCATGCCCCGGGCAACAGCTGAAATTCAGTCCTTGCCCCCCTTTAATGAAGAAAGCTCCCGAGTCATGGGGGGATGGGAGATTGCCCCGGCCACCTTCTGAGGAGCCCGGCTCGCTCTGCATCCTTAACGAATTTCCAAACCGAGCAGCTACAACCTCATGCCCCTGTATTTACATGAAGCTAGCAGAGAAATGCAGACAACAAGTGCATGCAAAGCCTCATTCACCCAGCCAGCCCCCGTATTTTTATCGGCCAGTCACCCACAGTGGAAAGTATTCAGCAAATCCCAGCCCTAGGAGAGACACACACACATGCACCCAACCCCCAGGATAAATATATCCCAGCCTTGATTCACTGGGGCGGGCTAAAAATAGCAGACTTGCTTAGCACCCACCTGCCTGGTGGGTTAATAGCTGGGGCACTTGTTAGCGCTGCGCTGACCCCACTCAGGCAGAATGGGAAACCCTGGTGTAGGTGGTACAACAACCACTGAAGAAGCAAAGCTGGTCCCAGCAGAGCCCTGCAGGTAGCCCCACATCCCTCCAGACTGATGCCCCGTTGTCCTATGGGTTAGGCAGAACCGGGAGTGCCAAGGAAAGCTGCGGGCCTGCCCCTGGAGTGACTCATTCACAGGTTCTCTGCTGCCCTTTCTAGCAGAATGTATGGAACGTAGGAACCGCCAGACCGGATCAGAGCCAAGGGCCATCTGATCCAGTGTCCCGTCCCCAAGAGCAGCCAGCACCAAAGGCAGGTGTCGCAGCAACAGATGTGGGATAATCTGGTCTCGGATAGTTAGAAATCGGCTCAAGCCCTGAAGCGGGAGGTGTAATCTCCCTGCCAGTATTATCATCACTCATCATAACAACTCTGGCTCATCTATTCCCGAGAGCTGGACACATGGGCAGGCTAAATTCTTGGCCTCAGCTCCCTGTGACGGTGAGTTCCACAGCCTAATTCCACGTGGTGTGAAGACGCATTCGCTGCGTGGGTTCTGAATCTGCCACCTTGGCCGTTCGTTTCTTGTCCTCGTCTGGACCCCACCCACTACCTTTGGTCGCCACGACTCCGGAGTCGCAGTTAAGGGTGGACCCACCAATCTCTCGCTGGCAGGGGGCACAGGAGCTCTGATATTCGCTGTGCGCTGAGCTACACCTGGGCTCCGCCTCAGCTCCGTCCCGAAGGCACAAGCCCATCACCGTGGTGTCTGGGCACTGAAGAGTTCCAGAAATGTGGTTTAATTTCTGGTGCCCCCTTCCCAGCCGGTGAGTCCAAGGCTACAGAACTGCTTGTGCTAGCTAGGATTCAAGAGGCTGTCGCTGTCCCATCTCAGCCTGCCCCCTTCCAGAGCAACGGGCAGCTGTAAATCATCAGAGCTTTGCTGCTTTCAGTAGAGCCAGGCCATTTACCCCAGCTGGGGAGCTGGCTCCCTGCCTCTCTGCAAGGCTCCTACAGACTGGGGGGGGACTTGAGTTCAGGCCCCCCAGCCTTGCCCTCTGCTCTCCCAGCTAGCCCACCAGCTTTGCAGCAGCCTCTATCACGCTCCAGCTGCAACCCGCCTGGCAGCTGCCGCTGATCAATGCAGTGGGGGAGAGGGGTTGCTATGTCTTGGGGAGGGGGTGAAGGGCTGCCTTTCCCTGCAGGCTCTAGGGCCGGCCCAGCCTGACACCCCGTGGCTTTGCCATGGGGAGTTCTAGGCTCAGCCCTGACCCACGGAATAAAAGCCACCTGTGGCACCCGGCTAGCAAGGTCAGTTTCTCTATTAGGCTCCAATTCAGCCCCAGCATCAGCAGTGTAGACCCCCACACACACAACCAATACACACTCTGAATTCAGTGGCAGCTGTAGCTTGTCCCATACGCCCTTGTTGCCTTAGGCTTTCAGGATTCGCTTTTGGAGAAGCTGCAGGGGGACAATGGGAAGCAGGCCTGACTCAGACCTGGGTGCCTGGTACCCATCCAGACTGATCCTGATGAAGGACTGCCAACAGACTGGGCCAGTCCCTGACCCAGCCCTCCCTGCCACCACATGGGCTCTGGCGTGGGGGAGCGCCGGCCCAGTTCCCTGGGAACGATCCCAGATCGGACATGTGCAACTTGCAAACCAAAAGGCTGTGCCACTACCTGCCCCGGGCTCTGGGAATCCAGCCGGTCACACCAGACAGCAGCAGGAGTTGGCATTGGGACTGGCAGGGCAGGAGAGAGCCCAGATCCCCTCACCCACTTGCTGCACCGGCTCCGGGAACAACCAGTAAAGCTGGCCGCACAGGGTGGACGATGCTCAGGGCTACGCTGAGCACTGGCCCTGAGCACCCAGGAGAGGAGCTGGTGTTCCCAGCCGGGGAGGGGGGGGGGGGACCTGCTGCCCTGCATGGCGTGGGGGTGCAGAGCTCGCCGCTGTGATCCAGCTCAAACCACCCAGCACCAGCCGGCGATTGCCTCACCAGCTCCTAGGGGCTCTCCCTGGCATCTGATCCGCTTCCACTAATGTGCTAACAGAGCCTTGGAAACTTGTGTGGTTCCACTGGGGCCTGCCAGCTGGGTATAGATAGTACATGGAGGGCAGGCCGAGCCCAGGGCAGCTGGCTATAGATAGGAACGACGTGGCTATTTTCAGACAGGTCGTCACACTCACCCGAGGAGCCCCTCCCTCCCCCCACCAGGCTCCGCTGCAGGGGATATCCATCGAGGGGCTGGTGCTTTGGGGCGCACAGGAGCAAAACGTGCTGCCTCTCCAACCGTCACAGCCCTGTGCCAGTCCCTCCCCGTCCCCCCCCCCCCAGCGGATCGTTGCAGCCTGCTGCGGCGCTGCCCCGCCTTCTCCCTGGCCCCAGAGCCGGCGCAGCGAGGACGTGACTTTGGCCTTCCCAGACCCTTCCTCTCATAGATTGGGTTTAAGGGCCGAAGGGACCATGAGCTCCACCCTGCTGCCCTCCGTGTAACCCCAGAGCTCCCCCCAGTTACCCCGGGCCTGAACCCGGCACTCTGGGCTTGGCTACAGCATCTCGTCCCAGAAGGCAGCCAGGCTTAGATGGAGGAGGATCCAGCCCACCATCTGAAAGGGCTTGGCAGGTCTGCCCCTTCCATCCCTGCTCGCACAGTCCCTATTTCACAGCCCAGTGTGCCAGTGCCAAGGAGAGCCGCGGGCTTCCAGTCCTAGGTTTTAGCCACTTACCCCCCAGCACCATGCATGTGTAGAGAGGCAGGGGGCACAGCCAGGGAATGGCATGAAAGACAAGGGGGAAGGGGCGTGGGGGTCTCGGCTGTGCTGGGACCAAACACCCCTCTTCCCCACTGCTTTGCCCGTTCCAGCTCCCCAGGGCTCTGCACCCGGCATTTCCGCCAGCCTGACTCTCGTCAAATAACACCAGCACCTCACATCGCAAGGCACCCGGGAGAGGCAATTTCAAGGGACACGCACCGAGCCGCCGGTGCAGAGCCGGGAGGGAGCTGCTATTTTCACCTCCTATTTCCAATGTGCAGAGCCCTGAACCCGACCCTCTAGATCCCAAACACTCTGTCTGAACCGATGTCAGTTCAACGCCCAATGGGGCAGTGTCACCATCACTGGCGCACCCTCAAAACTAGCCACCCACTTAATGGGACAGTAACGGGATTGTTGCTCATATGTAAATGAAATACCAGCTCCGAAGGGCAGATTTACTGAACTCTGACAAGAGTGAGGCAGACAGACGGGGCGGTTCCCCGGCCACTCACCCTCAGGAGAGAGGATCTGCACAAGCAATTAGTGCATAATTTACAGGCAGCAGGTGTAATTCTGCACTCTGGTGCAAGACGCCAGGGGCCAGACTTCCCCCTAGACACGCCACACTCCCGTTTGGTTATTTCAAGACAGGTTGCTGCAGTTTGGGCCACACCCTCCCTGGGGAGAGTCTGCCAGATTGGGAGAAATCTGTTTTCACCCCCTGTTGCAAGACAGCTCTGTGGATGATGAGCAGAAGCCTGATTTGCAAACGCGGCCCTCAGTCTGGATGTGATGTTGTTCACTGGGCCGTAGTGAGCAACTGTACTGCGAGGAGGGACCTTGAAAGTGTCAGGGGGTTGGGTAGCAAGGGGCATTATGCTTCATTCTTCTGGTAAGAAAGTTTCACTCCTCTGCTAAGGGACCTCCGGTGCCCAAGCCCCAGAGATCAACACGGGCTGCTCCTCATGGAGCACACGGACTGTCCGCTATTCTCAAACGCCGAACATTCCTGGGGTGTTTGAATCAGAACCCTTCTCGCCCCGTCAGACGTCACGGGAGGCACGAACAGGGCTCGCCTTTCCTGGCTATCCAAGGCCGCTCTTTGCACGTTCTCTGTGTTAAGTCCCACAAGTTCTCCCTCTGAGCACTGTTTGGCAGCTGGATACTTTTGGCCAGCCCCTTTTGCATATTCCTCCAGATGCCCCCCAGCACAACTGCTCTGGCTTGATTCTTTAGAGATAAGGAGCTGTTGAACTCTGATGAATCTTGGCATTTGCTATAAAGTCATTCCATTTGATAACTAGTGTTTTCCTAAGACATTTGCCGCTGAAGGCATTCCAAGATTTGTCTGGATCTTTGGTGGATTTCCAGCTTTCACCTCCATAGGGTAAGGTGGAGATAAACCCTGGACTGGAAGGTTTGTAGTTTGGTCTTAAAAGTATAGCTGGTTAATGATCAAATCTTGTTTAAGCTGGTGAGTGCAGCGGCCACCTTGCCGGATTCCTTCTGGGCAGCCCCACTGGTTTGCCTGTTCCTGCCACAATGCGTAAATTGACTCCCTCCTTGTATTCCTTTGCCTCCTAAAGGAGGGCGGCAGTGGGCATCTGCTTTGAGAAGCTGCAGAAAACTGTAAATGTGCTGAACATCCACCACCAGTTACAGCACTGAGCGGAACGGGCGACTGGTGTGTCGGGGGGTGAAATGGGCCAGGCAGGTTGTCCGACTATAAAACTCAGAGAAATGGCTCCAGGCTATCAATGACCAGTGCTCCCAGCCCCCAGAACAACGGGCTCTGCTCCTGATTAAGGTGCACGTGCCAGATCCAGCCCTGATGAGTCATGCAACACCCCGTGAGGGAGCACGCATGACTGCGGGTGCACCAGCTCATGGAGAGGCATGGGCCGAGCCACTCCTCCTTGCACTGGGCAACCCAGCCCTGGTTCATTCCCCTTCCCTCCCGTACCATGACACAGTCACCGCTCTGCCGCTGGGAGGAGGCCCAGCCTAGACACGTGCAGCGCCGTCGAAAGCAGAACTTGGCCCCGCGACACTGTATGTTCCTGGTGACCTCACTCAGGAAACGTCTCGGAGCTGCTGGCTTTCTGTCTGCAGGCCGCAAGCTGGTTCTGTCTCCTCTCGCACCCACAAGCGGCGAGCCCAGCAATCAGCCGGTGGCCCGATCAGCCTGGCTTGGGAGTGATAGAAAGGAGAACCCCTGCCGTGCTAGCGCCCCGTCACAGAGACCACCCCACCCCCTGGCTCCACGCGGCCCAGCCGTGACGCTGCTAACACCTCAGTGCAAGGCATCGCTTTTCTAACGGGGGTCCGGGGGGTTAGAAATGGGCTGGACGGGGAAGGAGCAGCAGAGGAGAGTCCTGGCTCCTAGCCCCAGCCCCGCTGCTGTGCCCTTTCTGAGGCCTAGCTGTGCCTCAGTTTCCCCAGCTTACAGCTGGGGAAAGTAGGGGCAGTGTGGGCTCGCTGGCGAGGAAGAAGGTATAAAGTGCCGAGCACGAGCACTATGGCTCCTGCAGCAATGGGCTCTGGTAACTTTTTTGGTCCGTGGGCTCTGTGGCTCCCACGGGTTGGTCCCAGGCTCTGCTCGGCCGGCTGGCACAGGCCCAGCGTCTCCCACCCAGCCTCTGAAAAAGAAGAGGGAACCCCCAGGATGGTGGATTTTGTCCTCTCGGAGGGAAGTGCAGAGGTGTTGACCCGCATGGCCCAGCTAGGCACTGCCCTCCCAAGCCCCGAGGTAGGTCCAGCAGCTCGGGGTGGAGGGCAGATAGCCCAGAGGAAAGAGGCAATAGAGGGGAACAGAGCAGGGGGAGTGGGGCCCCAGAGGCCCCAAGGGGAGGATGGGCTGGGGGTGCAGGAGGTCCAGAGATGGTGGGGGGGGGAGAAGGCCCCACGTGCTGTTTACAGCTTCAGCCTAACCACCGCAGAGTGGAAAATCTCATTCATTCATTCCGATGCCGCTCTCCCTCATTGCGCCCAGGGCTGGCTGGCTGCCAGGGCCCCCGTCTGCTCCACTCCCCCCCAGCCCGGTGATATATTTATACGCATTTTCCATGCACCGTTAGGAGAAGGGAAAACATTCGGGTTTATTTGAGAGCCTGTAAGATTCTTTCCCCCACTGCCCCGCTTGGCGACAGGTGCAATGGACATATTTAGACATTGGGCTCTGGAAATAGAACACAATTCATAATATAGCTTCCTTTAGGCCTCTGGGCTCTATTTATAACCCCCCCCAAGCCCCTTGGTGCCCAAAATAGAAATATTAGCTCTGCTTTGCCTTTCTGCTGGGCCAGGAAGGTGACATCAGCAGCCCCGCCACCCCGCTGCTCACCCAAACACGCTGCCATCTCCACGAAGGAAACACGCGGGCTCTTTCCTAAGGAGCTATACATAGCCGCTCTAGGGGGGCGCAGGGTTCTGCACCCAGAAGCATCCCATGACGACACGGCCTTGAGCTGAGCCTGTTTCACTGCTGCCTGCAGCGCGTCCCCTCCCCGCAGCCCTGAGTTCCCTTTGGCATGGCGCTTATAGGCTCCTTGGGGCAGGGTTTGCCCTTTGAAGAGTCCGTACAGCGCCTAGCACACGGGCCCTGGCTGTACGACAGAACAGGCCCCTGGAGACAAGCTGCCCACTCAGCTTTTAAATGTTCTCCGCAGCTGGCACCGGGCAGGTATCAAACCTGTTCTCTGCCACCAGCAGAAAATACAGAAACAGCTTCCCCCCCCCCTGCGCCAAAGTCTCATCTAGCCACACACGCAGCTAGGGATCTCTGATGTGCGCGGGGCCGGGGGGAAGACACCTCTCTGGCACTGCATGCTCTTTGGGGCAGGGACTTCTGCTGCACATTGTATGCAGTGCCCAGCCCATAGCTGTCTGTGCTGAAACAACGTAACCCGGGCCCCTGTTCTTCCCAGTGCTTGGGGGGGACTGGGGGCTTGCCTGGCTCAGATCATCCACCCACAGCAGCTTGAAGGTGCTGTCCACCTCACACTGCCAGGTCACCCAGCTGCAAAATGGAGACCTGATCCCTTGGGTTACGGGCAGGCAGAGGTGGGTGGACGTGATGCTGGCCACCTGACTCGCTTGTGGGCCGTTGGCTATGAAACTGACGTGCCATAACTGCATCAGCCCCATGAGCCACTGGCTTGGGGGAACTTCTGACTAGGATCTCCAGGGGCCTGGAAGTTTATCCAGCCGCACAGGGCTCCGAAACCAGCAGCGATCAGCAGTGACAGCACGCTCAGCTGTGTCCAACACAAGCTGAGTCCCTGCCCTGCAGAGCTTACAGCTACCCCAGGGAAGAGGAGGAGCAGGCAGACAGGCTAGGAACAGGGATACAGAGAGATTCGCCCTCCCTAGCTCCTGGGGAGAAGGGGGGAAGCTTGCCCTGACCTGCTCAAGGGGTAGATAGGTAACTTCCAGAGCCAGTCCAAACGCCTGCTCATCTCGAAGACCCCAGCAGGGGAGGGGGCATTCCCACATGCAGCTTCCACACAGCCCCCCCAGAAATCCCACAGGGCTACAGCCCTGCGTCATGCTGCCCTGACTGAGCAGGATGCGAGGAGGAGCTGAAGGACACAAAGTGCTTGGGGCCACGGGCCCCACGCACACAGTGTAAGACCCCGTCACTGCCCCTGCCCCACGGCCCTACCCCCACTTGGAGTGGCCGCGGCAGGAGTCACCACTCCCTTTGCTCCCAGACAGACCGGGGCAGTAGCACGTGGCCCCCTTGCCCCACAGAAGCAGCAGCAGGGGGTCCCCTGCCCATCGTCAGAGAGACAAGAGGGACAGCAGGGGACCCCAGTACATACCCCAACAGTCAAGACGTATCTGCTAGAGGGTGGGCGGAGCCTGCTGCCAGATGGAGAGTCCTCTGCTGGGGTAGAGCTGGAGCAGCAGGACTTGGTGTGAACACTCACTGAGATGCCCAGGGCAGTCAGCAGCTCTCGGAGCTATTGTTTCAGGCTCTCTGCAGACACAGGCAGACATCACTGCTTTCATTACCCCCAGTTTCAAGCTTTTCTTTGCAACCACAAGGGTGAGAGACTTTTTTAAAAAATGAAACAGACTGTGGTGCAATCCTGACACCAGGAGCTGGGACCCTGAGTGGCAATATAGGGCCTCTGCCTTCATCCAGCCCCAGAGAGTGAGCAGCAACTGTGTCAGGCCGCTGTTTGGGGCAGGGCAGAGGGACACATGCAGCTTGGGAGGAAAGAAAACAGGGCCAGGAATCTGATATTTGAGAGCCCTGCCCGCTCAAGTTACATTCAGTGATCAGCAAAAACGAACACCCCTGCGTCTATTTATACTGCCCGCATGGACGCGGCCTCAGGGCCAGGCCCTCTGCTTCCTGTTTAAAAAATTAAGAGATGAAGACATAACACTGAATAGGGCAAAACAATATAATGCATTCAGACTCCATGTGCCATCCCTGGTGCAGAGCTGCAGCAAATCCCTCCCTGCCTAGGACCCATTCCCCCTCTCCCAGTCGGTAAACTTTTGTAACAAATTATACTCAGGATGGCTGACCCCTGACGGCCCCTCTGAATGCTGAGAGTTTAGCTGAAGAATTTACACCTGATCATTCCCTCGCTCCTCCCCGAGGGAAGGGCTCATGTGCTCAAGTCAGAGGGAGAGAGAGGAAAATTGATACAAAAGTAAGAGTCCCAGCCCCTTTGAGGGGCTTCTCCAGCACTCCTGGCTTTAGGATTTCTTTCCAAGAAAAGATCAGAGAGTATTGAAGGTTTTTCAAGACAGCTCTGGGTGCAGAAGTTCAGACAGATCTGGCTATAAAAGCATCACGACAAGAGCGGAGCAGCTTGGACAGCTGGGGCTGGTTGTGGGCACCGAGCCCTTGGAAATCTGGCCCTATAGGCATGAAAGAGGTACAAGGGAGTGAGCCCCTCCCTCATCACGGTAGAGGTGGGGTGCCAGGTTGGCTGTGGTTGGGAGGCTACCTCCGAGCATAGCTGTGAATGCAGCACAACTGCCAGTCAAGCAACAGCAGGGGTTGCATGACACACTGGCAGTAGGGCCTACATAAACAAGGTCTTTAAAAGAAAAAAGCCTAGACAAATAGCAGAGATTTCAGACCTGGGAGCTGTCCTTCCAGCAACTGCTAACAATGCAAGACCCAGGGTATGTTTTGGGGCTGGAGGACGCGTCTGTGTCCAAGTGGTGAGGGCGGGTGAAACTGCGCCAGGAGCGGGGAGAAGCAGATGCCCGGGAGAGAGGTAAGGGAGTGTCTGAAAGCCAAACAGCACAGAAGCAGTCCCTCGGCTATGACTACGCACAGCCCTGGAGACTTCTGCCAACCAATGGTGTCTCATTGTTTCTTCTCTTCTCTGTCTCTATCCTCCATTGCCCCTTGTCTTAGACTTAAGACTGTAAGCTCCTTGGGGGCAGGGACCATTTTTTGTTCTGTGTTTGTACAGCGCCTAGCATGCTGGGATCCTGGCCCTTGCTAGGGCTCTGGGTACTACTGCAATACAAATAACCCAATTGGATAAGTACTGAGGCTGGGGAGAAGCACTAGGAGGACGCGTCACCAAGATGGAGCAGGAAGCAGTGAGAAGTCGCTGGCCCCGTGCTCTCATTGGGCAATAAGACAAGTTCACTTTGCAGGCTCTCGGTTTCATTTTTTATTAGACACCAGGCAATCAAACTGAGCCCATGTGCGACAACAGATCCCACACTGGCAGCCACAGAGCAGGGGGGAATGGACAGCTCCCACCGGCTGCTGGTGACAGGACAGCGAGTTGCATTTGACGGCCCAGCCCCTAATGAGGGAGGTGGAGACTCTTGGATGCAAAGGATGGGAGAGAGGCAGAAATGAGGAGAGGTTATTCCTCCGGCGTGGCACTGCTTGAAGCACCGTTCGGGCAGTCCCGCTGAACGGGTGCAGACAAACATACTTCCAGGCAAGTGAGCAGAGTGGATGCATGGAGCTTGGGGGTGATCCGGTTCACCCCTAGAGAGCCAGAGCTCAATGCAAGGAGCTCAAAGCTAGTCTCCACTCCCCTTCCTCATGCGCACACGGAAGGACATTGCCTGCATGGAGAAAGAACCAAGTCATTCCTGCAATGAGTTTGCCAGGCCTCCAGCACCACCCTCTGCAGAGCTGGTGCCATTCAGCTGAAGACACAAAGCTGGAAGATGGGTATAGCTCTCCACCATCACCAGGAACCGGAGCCTTCTCCCATGCTAGCACACGTCCACCCGCACCCTCCACAGCGTGGCAGGATGCCGGAAGCTCCCACGGAGATGCCCAGGCCTACAGCGGGTTTCCTCATTCTGACTGCTTGGTGCAGCCATGGGCAGTGGGTGTCAGGATGCAGGGCAGCAGCCAGCCTCCTCGTGCCGGGAGAGCAGAGACATCCGGGAGAAGGTCTTGGAGCAGCCCCGGCACTGGTACTTCTTGACGTCCGAGTGCGTCTGCAGGTGGGCACGGAGGTTGGAACGGTCGGCAAAGGCGCGGCTGCAGTGCGAGCAGCTGTAGGGCTTTTCTCCTGGGGGGGAGCAAAGGCAACACTGTCAGAGAGAACCACCCCCATGCAAGCAGCTCCCACTGGACAAGACACTGGGGCACAATCTTGGCTTGGCCGGGTCAGGGAGTGGGACCAGTCCCACGTCTGGTCTGGTTTGTACGGTTCTCCTGTGAGATCCAAGCAGCCTGGGGTCCCAGAAATAGCAGTAAGTTCCACACAACTGTCCTATCCTGGCTCCCCCTTGGAATCAGCGGGGTGCAGTGGCCAGGCCAAATGGCAGGCAATCACCATGGGTTGTTAGGCGCTCAGGTGGGTTAGGGGGTTTCCAGGGAGCAGGAGGGAGGGAGCGTTGCGAGCATCCCAGCGGCTGCCCGGCCCACTGCACGTTGTAACCAGGGGAACGCTCCGCTTCCCAGCTGTGCAGAAGGGGTCTGTACAGCAGGAAGAAAGAGAGGAGACTGGAGCCAGGTGGACAGACAGCCCAAGAGACCTGCAATCTCATTTCCAGCAACTGACTGCACAAGTAAATTTCAGAAGCACTCCACCGCGGGGGGAGCAGAGGGAACATGGACTCCACAGCTGGAAGCCCTTCACCTGAGCATATAGTAGCAGCAGGAGTGGGACACAGCACAGTGAGTCAGGATTTTGCGTTCCCTCCAAGCCAAGCCCGGTGACTCTTCCCAGCCACCCCCAGCCTCTGCTGCAGAAGCTGGCCCAGGCCAGACTGTTTGGCTTGAAATTCACAATGGAAGGACTCCCTGTCCAATCATAGAAGTTGGAGATAGAGTCTGATGGGGCTTTTCTCTCCCCAGGGCCAGGCCCAGATCATTCCCCTCCCAGCACCATTTGCCAGCCATGGGGCTTACAACACTCTCCTGGGGAGAATATGGCACAGCCCAAGGCAGCTCACTGCCAGGTTTTCCCTGCTTCAGCCTAATCCACTCCACTACCACCCTTTGTTATCCCTCTATATACCACACTGAGTAGCCCCTCACTCCCTCTGCTCTGCTTAGCCAAGCTAGATGCATGCAGCTTTTTCAGTCTTTCCTTGTAAATCAATCCTGCCAGACCGCAGATCGGTCACCCTTCTCAGAACTCCCTGCAATTTGTCCATATCTTCCTGTGATCCTGGTGCCCAGAACCAGGGACAATATTCCAGGTGCTGTGCCCAGAGCCCTGTACAAAGGAACCAGGACTGGCCCTGCTCCGGAGCCCAAGAGTCACGTTAGCCTTTTCTTTGCAACCGGATCATGTTGCCAACTCACGTCCGATCTGCTGTCTGCTTAAAGGGACACTGGTGAGTCAGCCTCCAGCTCTCCCCCCGCCTCTCTTGGATGTTTGCAACTGAGAAATGCGGCGAGACAAACATCAGGTTATCGCGCATCCTCTGCAGGAGCACTTTGCCGTGCTCAGCTCTGGGCTAGGTTCGTGCATGGGATATGGAGGAGGATATGTGCATCAGGCACTTGTATTTTGTTTCCTGTTTACCCCCTCTATTTTCGGCGTGCAGGGAGTGGGGGAGGAAATCACAAGTCTCCCACTTCGGAACAACCAGCTTTGTAACTGGATTTTTCAGCCCACATGGCACGAGCACATCCTATTACAAGAGGAACTTTCCCACAACAGCAAGCCTAGCAAGAGATTGTTTAGGCAGAAGAAATGTACTAGACCAATGCTCCTCTGCCACTCTCTTTGCTGACAGCACTTAAATCTCCAAAGCACTTTATCAGCACTAACTAATCCTCACAACCCACCTGGAGATAGGGAAGTATTACTCATGTTTCACAATGGGGAAACTGAGGCACAAAGAGGCAACATGCCCAAGGCCATAGGAAGTGAGCCAAGAGGGGGCAAACCAAGACTGTAAAGGCACCACCACAATCTTACAATAAACACACCATGAGTAAATAGAATTAGGCCTAATCTGGATGGATTAGAGAACATCTTTTTAAAAGAATAGTGGAATTTCCCCTCCCTTCCCCTGATCTGTAATACCTAAGATTATTAAAACTGGAAGAATTCTCTTTTAGTTCATTTACTTCTCACTAATTGCATTTGCTCTGGATGTTGTTCTCATCTGGCATAACGGAACAAGACTAGTCAGTCTGATTTTTGGTTACTTCGTTGCTAGTCAATTTGACCTGAGTTATCCGATTTCTAAGGGAATAGGTAGGAAATACTGCAAAAAATTCTACTAAAGAGGGACAATCAAGTTAAATGGTGACAAAAATATTAGTTTTGCTAAAATCAGCTTTTATGAAACCTAAGCCCAGCAGAGCAAGATTTCCATACTTAAAAAAAATTCATTCCCATGAAAACAATTGTTTTTAAACATTCATCTGCAGTGTCTGTAACCCAGACATTACAGCACCAAGAGTCTGAAATTGAAACTCACAGGGGGAAAACTAAGTTCATTGAGTTTGCATTATCCAAACAAATAGAAATGCAAAGGGCAAACAAAGAGCAAAACAGGGCCAAGCAAATGGGATACTGAAGGTCTACTCTAAGGGGTTAGATTCTTCTTCGGAGAAAGATCCTGGCATGATTTATGCACTTGTTAAATTTCCTGCATGCAGCAGAGCCATTGAAGCCAATGGGACTATTTGTGTGCATAAAGGTAACGTCTGTGCAGGATGTCTTAGGGCTGGTCTCCTTTGCACTGTGGGCTGGAGCTTGAACTCAAAGGTTGCCCCTACCCTGAATCCCATCCACACTTTAAACTCCACCAAGCTGGGCCACCACCAAGGGGGAGTTGAAGCTCCAGTGGGGATGCAGCCGCTCAGATTACAGCAACTACCAACTGTGGTCCCTGGAGCGAGCAGTGAGAGGAGCTCAGGTGTACTAAGAGAAGCCCTTGGCCTGTAAACTCCTCAAGGCAGGGACCGCGGTATCCTGGTATCTGTACAGCACCTAACGCCAAAGGCTCACCCTGATCTAAATTGAGCCTTTAGGTGCTACTGGGATACAAACACAGTGTATTAGTGTCCCAGGTAGAGATGTTGGTCTGCAGCGTTTGATCTGTAAGCAGACAGTGCCCTTTTACTCTTGGGGTCTGCAAAAAATCTCTGTACAAAATACAAGCATTTTGAACCGAACTGGGCCTGGCAGGCTGTTTTGTGAGTGCCAAATTAAAAGGCGGATCCACCAGTAGATTAGCCATTTTCTCCCAGCCCGCCCTCCGCTACTGCCCGCTACGCGTCTGCAAGCCACCTCAACCTGCTTGCGCCGGCAGCTGTGCAAAATGACTGGCCAAGCGGAGCCTGGTAAGCACATGAAAGGCACTTCCCTCCCTGGGCAGCCCCGGCGCTGCAGCCCACCTGTGTGCGTTCGGATATGTCCCTGGAGCAGCCAAGGCCTGGAGAAGGCTTTGCCGCAGATCTTGCAGACGCAGGGCAGCGTGTGGGTGCGGATGTGCATCTTGAGCGCCCCCAGGCTCCCGTACTCCTTGTCACAGTACTTGCAGTTGAAATACTTCCTGGCCTGCAGCACGCAGCGCTGTTGGCGGTGTTTGGCCAGCCCGGAGAAGGTGTGGTAGGACTTGTGGCAGTCAAAGCACTCAAATCTCTCCAAGGGCTCAGCTGCCCTGCCCCGTGCCCCTTGCAGTTTGTCCTGGGCTCCCCTGTCCCCCTCTGCTGGGCTCCCCGGGTTGGATGGCCTCCTTGGGGGCAGGCTGAGGACAGATGGCAGGTTGAGATTGTTCTGGTTGTCTTTGAGAGGGGTGCCCGGGGCTCGGCCCGTTAACGTGTCCACCAGGCTGATCTCCAGGTTGTGGGGGCTTGTGCTGGGAGTCCTTTTGGTATCACCATCCAGTGGGAGAGGCAAGGAGAAGCGGGCGAGGATGGAGCTGCCGTCCCAGGGCGTGGAAGGGGCGCTGTCATTCGGGATGAGGATGGGGAAGACCAGCCCCCCGCAGGAGTGGCACGCGCCATTGATTTCTGGGGAGAAGCAAGAGGCAGGTGAACACGAAACCGTGATGTTGCCTATTAGCTCCCACCCCCGTGCCCTGCGTGCACGCCTAGCCAGGAGCTGGGCACCAGTGAGAACAGCAAGGCAGACGAGAGCTGAAGGCCAGTTCGCTTGTGTCCATTAACCAAAGTCCTCTCCGCCTACACACTGCACACACCAGCCCCTGCACCAGGTCACTCCAACTCCCCCACCCCCTGTGGGTTTGTTTTGCTCAGACTGCGTGGAGAGAAACTGGGCAACGGTTTGGGGCAGGGGTTGCTAACGGGGCAGTCTGGGGTCCGGGATGTTGGGCTGGCCCCAGCACTCTCTGCTAGCTCCCACTTCCACCCATCTAACCCCCCCCCCATTCCCCTTTTCTAGGGATGGGGGGTCAGTGCAGACAGTCAGAGCCTTGTTCTACCTGATGGAAACAGGCCACCTTTCCTGTTGCCGCTGCCGCAGTCTCCTAGGTCCTGGCCCCGGGAACGGAGCTGGCTTGAGCAGTGGCGAAGGCTCCCACCTGGTGGCATTCTGCCCCAGCCTAGGGGCCCGTGCTGGGGGGACGGGCCAGGCCATCTATCTACGGGTGAATCGGGCCCGCCACGGTGCTCAGTGGAGTGCGCGGGACCTTCCAGGAGGTCCAAGAGGGAAGTTAATCACAACATGCCCAGTGTCAGCCCTGGTGCCTCCATCCTGGGGAGATTTCTGACACCCCCCCGCTCCGGGGCCGAGTAGCCTATTGGAAATACTCCCGCCCCCCTCCTGCTGGACTCGGCTGAGATGACAGCAGAGGGTCTAAGGATGGAGCTGGATTAGGGTCCCCCTGCCTGAAGCCCCCCCATTAGGGGTGTCATAGCAGTGCCCCAGCAGTGACAAGCCAGGCGGCACTGCCTGCCCCCCGAGTCCCCCCCCCACCACCTGCCCGCCCTGCTCTCCAGGAACTCGGCCACCCCCGCCCCCCAGCCCGGTTTGCAAGAGAAGTGCTGCCCGCTGCGCTTCTCTCTGTGCGGGCCCACTGGGAGCCGCTCTCCGCGGCTCCCCCGGCGACGGGGCCCCAAGACCCCCCTGCAGAAGGAAGCGGGGTTACTTTGCAGCCGCAACCACTGCGGGGCCGGAGCCAGCCGCCAGGGCCGGGCCAAGCTACGCCCCGCCGCCCCAAGCGGGCGCCGCGCTGCCCTGTGCGGGGCAGGGGGGAGCCGACACCTGGTCCCTGGGCCCCCCAGCGCCAGGGGCAGAGCCGGGCCGTCAGCCCCAGCGCCCGGGAAGCCATGGGGTGGGGAGACCCCGGCCCGGGGCTGTGCCCTGCCGGCAGGGCGCTGGGGGCAGGCTGCGAGGCATCTGCCGGCACCGGGAGCCCGCGCCCCGGGACAGCGCCCGCAGGAAGCCCGGAGCCCCAGGGCGCAGGGGAGTCACAGCCCGGCAGCAGGGTGAGCCCGGCAGGACCCGCACCCCCGAGGGGTCCCCGAGCCGGGGGGTCCCCTGGGTGCCCGGCCCCGGCCCCTCACCTTGCCGCCGCCGCGTCTCCAGCTGCCCGTAGTTGGGGACGCGGGTGCTGGAGGGTTTCTTCACCAGGAAGGAGCGCGGCATGGCCGGGCGGCGGCGGCTCTGGCCGGGACCCCGCCGGCAGGTGCCATAAGGCGCCCGGCTCATTAGCATGGGCCGCCCGCCGGGCCAACCGCAGGGCGAGGGGCGGGGCTTGGCCGCCTCCCCCGGGGCCGCCCCCGTCACAGGTGCGGGGGGAGGGGGGCGACGTGCGGCGCTGCTCGCTCGCCCCCACATGCCCC
>NW_020698242.1:12484303-12556348 GCF_002925995.2 Terrapene triunguis
GGGGTCTGCACTTGGCCTTCCACACCTCAGGAGTGCCAGCAGAACTGGGTACTGCGAGGCACCCAGCCAGGTGGATCAAATAGTGCTGTTCAGAGGCACCAGACAGTGGTATTGAAGCAGGAGGATTCAAATGCACCAGCAGCCAATGGCTCGGTGTCAGACAGCTATCGGACGCTCCCTGCTAGTTCCAGACTGGGCACCCCAATACCAGAGGAGTGTTTAGGCTAATAAGCCAATTGTCCTTCAACAGCATTTTCTATCAAGACTCTCCAAGCCCTTTGCAAACACTAGTGAATACAAGCTCACAAACCACCTGTAGGTTAGGAAATAGTCTCCCTTTTATAGCTAGGGGAAACTGAGGCAGCACTGTTAAATGGCTTGCCCGACGTCTCACAGCAAGTCCGTAGCAGAACAGAGCCCCCAGATTTCAAGTTCTGGTCCTGTACTTTAAACCCCAAGAACCTCGCTCTCCACAGGATAGCCAAGCGAGGTCCTGTGACGCTCAGGAAAGAACTCCTCCTGGAGTTTTGGAATTGCTAAAGCCAAGATAGCCCCCCAAAGACCCCATCCCACCGTTGGAAGTGGCTTAAGTCAGTCCTACTTGGCCCTCTAGCCTAGCTCGCTGCATTTAAATAACTGCTGGTTCTGAGACTGTAGACCAAAAGTGCAAGCTAGGCTGCTTCCCACTCAGCCCCTTGCACATGCCATCGACCCACGTGCAGGGGATCCTGAGCTGGTGTAACCCTCCTGCTAGGAGCCAAGGGACGGTATACAAATTAACCGCAGATATTGCCTCTCAAGTGGTGCACAGCAGCACCCTGGCCAAAAAGCGGCTGGGGGCTCTGGAAGCTGTGTCAGGAAACAGTGTGCCCGGCTCAGACAGACCCCCCCGCCCAGCAGTCTCCAGGCCCCAGAGCTGTGAAGAAGGCCCTGTCAATACTACGGCCAGAGGCTGTGCTATTGTGAAAGATGGCTCAGCTGGCATGGCTTTGCCCCATAGCTAATCACAGCAGGCCACTGGAAGTATTTAAATCAAATTATGTCCCATCCACCCAGGGGCAAAGCCGTTTCTGGAAGCATAGACTGGGCCAGGCCATTGCAAAGGCATCTGCTGATTCTCTACCCACCGGGAGGCTCCGCAGCCCCTCCCTGCTTCGGCAGGTGAGACACTGAGGCAGCCGCCGCAAAGGAGCGGATCATGCTTATCCTGCACTCACCAGACTGGGAAGGGGAAACCCCAGGCTCCTGGCAGCCTAGACAATGGGTGGGGGAGGCCCCACATGGCAGACTGAATTAGCCCATCCTAGACAAAGGAGGGGGCAGCCCAAGAACAATGACAGCACGAAGCACCTTGACGCCCCTGTTTAATGCTGCTTAACATCATCAGACATTTAAATGGGCTTCCTCAGCGCAGGGACACTGCGGGCACCCCCAGGACTCTCCATTCCCACCCCTGCAGGCAGATTTCATCCTGCTTGGGGCACAGGTGCTGCTCCCACTCACCTGAGCCAGCCAGGGAAGCAGGGTCCCCCACTCCGGGAAGCAGAGACAGTCGGGCTACAGGGGAGAACGCCGCGGAAGTCTCTCAGCACCTGCCCTGCTCAGGACAATGTTCAGAGCATCATGTTCTACAAAGGATGTTTCCAAGAATTGGGATTTTTAAAATCCTGAGAAATTGGAAGGGGATCAAGCACAGACCAACACCCCTCTCCCCGCGCTGGTGCTTACAATTAAGAAGATTTATAGGTGCTTTTCAAGCCCCATCTGGTTTGTGCTCCGGAGAACAGGAGCTCAGCAGTAACTTTGGAAAGGGGCTGCTGCTTCCCACCCACAAGGCGTAGCAGCTAAGACAGCAAAAATCTAGCAGCTTTGTAAGTGACTCTAGAAACATGGCCTGGAAAATGACCCGGGCATCTCATCATCCAGGCAGTGGTGCTAGAGAACTCCGGGCTCCAGCAGTGCTCATCACCAAAAACCTTCAAGCACTTTATAAGATGGTGAGAAGGTATTACCCTCCTCATTTTATCGACTTAAGGCCTGATCTACACTTAAAACTTAGATGGACCTAGGACGTTGCTCTGGGTTGTGAGAAATTTCATGCCTGGAGTAAGTCAACTTAACCCCCGGTGTAGCTGAGGCTAGGCTAGGCTGATGGTAGAATTCCTCCATTGACCTAGCTATGGTCTCTTGGAGAGGTGGATTAACTATATTGATGGAAAACCCGATTCCGCTGATGTAGGAAGCATCTATGCTATGGTACTGCAGCTGTGCCCCTGCCGTGTAGACGTGGCCTGAGACACTGAGGCCTGAGACATTAAGTGACTTGACTGAGGTTACACAGGAAGTCAGTGGCAGAGCGGGAAATACAACTCAAGTTCCCAACTTCCAATCCCATCTCTCACCCAGCAAGCCTCTCCAACTCTGTCTGTCTCCATAGCAATCCCCCCCCCGTTTCAGAGCAGCATCTTAGCTGTTGACAGCGTAAGACGGCATTGGGGGCACTGACACGCACACGGCCTGCATTTGGAAAGGTGCGCTAGTGTACGTACAGCGCCTAGCACCCTGGAGTCCAGGTCTGTGACTAGGCTCTTAGATATTACAGCAATACAAAAATCAATCAATAATGGCCAATATCAAATCCTGCACTGTGGCCTTCTCTGAGGGAGCTGCCCGGCGAGCTCACCTTGAAGAACAATACAATGCTTCGGTAAACTCACCTTTCTAGCTTGGCACCACCTTCATGGCTTCATACCAGATGACCCTTTGCGGGTCAGCGCAAGCGCCGCTCCTGTCCTCAATTCTGCAGCAGATTTTGGACCTGAGAGTGAGAATTATTCCACACAAGCCTGCTGAGAACCATCCTTTGGAGATGGCCTGAGGTCCAGTCGAGAGGCCACTGGGCAACTGCTATATGCAATTCAGGCAACAAACCACTTTGCTCTGGTAGATGGGCATTGCGAGGTGCTCTGTAGCTTCTGAACCGGATCCACGGACAGTGACTATTCCTTAGTGCAGCTGCAAGGAGAGGGGGACGGGTGCTGGGTTCAGATTACCCACTAGCCCCAGCTTCCTTGTTGACTTGTCCCTCTGCGGCAAGATCTCCAGCAATTCTAGGGGGCCTAGTGTCATTTAGTGACCACCACCCGGCAAAGGCGAGGGTCTGTGTGTGCAGAATAGTTGGGGTATTTTGTATGATTTATTATACTTGTATTTCAATATAAACGCACTTTAAAAATATTCTCCCTCTAGCATCTAAAAGGCATAAATGAGCCATGAAATCATGTAACCCTTTGAAGTCAAAAGCAGACACGACCATGCATACACGATGGGGAGGTGAGATTGGACTGTAGCCAGAGCGGGTCACAGAAATCTCCTGGCATTGCCTGGTATTTGGAACTTGTCCCATAATGCAAGGAAGGGACCAAGAGAACCATATTCTCCTCAATAGCCCTTGGGGGTATGTCAGTCACACAGGCGGCTAGAGGAGGGGTCCTGGAACCGTGGGCAGCCATTGCTACTAAAGCAGCTCCCAAAGCATCCATGGAGGGAGCTCCAGACTAGCCAGCGAGCTGGGCCAAGTACAACAGGGAATACAGACATGCAACCCTCCCTGTGGGGTACAGTCTTTTTATAGCCTGTAGGCAGCAGCCCACCTCTGGTCCTGTGGAAATAACCAAAGGCTGCTATTCAGTCTGACACTCAAATCCAGTGCCGGCCCATGGCACTTCAGCAGCCAGAGTCGTTACCTGCTAGCCCAGTTAATGCAGCAGGAGAGCAGTTACCCAACCCACGCTCCAACCTGCTCCCCCCCCCCCAGCAGGCAGGACTGTGGAGAAGTCAGCACACAGCTAGAGCACTATGGAATGTTCAACCCAGGCATGGCTATGGGAGGGGAAAAAATCCCCATCCCAATTTCTAGGGCCTTGGAGATACCCAGGATTCCCAAAGCCAGGAGCCTCCCACCCCGTCCCAAACTTCCAAGGCACGGCCACCCCCTTGCTTACACTATCCATTCACAACAGCACGGAGACGCTAATCACAGAGTAATAGACGTCCTAGAGCTTTGGCAGAGGGTTACAGAGCTCCATAAACCTACGCCGTGCATTAGGCTCCTGCTCTCGAGAGCGAAGCCGTGTCATTAACCTGTAAAAAAGCATCCCCTCTGCTTTCAGCAATGGATTGCTGAGAGCAGATGGGAGCAGTCGGCTCAGAAAGTGCATCGCTTTGTGCAAGATTTCAGGATGCTAGGCGTAGGGGGCACTTTTTGCCCTGACGGCCAACTGCTCAGTGTGTTGCAGGAGAAGCTGTCCGAGCTCGCTGGAACTGCATTCCCTGTACAGAATTTTGTCACTGGACTTTTCCTACAGCTCAGCAATTCTTGTGCAAGCATGAGGCATGGGGGAATTCACCTAGGGATGCAAAACAGTTATGAACAGTGCAGCCAAATTAGGCCACTTGAGGAGCCAAAGGCAGGCTCTGAAGACAGTAGTTACCATCACCCTTCTTTGGGTTTTTGTTTTAAATCCACACTTAACTCCACTGTTGACAGAGGTGAGACAGAGATAAGGTTTTAACTGCTCTGTGTCAGCCTGATAAGCAGCAGCCAGTGCATTGTTGGAGACTTGATACAGCGGCCTATCTAGCAGAGGGCACTGGAAATACAAGATTGAGGATGATGAAACCTTGTCTGCCAGATACTTGACAGGCACCACAGTGCTCAGCAGTAGTTAATGAGTCAGTGGACGAGGTCATAAAGATCAGCCCAGCGTCTCCCTTTCCAAACAAAGACAGCTGATTCCATTCAGCACTTGTTGCCCTATCTCGGTGGGCTTTGCCTCGGTATACCTGCTTCTGCTCCAGGCTCATGGTGCTTCAGAGCAGAGACAGGTTAGACACCTGTAGCTGTGTCTTGGAGGGGATCAGCCACGCTTGTCCAATGCAACGGGCAGGCTCAAAGCGTCTGGAATGGCCATAAAAAAAAAAAAGACAAGTTCATATGCTACTAAAATTCATTCAGCTCTCTACTCCCCCCTCCTAGCCGCTAATCGCCAGTCTGGAGTCCCATCCCTGGGCAGAAAGGAAGAGCCAAGAATATCCTGAAGAGGACCGAACTGTAGTTAGCAGCAAGGTGTCAGAGCGAAGCGTTTACACATACATTGAGATTTAGACTGGACGGTGCTCATCTCCATGGCATGCACATAACTGCATTAATAAGAGATTCAAACACGTAAGTCGGAGGATGAGGAGTGGGGGGGGGGAAACAGACCCACTAAAGGTCTAGGGGGGGGGGGGGATCTGTTCCCTTGAGCTGACACTGTTACCCCAATTTGTCCCAAGCTCCCAAGAGATTTCAGCCCGACACCAATGGATGAAACTGCATTTATTGAGAAAAAATGGTTTGCTACAAATACATCATTGATTTTTCTTCAAAAAACAGTATGTCTCGTTAAAAGTTCTATTCATATGCAAAATAGTCACAACACCACATTGAACAGCATGACCGTCACCAATGCCAAACCCGACAGAGAACACTCAACATGGGGGACTCCTCTGCCTACACCCAGAACCGTGGGCCCGACAGTCCCACACCTCCAGTAGAATCAGGAGTTCAAGGGGAAGCAGTCTTGTGATTTCCTGCGACACGTGGAATTCTGAGTGTAAACCCCTTTCATTTATGTTATTACACATAACTGATGCAAAGGGAGCATAGTAAATATCCACTTAGCACATATGTGGGGCTTTTCATCCATAGGCCTTAAAGTGCTTTACAAAAGCAGGTATCATTGCCCCCGCTATAGAGCTGGGGAAACTGAGGCACGGAGAAGTGGCTTGTTGAAGATCATACAGGATGGCTGTGGCAGAGCCGGGGATGGAACTCAGGCCTCAACTCCCAGCCCCAGAAGTCTATCCACACAGCCATGCTGCCTCTCTAGCATCTGTTGCACCTTCCCCTTCCCCATGGCAAAGCTTGGGCCAATAAATGCTACCATTCATTATTTATACAACAATGCCCCCCCCCACCCCTCTTCCGGGCAAAGTCCCCTTTGGAAGGAGCTAAGAAGTGGCACAGACTTGCCCACAAAGCAGCACGAGCTCTTTATACATGGGACCCAACAGTACAGGCCAGGGGCAGTGATCCGGATACTGCACTGGCATAAACAGGAAACCCAGACCCTTCCCAGGTTGTAGATCAACTCCTTTCTTCCTGGAGAGAGCATATATTGCAAGGAGGTACCATCATCTTCAGGAAATCCAGTTAGCGGTCCCCAGGGTTAAGAGCAGCGACCAGCTAGGAAGAAAGGCCCCCTGGCTCACTGAGGATATGGTTTTGTTCATGTCTCCCAGGCGGCCCCACATGGCTAACTCCCAACTCAGGAAACTCCTCCGAGCAGCTGGTCTCTGCTAAGTGTTTGCCCTTTGCTCATGTGTTGTAGGGATGACTGCAGGTTCCTCGGGGTGAGGGGGTGGGGGAGGGACAGCTATACACTCAGGAGCAAACATGCTTTGCAATATTTTCTGTTACTATTTAGACTGAGGCGGAAAAAAACCCTGTATTACTAGAGTGTGAGCCTAAAACTCGGATAACAGGGTGCAGGGAAGTACCTTGGTTAAGCCCCGAAATTGCACTCTTCAAACTAGGAATGTGGAACAAAGTTTTCAAGAGAGCCTGAGTCCCATCAAAAGTCAATGGCACTGCTGAAAGTTCTCTCAAGCGCCAGTCCGACACGAAGCAATCCTGGGAGAGGATGGCTTCTGGACTAGAAGGCAGCCACCTCCTAGGTCTCAGTGTGGTTGAAGAACGCCAACCCACTCCCTCCCCTGCCTGGATTTTGGGTGAGAAGCGAAGACACTCACAACAAACAGACTCGGTACGGATCAGTGTTTAAAGGTTAAGATGGACCCAGAATGGGAATGAGTGAACTTAAACATAGGCCTTTTAAGGGCTGGGCTCCTGAGCGTTGTACTGATCCACCGAGTACTAGCTGAGACACGCTGTGCTTGCACAGGGAGTTCCTCAGTCACCCACCCTGGAGATTCTCCCAAGCGGCAGCTGCTATTTCAGCCGAACAACGCACGGTGACTTGATGTGCCCGGTTAGCAACCTTTGGCTGAGACATTCCATCAAGGGCCCATCTGCTTTGAAGAGTTTTTCCACAACTCCAAAATCCTGGCCAGCATTCTCCCTCAACATTTGGGCAACTGCTGAGGGCAGACCAGCTGCAGCACCTGCCAATGTTTCACTCACTTCAGTGGGAAGAGCTTTAGGACACCTGTAGTATGAAAGGTGCCTCATAAACCCAAAGTCATCCATGAAGCTATCCCATATGAAAAAACCCTTTTCTATTGCCGGCTGCAGTGCGGTGCGCTGCATGTCTGAGAGCCGTATGCCACTGACATTCATGTACTCAATAGCATCGCTGTGTATTTTACCTGGAAATATCGACACAGTATTCTGCACACCAGCACGCATTGAAAGACGGCCTTGCTCCAGCACAGTTCCCTCGTTTAGCAAGTCCAGATTAGCCAGCTGGAAACGAACAGCTATTTTGAGCACAGAGTGAATGATTTACAAACATCACCACATTGCTTAGGTAAAGAGATCTGAACGATTATACAGCTGAAAAATGAACTGTGCTTGCTGACACTCAGCTGATTTTGAAAGGTGACATTTCCCATTTCTATAGCACCTTTCATACGAGGATCCCCTAGCACTTTACAGAGGTGGGCATCCCCCCCAAATAATCCCTAAAGTGGGTATTGCTCAGGTAGGGAAACTGAGGCACAAAGATTAAGCGACTTGCCCCAGGTCACCCAGCTAGTGAGTGGAGTAGTAGAGACAGACTCGAGTGTCTTGGCGTGCAGGTCCCTGCTCTAACCACTAATCCCTGCTGCCTCAAAAGTGCAATTGAACCTATGGCAAACAAGACTTCTACATTAGCACATGAGTATTTCTTGCATGACAGCACACATTCCAGAGACATTTACACATTTCATTGTAAGAGGCGCACGGCTTCGGCTTTTTCCAACGGCATCTCAAGTGCAATGACAAAATGCAGCACTTAAGATGTACACTAGACAGGCTTCCCCTAGCAAGCGTGTAATTGTTGCTCCCCCTAGAGGATTCTGCTTGTTATAACAAGACAGCAAACAATACAAAGACAGGAACAAACTCCATGCTAGGAACAGAAGTTAAGGCAATTTGTCAGCGGGCAGGTTGGGGTGAGACAGGGCTAGAGAAAGTTAACAAGGTTTCTGGGTTCTGATTCTTCCTCATCACACTGGCTAACTCATTGCCGTTCCTGTTCCGAGCGCGAGGTCTGCGTTTCACAGTGCTGCGCCACCACTTTGAACAGAGATCAAGCACACCCACCCTCAAGCCATAAGTAAAATATTCCTCCTGCCAAAACTCATTTTCTGTTAGACACAATTTACATTAAGACAAGACTCAGAGACACCCTCCCCACTCCCCATGCCTTGAAAGCCAGTGGAAAACTGGACTCCATTCGATATAGTACATTAAAAGAGTAGAAAAGTTAGGTAGGTTTATTAAAGCTTACATACTTTAAAGGAATGTAAGCTCTGCAGCTTAATGCTGCTGAAAGAGAAATGGGAACAGATGAGATCTGACGTCTGTGACGTCTCATTTGAGAAGGAAAGCCCTCTGGATTATATTTCCACTGCCCTCTTTACGTTCCACCCACAGCAGTACAGATTCAAACCCAGGGCAAAACAGCCTGCTGGCAGATGGCTGGGTTTTAAGGCTAGACAGACAAAACCTCCTTCCCCAACCCATCCCAACTAAGCGAAGCAAAACAAGCAAGGTTAACAGCACCGTACTGTGGAGTTTCCCTGTCCAATCTCATCTTACATGCAAAGGCAGTGATTTGGGGGCAGTCTCCATCAGTCCCTGGGTTTGCAGTAGGGAATTGCATTCAGTTACGTTGATGGGTAACCCACTTACAAACTAAGCTTCAAGCTTGGAGCGAAGCGGCTACTGAGATGTTTAAAATATCACCCCCAAGACAATTTGGCATGGCCGGGGACCTGCTCGCAGCGACGGTGCGGTGCCAGATGGTGAGTACCATGCAGCCAGAGCAATGCTGAAAGGAAGGTCTGCACAAGCCAGCTCCCAAACGCCAGGAGATTGGCTAGCTGCCATGCACCCCCTGAGAGTCCACAGGCGTCAGTGCGAAGTGGTACTTTCACCCAACACAGCACCCCATCCCTAAGAGGGAATGCACCAGTGCTAGGTGCCTGCCAATTGGTCCCAGACTATCAAAGTGAGGTGCAAAGTAGGTGGCGTTCTAGCATGCTGGGAGGTGGCAGCTGCTTTGCAATGAAGGAAAAAGGAGTCAGCAGGCAAAACCAGCGGCAAGCAGAGCCACTCAGCTCTTCTGGAGAAAGGTTTAACCGTGTGTGCTAGAGCAAAGGGTGATAAATAAGGGTTTGGAGATGGAGATCCCACCTAAGAAAACGAGGGGATCCCTCCACAAGGTACCACAGCGCCAGGTGGCCTTCAGCCAGTGTGCTAGAGATTAGACCACCATAAACCAGGGACTTTAGTAGCAGAATGTGTCCATATTGGGAGACCAAGAGCTGGAAGGTCAGCAAGCTGCAATGCTCCTTCCCTTGGGTGGGGTTATAGGATAGCTTCCTGCACTGCTGCAGATGGAAGGACTCGAGATAGGTCAGGTGGCAAATAACAAAGGTCACAGGATAAAAGAGCAAATAGAGAACAAAAAAGCAATCCAGTGATGAGACCGATTTGAACGGTGATGGGAAAGGACAGGAACCAGGCACAGAGCCAGAAAGCAAAACGGCTAAAGCAAGAACAGCGAGATAGATGGAGGAAAGGTCCCCTTCCAAGAGGCCAACACATGGCCACCAGCCACCCAACCCCTCATGCTTGGACAAGTTTAATGGCCTGCGTTACATAGGTCAGACTAGAGGTTCTAGTGGCCTCTTCTGGCTTGAAACACCCTGAATGTGAAAGTGCAGCATCACCCAAACACCCATGGGATGAGCGAATCGCAGCACCTGATGAATCCTGCCCCTTCACATTTCACAACAGGTTGCGAGTGGACAAGGTATCTATTGCTGGGTTGTGTTCCTAACCAGGACTGCCCCTCCCAGGGCACTGGAGGAGAGAAGCTCCCAGCTCCCTAGAAAAGGCGGGTGCTGGGTTCCAGCTTGCTAAGCAGGACCGTATGTGATTTACCCGTTTTGGCTTTATAGCTAGGGAGGCTACAGGATGTCTCTTAGCAGACGGGAAATGAAATGGTCCTAGATGGATTTTGCCCTGCCTCCCACAGGGCTCTTCCCCAGAGCTCATCAACAGAGGGGCTGGGGGATACCAGCCAGGAACTTTGTTTTGTGCTGTGGAGTAGGATGTCCAGTCCCTACAGAAAGGAGGATCCAGCAATGGGGATCCCAGAGGTCAGTTAGGATGGGAACTGGCCCACTGACAAGCGGCCAGTTCTCCTTGGCTGGGAAGAAAGGGGCTGTGTGCAGCATCAGTCTGAGGCTTGGCATCTAAGGTAGGGAACATCAGGGCTCAAGTCAGTACAAGGAGGTGGTTTAAACCAGTATTACATAGACCCACTGAACGACAGTCAATGCAATGTCACCAATGACATTTAAGTCACAGACCTGGGCAGAAACTAGACAGGGAAATGCACTGTCAAAACTCCCAGCAGTTCCTTCCTAACCGCGCTGGCTGGACAAGTTAACTGAATACACACGTCTCCCTGCCATGGAGAGAGCACCCTGCTCCAGTCATTCTGTTTCCCAGCATTCTTTGCTAGCCATACTATTCCAAAATGAATTTCAACTCCCTTAAAAACAGGCTCAGCCCAAACCTTTGGTCAGATCTGCCCTATCCCCAGAGAGGCGCCTGCAGCGTCTGAGGAGCAAACGAGGAAGTGATCTTCACAGTGCAGAAAGACTAAGCTGGTCTGATTCTACACTGCAGCAAGAGCATGGAACTGAGCATGCCCAGACAGCCTCCTGGCCCCAAGGAAGAATGCATGCAGCTAGGCCAAAGTTTCAGCCACCCCACAGTATGTAATGGTTGGTTACAAACAGATCTCTATCTGATTTCAGGACCTGCCACGCTCTCAGACAAAGGGCCCGTTGAGTTGTGTCCCTGTCTCAGACGGGGCCAGCACCAGATGCTGGGTGTAACTCCACACCAATGGAGAGTTTTGCAGTCATGTCCTTATAAGATTTAATGCTGTAAAATTACAGTTGTAACAGAAAAAAAAATCTGGGGCGTGACGTTTATTATAAATTATCCTACTGGTGTCACTCCCGGTGAGCTCCCGAATCTTTGCCCCAGGATCACAGAGACCCAACCAATCTCTGGACGGCTGCTGAGGAGCATCGGTTTCCTTCTCCACAGGGGACTAGAATCTGAGTCCCTAACTCCAGTTTACATGCCACAGCCCGAGGCTGGATTTGCACACTATAGGCGCCATATTCACACACATTAGCACTCATGGATCAATCAAAAGCTTTAAGAGACCTAAAGTTAGTACTAATAGTGGAAGGCAGCCTGCTTGTCATGCTGTACTGCATGTACTTCTAAACACCAGACCACTGCTGAACTGAGGTCTGCCAAGCTAGGACCAGATCAGCCCCCTCACAATCCCAGCCAAACAGCCCGTCCATGCCGACAGAAGCGAATGAACAGCCTGGAGTCGAGACGCTAACTGGCCCGCTCCTTGGTAATGCTAATGGGGCTGTTGCCCCAGCGAACACCCCCTCTGCTGTACAACTCACAGGGCTTTGCATCTTGGAGACACACACAGCTTATAGCTTATTCACAGGTTTTATTTTCTTTCAGAAGTGGACTTGATCCATTGACCAACACCCCCGTTAATGCCTGGTGAGTAACTCCGAGTACCGCCCTCCCATGCTTGGGTCACATGTCTGATCCAGCATGGCTGCACATCAGCATCTTTATTTGCAAAAAAAAAAAAGTAATTGACCCCCCAAAATAAATACGGAACAATGCAACCTTTCTGTTGCTCAGGCGCGAATGGAAAAGAGCCCCCTCTCAATTCCAGGTTCCAGCAGTTCCCCACCCCACCAGTTCTTGAATCCACAGCATGTGTTTAAAAAATATAATTTTTTTCTTAATAAGGTTCCATAAAAATACTATTGTTCCTAGTCAAACACAAATATTGCAATATGAAGAGTAACTGCTTTTTTTTGCTCTATAAAACGTGAAAAGGTCTCACACCGATTAATGTAGAAAAAATGCAAGAACTCTAGTATCACAAAAGCCAGTACAAAATGAGCAAGGTGAAAGAATGCCAGTGGCAGGACAGTTCAGGATTCCTTCCCATTTCTACCTAGCTCTTTTTAATAGACCTGTCATCACGGTATCTGAGCGCAGCCGATTCGCTCCCAGATTTAGCCCAATGCGCTTCGTTGCCTCTGGCCTTCCGTGAGCAGCGGCAACAGAGCTGAGCAACAGACCGCTCATGCCCTCGGGAGGGTGGAGGGCCAACATCTCAATAAATACTCTTACGAGGTTCAAAAACGCTCAACGCTTTAAAAAAACAACCACCACCCCTGGATGATAAGAATTGAACGCTAGGGCATTTTACATAAAATGCATCGTTGTTTTACGTACCCATTAACTGCAACAAATAAGAGGAGCAACGGTGCCAAAAAGCATCTAATAATAAATAGAGAGAGATATATACTCCGTATATGGAGATGAAATGCCCAATTGGAAAAAACAAACATTTGGTAAGGTCGCCTTTGCCTCTTCCCATCCAGCAGGTGTCACTCTCACCAGATCATGCTCGCTCACCATTTCATTGTGCAACGAAAGATTCCACCTTATTAAACAAGGTGCGATTTAACCAGAGATGGGCTGCCTAATCTCTAGGGAATGCAGAGGGATTAACAAGTGTCACACCTCTCCTAGCGGAAAGGCGACCTGTGCAAAGGATCCACGCCGCTGCTCAGCAGTCGCCTTCAGTTCTCCGAGAGGGAGAGCGCCAACGCAGCCTGCAACGCTGCTTCTTCATCGATATTATAGTCCTGGGAACAAGAAGAGTGAACAGGTCAGAGGGGCTGACGAGGAGTAAGTGCGTCTCTCCCTGCATTAATGAGCTGTCTGCCCGGGTGCTCGTACCTCCTGTGACATTCCCAAGAAAGGGCCAGAATGCCAAGCGGAAAGAATCTTCACATTGACCTTCCTTTCGGATCATGGACACTGTCAAAACAGCCACATGATTACAAGAAACCTCACCTGTGCAATTACCTCAGACAGGCCAGGCTGGGAAGAACAGGACATTAATTTACCTTTCTAAGCTTATTTCTTGCATGTTAAAAGGACAGTGAAGTTAAACTGGTCAGTTCTAGCCTCAGTTTCACTCTCTGGTTTGCCTACACACAGCAGGAAGATGCAGCCAATTGAAAAGGTTTCATTTACAAAGTCAAAAAAGGTTTCTATCAACACCAATTTTTTTTTTTTCAATACCCACATTTGGGCACAAGCTACATGACCATGAGGATCCTTTGAAAGATGAGACGTGCAAATATTTCAAAGCTTAGTATCTGTCCTCTGAGGTTAACAGTCACTCTGGAATCTAATCTACCAAACGATAATGGCAGATACAAACAGGAGTTTATCTACAAGGTCCCTGGAGCAGAACTGCCCTGGCTGCAGCCTTTGAGGGGCGAGTACCACCCCACACCCACACAAAGATTAACCACGAGGGAGACCGGCCAGAGTTCTCATTTGCACACCGCACCAGAGAAGGACATGGCACACTGGGCACGTTCCGTATTTTTGAATGGTCTCTGGAGCTCAGCTTCCAACGCCGCCGTGCGAGAGCACGTCTCAGAGCGAGGGGCTGGACTCAGCCAGCCCAACGTTATCCAACGCTCCTTTTGGGCACATGCCCCACAGCTGTTTGTACAACACGGGTATTTGCATCTTGGACCTTTGCTTCTGGTGAGATGCCAGTACAGCCTGGCCAGCTTCTCACAGATGGAGATCTTCCTGAGGCTGGCTGGAACAGTGACTACTCACACAGAATTACCACCAGCTCACTTCTCTCAAGTCCCCAGTGCAGACTGCGAAGGGAGCTCGCGCTGTGTGCCAAAAGGCAGTGTGGAGCCTGCCAAATGCAACCCAGCTCCTGGAATTAGTGGCTTTACCTCTCTCAAAAACCTTGTTCGTTAAAAATGCATCAAGCTCAGGTGAGATTCAGCCTGCACGTAGAGGCTGGTATGAACTTGACAACACATTTGGCTGGAACTTTGTAGTCCTAGCGGTTTTCAGTGACACTTCTCTTGCTCGTTTTCCAGTGTGTTTAAAAGGGACACATGAGCTGATAAAAAACTTAAATACTCTTCCTTTCCCAACTCCACTGCCTGGCCTCACTGATCACAACCTGGCGAAGTTCATCGCTCAGACGAAGCTCCTAGGGGCAGGAATCTGTTTCAGTGCATGCATAGCTCCGGGGCCCCAGACCCCTCCCTAGGGCCTCAAGGCACTACGGCAATAATATAATAATAAAGCAACATACAGCCGACTCCCACAAGTGCAGGCCACAAGAACAAAGCTCAGCCTTCAGACAGGATCCCTCCCCCAACCCTCCTGTGCGCATGTGTCCTGTTGGGGGAACTTCCTACAATTCAACACAGTTTCTTGCCACAGCCTATTGCAGAGTCTTGCTTCACCATTCCAACATGCTGTTTTGTCTCAGTATAGATGTGATTCTATCTAAAAGGCAGAAGTTATTTCAAGGCCACTTAGCTGGTTGGGACAGACACGGCGATACAGAAGAAAACCTTTCCCCGTCCGTTCCCCCACTAAAAGATGCCAGTAACTGATAGCTCAGCATGAAAACTGTGCAAAAATTGCACACAAAAGTGGCGTTCTCATACAGGCCAGCCACATGTGAAGCCAACGCCAGCTAATTAAGGGCTGGAACGTAGTCAGTGGGAACAGCCAGGGCCCTAAGCGACTTGAACTTTGATTTGTGGCAGTACCCACCACAAAGGTGTCATAGGAGAACTTGTGCCTGTGTAGGAGATGCTGCAGGAAGTTGGCGCTCTTGTAGCTGGGGTCCCCCCAGGGCATCGCTGAACAGACTGGGCACACCTAGAACATACAGGGGAGGAAAAGAAAGTCACAAGACCAACAATGTGGTGTAGTTCTTAGAACCCTGCCTGCCACCCACAGCCCAAACAGTAGATTTCCTTTTTAATTTCTATCAGTCAGAGGCAATTTCTGCAAACACCCTCTTCAAGAGAGGCTGTACATCTACACAAGCTGGAGAGCTAGGCACGCCGGTCAGCGCTGGAAGCCTCAAGATTTTCGAGACTGCCTAGACATTATGCATGCTCACACATTTCCCACAGGGGCACTGTTAGGATATAGATATTCAGGCCTGTCTTTAAGAATTTAGGTGTATTCTTATCACTTAGCTAGTTATAGAGTATAAAAGAAGAATCAAAATCACTGTCTGTCTGTGTAAGGGTCTTCTCTTACTGTGACAGTCTGAGGCCTGGTTCTTAGGCTAAGGCCTTCGGCTAAGCAGCAGAGGCCAGCCATAAACTGGGAAGTGTACGGTCACATCCTCACATTCCAAACTAGTCACATTGAAATAAGGTGCTATTGGGCTGTTAGGAATACAATCCTGTCCTGATATTCCCATCACCTCCAGGGAAAGGGAAGAGCCTAGAAGATGTAAAAGGAAACTTAGTTTAATAGCATCCTGTCTGGCAAGAACTCACTTATCAATAGCTGGGATGTGAAATCCTCATTTCTGTATTGTTCTATCACTGTAGTCTCCACTTCCCTATTGTTTGTCTGTATAATTTCTGTCTGGTTCTGTGATTGTTTCTGCCTGCTGTATAATTAATTTTGTTGGGTGTAAACCAATTAAGGAGGTGGGATATAATTGGTTAAATAACCATGTTACAGTATGTTAGAATTGGTTAGTAAAATTTCAGTAAAATGATTGGTTAAGGTATAGCTAATCAGAACTCAAGTTTTACTATACAGTCTGCAGTCAATCAGGAAGCAAGGGGGGAATGGGAATAGGGACTGGATGTGGGGGAATTGGGATCATGTTTTGCTAAGGGGGGGATGGGAACAGGAACACAGGCAAGGCTCTGTGGTGTCAGAGCTGGGAAGGGGGACACTAAGGAAGGAAACTGGAATCATGCTTGCTGGAAGTTCACCCCAATAAACATCGAATTGTTTGCACCTTCAGACTTTGGGTATTGTTGCTCTCTGTTCATGCGAGAAGGACCAGGGAAGTGAGACGGTGAAGGAATAAGCCCCCTAACAGGCACATGCAACTGTGGGAATGGTGCGTGAAAGTGACAGAGTGCTGAGAACCCTTGGGGATGCTCTAGTGGACTAAAGAGGTGTTTGCAATCTGGAGATGGTCCCTTTTAGCACTGATGAGTGTTGAGCGCAATAGTCTCAGGACCAGAATGGGACACAGGAAATATGATCACTCAAGTGCAGAGGGTTCCCTGCCAAAAAGCTGTGATCCCTCTGTGAGCTTAAAGGCACGCTGCATTTAGGGACACAGAAGAACCTCCCGTCTCAGAAGCACAAGAGGCCCTTAAAAGTCACAGCCTATTGTAGTGCAAAGTGAGTGGCAAAGCAAAACCATTAGAGTTAGGGAGACAGCACTGAAATCTAGGCTTAACCCAGTTCTTGCTCTGCAATGCACCTCGAGCAAAGCTAATAGATCCAGCTCCGTGTCTGCCTGTCAAAGAGATTTAACAAAGATTAAATGAGCTAGAAATGCAGATAGTACTTTATGCCCAGAAGCAGATGTGTGCGCCTGTTGACTTTGAACAGGGGATTGATTAAAATACGCAGAGACTTCCAATTCACTGGAGGTTACCCCGCTCCCATTCTCTGCCCAGTCAGAAGTTCACGAGCAAAGAGCCGGACACGGAAATCAAGGCCGCGGTGCCAAACTCTCACCAGTCTGCCCGAGGAAAGCTCACCACTTTGTTGGGGTCATTGCGGTGGTTCTCCATGCAGTGCTTGACCAGCTCCTGCTGGTCCAGGTTCCGGGCTCCACAGTAAGGGCAGACAAAAGTGGAACGGTTTGGAATATTGCTAAAAAGAAACAGCGGTCAAGAATTCAACACAACAGAGACCCACAGGGAAGAGGACAGGTGAAAACTGAACGGGCTTCACAGAGACAAGCCAACCCCAGCGGACTCCAAAGGATCTGATACACCATGAGTCACTCCCTCACCACGAGCACCAACCACCACATTAGACTGAAGGCAAAGATTTTGATCACATGCTGATGCACCTCCAGTGGCTTCAGTGGAATTACTCTATATTTGCATCACAGTCAGTGAGAGCAGAATCAAGTTCAAAGAGTTTTTGAAGTCTACCTTACCTATTTTACCAGCCACACAGTTTACTTTCTGCATCTCTCCCAGCTGGCAAAATAACAGATTAGTCAGTTTCCCTTTTGTTTTCAGGCAGTTTCTAGTCTATTCCCCCAGGTTCTCCGGCACTAGCGCAATGCTGCACAATGTTAGAGCTGCAAATGGTGCAGGGGAGTCTTATTTGTTTAAGAAAAAGCTTTTCCATTGGATTTTTTTTTTTAAATCATGTAGACATTTGTGTTGGGTCAGGTTTTGGAAAAGCCTATTTAGAAATCCCTCTACAATTCAAGGCCAGATTTGACCTGACAATTTCTGGTTCATCTTGTGTACTGTTTAAATAGCAGTTTGTTACAGAAAACGAGATGGGAGGATTCCCCTGTGAAGTGGTTGAATTTGGTATTTTAATACCTGGGAATGGGCTGGGAAGTTGGGACCACTGGAACGAACTTTGGGCAGTTGGCCATCTGCTCTTGAACCTTAGCGCAGGATGAAACGTGGGATCTCATCTTCGCTAGGGTCACCTAGAAAGACAAATAGAGGGAGAAAAAAGAAATAGATCATTGGACAGCCAGGACAATCTTTGAGAACTCCAAGGAGCAAGGGATGCATTTCTCCAGAAAGAAGAAAACAAGGCAGATGCCCCACTCTCAAGCAAACCAGTACGTTCGAGAGAGCAGCCTCCCCAAACGCTTTCTGACAGGCGCCAGAATACAGGAGACCACTAAGATTATTGCACATCAATCTGCACCAATGTGGAATTGCTGGGCCAAAGCGTGTCTCGTTATAGCCAACTAAAACAATCAGCCAACCAGCTCCAGTGAGGAGATGCAGGATTTCGGGGGAATGGGGTGGGCTAGTCTAGCTGATCCCAGAGACTGCTAAGAAAGCCCATTTCCTTTCCATAAGACCAAAGCAAGTCATGGCAGAGCTCTTGCCCTTCAAGGCAACCCAAACCTTACAGTCAAGTTCTCAACAAGGAACAGAAATGCCAGGCTCAAAGGTACACAGGGAGTTCTGGAGTTATTCACTTGACAGCAAGTGAGGCGTTGGAGCAGCAGAGGGAAAGGGTCTCAGTCCCCGAGGTGACAGATGTCCACATCACAAAGCCACCACAACTGAACAACTTTACTGCCAGTCTCAGAGGCACCCAGGTCTGGATTACCCCCCAGGTGGCCCCTTCACGGCAGGGCTGAGGCATGATGGCAGGACAATGCCCTAGTTAGACCTACTCTCTGCCGTGTTCTCCCGGGCTGTCAATCCAGCTTCTTTCACCAGCTCTAAAGAGAAGAACATCCCACTCTGTAAGGCTGCTCATAAACTAGAGATGAAACACCAGCTGCACCACTCGGGGTTTGTCCCAAGTCTCTCTGGAAGGCTCCGCTGTTTTAATAATGGCACTAGTCTACTGCCAAAGGGCGTTAGGACAAAGAGATGTTTCACCTGAGCACAGCACCACCTCACAGCAGGCAGCAAAGCCAGTATAGCTCAGATATCTCACAGCCCTTCCTGCAGGGGCCCTCTGGGTTCATAAGCACCAACAGCGCAGGATTTCACCAGGGCCATGTACCTAAGGTCTCAAGTTGAACAGCTCCGCGTGTGAAACTCAGCCAGCTAACCAGGAGATCCCCCGGGTGGAACCACTAGCTGGAGCTTTACCAAGCATGGTAGCAAGTAGTTTGGGTTCCAGAATTTGATCTGCTTTGTGAGGAGTGTTCTCTGGAGTCTAAACATCTATGTTAAATTCAGTGGCAAAACACTATGGTAACACAGAGTTACGGTTGCTTGGAGGTATGTCCCCTTGCAGAACACGGAGTTGAGCAAAACTCAAATTTAGAAAAGCAGGAAATCCACAGTTAAGGAGCCCATGCAATCTTAACTCTGCCATCTTCCAGCAGTGGCCCAATACACACACTGGCCCCATTACTCTGCCAACCCAGTGTTACGGAAATGTACAAGCTCTTCACTGACTTCTACAACCCATTCACTCTCACCCACAGGATTCCATCTAACACAGGGGTTCTCAAACTGGGGGTCGGGATCCCTCAGGGGGTCGCAAGCTGTCAGCCTCCACCCCAAATCCCGCTTTGCCTCCAGCATTTATAATGGTGTTAAATATATTAAAAAGTGTTTTTAATTTATCAGGGGGTGGTACTCAGAGGCTTGCTATGTGAAAGGGGTCACCAGTACAAAAGTTTGAGAACCACTGATCGAACACCATTAAAGGACAAAAAGGAAACATTGGGGTCATTAGCCACACCCTGCACTCTCCCGAGGCACAGCACGTTTCAAAGGAATCCAACTGAGCATGTTCATTTTAGGAAGTTCGACCTTTAAACAGAAGTCTTGACACAACCTTAACTACAGCAGCGCAACCTTACCACTATGATATGCACCGGTGCTGAGGAATTAACGCTCCCACGTCAGGTCTGCACCACACCTCAGCCAGCAGTAAACTCCCTAACAAGAACTAGGCATGGAGCTGTGCTGATTCCAAATACAGGAGTGGGGGAGATGATCGTTACAGGGAAAGGATGGATTTTAGTAGAAACCTGACGACATTTGTCTTCTAGAAAGGGTTAAGCAACAGAGGGAGAAAATAAGGGCCCGGGTTCCCTTTTTAAAAGATGCATCCACTTAATAAAATGCTGACTTGGCCTGCAAGAGAGCATCGCTAATACTTCCTAAACATTCCCGATTTAAGCCTCAGCACCTCTGATGTAGGAAGCATTATCCTCAGCGTCTAGCTGGGAAACCGAGGCAGAGCGAGGGTAAGGGACTGACTCCAGGAGACACCGTGACTCTAACAGAGCTAGGAACAGAACGCAACTCTCCTGACCCCCACTCTAGTTTTGAGTACAAGGCCGCCCTTCCTGCTATTTGATCGCCTCCCCGACGGGAGCAAAAGTCAGGTTTGCTGATAGCGGTGGGGCACCCCGTTTGTTGTGCTGCCCCAAGGTTCCAAGCCACATGCCTCGTAGTGGAGCATCCCACTTGCCTCCCATCCTCAATCTTTGGGGATGCAGGAAGTAACCCCTGAAACAGATACTGCGCTCAGACATAAACCAACACTCATCTGGGCATGGACAAAACCTTGACTAGTACAATGGGCCACCCGAGGTGTCACCCATACCTGTCCTGCCCCCACAATACCAGCTATGGGACAGTCACGACTGGACCCGCTCAGATGGATTACCTTCTTACTGCACCCTCTGCAGGGAGCCTTGTAGGAGGACAACTGCTTCTCCACATTGGAGGCCTTCTCCACCTTTTTGGGGTCAAAGGGCATGCGGCAGAGCGGGCAAAGAGGAGATGGCACTTGGAGACATGGTTGCAAACATTCCCCGCAAAATCTGGAGGAGAAACAAAACCATTAAGTTGCTCAGAGGAGAACCATTATTTATCACAGCCCAGGGGAGGAGAGGAAAGGGCCCCGTGGCATTTTGGTTCCCCGGCACATGCCCTATGACACACCTACTCATAGGAAGCCCTGCCCACTGCCTCCTTGGGGGTGCAGGAATTGATCCCACACAGATCAATGGAACTGGTTTCTCCTCAGACTTTAGGAAGCCGGTAGGAGCTTTTTGGTAGCCACCAAGGATCTAGTAACATCTACGAGACCTTGGGGCATGGAAACGGTTCCTCCAAGTAGATCCAGCACATAGGTCCAATAGGCTGAACTACCTCAGTGCACATCAATGCGCTACTAATACGCAGCTATCAGCAACTCCTGGCTCCTGTTTCAAAAGCAACACACTGTGCATCTGAGTTGCAGGCCTCATCCAGCCACCCCACTCCGCTTTATGGGGTCATGTGGGGGCTCATAGGCCACCTGGAGCAGAGAGTTGAGACTTTCACCTACTTGTTCCTTCTGGCCACTACTCTCCTGTTGTAGTTTGCTACCTCCCTCCTGCATAGCCTAGACACTTTCCTGAATTCCCCAAACTAGTCACAGGGCTACTGAACCTACTGGCCAATTTGCCTTCTCCAGCAGCTTCTCCCTACCATCTGAAACCGGATGCTCTATACATGCCGAGACTTCTACGAGTACCTCCAGAGACAGAGCTACCAGTGCACCCAGCCAGGCTGCAATGGCCAAGGGTCCGAAGAGAAGGATCTGGATGTGTCCAGAACAGATAGCTTGGGGGTGGGGCTTCTAAGCGAGGGACTTACGCAGAGCTGAACGTGCCTGTTGCATGCAGGACCGCAACAGACCAAACACGCTCAGGTTGTTTCCCCCACAGGAAAGCAGGTTTCCTCCCCAGGAGCCAGCGAGCATGTGTCAGGCTGCAGCCAAGGTAGCATCTGCAGGGGCTGACCTGATGTGGTTAAGAAGTTCAGGCTGTGCAAAAAGGTCTGGATTTGCATTTACCCCCCCGTGGCCTCTCACAGAAGGGTATCTTATGCTAGAATGAATGAGGTTTCAGATCACGTGCACAGGCTGGTGCCGAGAGCTAGTGGTGCTGTCTGGGGCAAAGTCAGCCCCTCTGGATCCTTGGTTCCCAAGCCTGCAGGAATTAGGAGTGAGACAGTCAATGGACTTGGCCCTTGGGGAAGGGGACACCCTTCTACCGTCTGGTCCTTCATTAAGAAAAACATCTCCTGCATTGACACAGTGAGTGAGGTTGGTTTGTTCCAGGCTGTTTCTGCACAGCTGAGCTGACATACTGCGGTGATGAGGGCCACAGAGGAACACAGACAGAGGTGTTTAGCTAACCAGACAACAGAAGGCATGCAAGTGACATTCTTGCCACACTGCTCCTTTAAACCAACACAGAGTACCTGGACGCTAACAAAGGCCGGAGTTAGGTCCGCTTCTGCTCATGAAACCGTCCATCCAGGAATTCACTTGTGCCCCAGGGTTACACTTGCAAGTCCAAGTGAGGACCTACCAACGTGACTGCCTTTCCATGGCAGCTGCAGGGTTAAATCTCCACACACCAATTTAGAAACATCCAGACTTCAAATGCTGGAGAGAAGTGACCACTCTCTGGGGCTGAGCAGCACTATTAGAACCTACCGCAGCTGGCCTGGGACAGGCCAAAGGGATGTTGGGAAAACAACAGTTAGAGTGAATGACGGGTGCATCACCTCTGACGTCAGGCCTGTCTGTAGACGTGTGGTGAGAAGGAGCGTTCGGGGGGTACGTGCCAGAAAGCAGACAGGAGTCTGTTGCCCTTTGCAGACTCCATGCTGCACTACACAGCATCACACGAATAAGATCTAATTGATCTCCATGTGTACCCATGCACAAAACACGAGCTGGGAAAGAGTGCTCCGCTCTGAACCCCAGACGAAGGGCAGGAAGCATTAGCGCAGTGATCCGGAGACCCACAGCAAGGCAGCAACACCAGGTAATGTGCTTTCACTGCAGATGGTCACGCAATGATTTTCAAAAACAAGCCATTTAGGACTTCAGGGGAGGGAAGTAATAGGCCAGGGCACATTGAGATTAGGCTGGGGATCACCTCCTCTCAAATCACAGAATACCAGGGTTGGAAGGGACCTCAGGAGGTCATCTAGTCCCACCCCCGCTCAAAGCAGGACCAATCCCCAGACAGATTTTTGCCCCAAATCCCTAAATGGCCCCTGAAGGATTGAACTCACAATCTCTGGGTTTAGCAGGCCAATGCTCAAACCACTGAGCTATCCCTCCCCCCAAAGTTCTTATGCCTGCAGAAGCAGGGACCTCAAATCAAGTGCTGGAGAGGAAATTCTGGGAAATAAACTTTTCTACTGGAAACAGGCCTCTGGGCTACAGGTGAGTGGGGGAGACAAAAAGGGCAAATGGCAAATCCCTCTTGGTAGCACCCCAGCCTTTCCACTGTGAACGGATCTGTCCAGAGCGGAACAGCTAGCTGGCCGTACCTTTTTATCTTGAGCAAAGGGAAAACTGTAGACATCTGTAAAGATTAGCTGGGATCCCTGCTGAAAATAAACTGGAAGCTATAGTTTGCAGGGCTTGGGAGCTGTGCTCCGGCTCCGCTCCAGCTCCAGGCAAAAACCTGCAGCTCCACTGCTCCATGCTCCATCTCCGGGCTCCGCTCCAAAGCCCTGGTAGTTTGAGCCTGGAAAGTTTCCAGACAGCTATATTAAGAACCCCCTCCCTCCCTTGCTCATCCAAGACATGCTCAACAGCTCTGAAATAGACAAAGAGAAGCTGCAATGAATCCATAATTCTTTAAGGTCAACATGCAATCGGTTCATTGTCTGCTCCCCAATAACACAGAGTGGAGTCTACCCAACACCGCCTTGCCGCCCACGACTAACTCTTGGAGTGGGGTTGGATGTTTCAGTTTAGACCTAGGTGGGAAATGTTTTTATTGGTCCCATGAATATTTGAGAGATGGAAACCCCCTCTCCAATCTCAAATTGGGACGAAAAGTCAAAATCTCAAACTTCTGCACTAAAACATGGATTTTTTTCGCGTTTCAGATCAATCAGAAGGTCTTGTTTCGACTTTACCTTTCTTCTCCACCCTGTCCTACTTTAATTAGCTGAAATTTCAAAACGAAATGTCATTTTGAACCAGACAACCAGAATTTTTTATTTTTGAAAATGTCAAAACAAAACGTGGCTCCATCATGTGCTCCCTGCGCAACTCCAAGCAAGTTGCTTCATCTCCTTGTCGCAGTTCCCTATTAGGAAATACTATCAGCCCCATCTTGCATTCTCCTACCCTTTGCCTGTCTTGTCTACTTAGCTAAGCTCTTTAGGGCAGGGACTGTCTCACTATGTGGTTACACAGCACACGAAGGCCTTGCCTCAGTTGGGGCCTGCAAGCATGATGGTAACACAAGTACGTGATAATGCAGAGCACATTGGTACGTGCCAGTTCCCACACCCACCTCATGCCACTTGGTTAGTTTCCTGCCACTGGCATGACAGTCCTCAACGACCCCCCTGCTTGGTGCAAAGATGGACTCTCTCACACAGTAAAGGCAGCGGGTGTCCCCAAAAGCTGCACTTCCTGCCAGTCTCTCTGGATCAGTGGCATGAGGAGAGGGTACTAGATATATATGTACAAGCTCACTACTCTGCTCCTGAACAAAAGCAGGGAGCCACCAGTGAACCTGCCTTCCACCCAGACTCCTCTCCTCAGCAGCTTCCAATGCAGCACATTGCACAGAGGGAAGGACCACATGATCCTCTTAGGGTCTGTTAGCACAGGCAGCTCGCCAAGAGTCCAGCCCATTGGACAGGCAGGGTGAGGTACCAAGTTAAGTAGTTTGGTCACTGACTCAAAGGCACTTTGGTCAAATAAACCCACAGCTTCTCCACATCCCTCCCCAATGCTGCCTTTGCCATCACTACTGACTACTGTCTCTCGGGCTCAAGTTCTAGCTCCCATGTTTTCCTAGTGAAGACAAGATCTAAAGCCCTCATGTGCACGTTGGTCACCTCTCCTTAACTCCTGTAATCTGCTCTCAGGTCTCCCTGCTTCTCCCTCCAGATGCTGCTAGTAATCTTCATCATGTCGCCAACCACCCGTGCGGACTCTACCATTCCCCACAAAGCATAAGCACAGGATCTTCAAAGCTCTGCTCACCCACAGCCTCATTCCCTCCTACTCCCTCATGGGGACCCAGCCCCCACCCATTTCTTCCTTCCATTCTGACCCCAATGCTAGGATGACAGCCCCCTCCTCTTCACAGCAAAGCTGTCCAACATTGTCCCCTGCAAGATTTCTACCTGTAGCTGGTGCATACACCACTGTGTCTACAGGAGGGATAGGCCCAGTGATAGACATGGCTGCCCTCCACATCATGCTCAATCATTACTGCAGGCAGGCCAAATCCGCCCCAGTGACCCAAAGAGGACCAGACCAAAAGGAGGACTCCTGTGGGAGTCACCATTGCAAGGCTAGGTACCAGAATAGCAAGCTCATTGGGGCCGGCATTGTCTCCTGCTCCGTTGGCACAGTGCTGACACTGAAGCTCACTCAATAGAAGGAATGCCACTGGGACAGAGGGAGGCCTAAAATTGGACCGGCCAGCTTGGTTTGATGTAGGAGCATGCACTGCGGAGTCCCTCCGCTCTGCTCTGTTGAGAAAGCCCCGTTCTGAACTGAGTCTTGGAATTGCTGATCCTGTCTGGCTCATCAACAGCCAAGGTGAGCAATGGCCGGAGACTGAGGCCTGCGGACCTTGTCATTGGTCCAACAGAGAAGGGGCAATTTTAAACGGCAGTCTGTGATTTGGAGAAGCTGGACATTTTTCAGGCTCTGAAGGAAGTTCAAGAAGAGCTTTGGGCCCCATCAGCCTGCTGAGGTGTCTTTAAACTGTTTACTTCCCCAGGGGAACACGGCTCAGAATTAAGCATTTGGAAATAGTCAAAGGTGCCTGTGTTCCCTGTTTGATTTAACAGTCTCACACACCACCACTATACAGAAAACTCACACCATAGGAGAGAGAAAGCAGGCCAGGCCCTGTCATTTGCAGTCCCCCAAACAGTTAGCCTCCCCATCCACCCTCAAGCGATGCGCAGTCTGAAAATGCAGCCCCAGACAGTGCACTCCCTGGAACTGCAGAGCAAAGCTCATCAGCTGCAAGTTTTTCCATTGCTGGTGAAATCAAACCACCAAGCTACAGTTGTCTACCAGCAGGAGTGTATTTTACATGAACAGAACCACCTAGACATCTGTCTGCTATACTGCATGACCACTGCCTTTTGGCGACAAAACAGCAAGAGCTTATACACTACAATGGGACTTTTGTCGTGAAAAACACCCAGTTTTGGTGACAAAAAACGTCCACCCCTAGGAGACTTTTGTCTTTTCCCCTCCCTTTATTGTCGACAAAGAGCCAGTGTAGACACTGCTGATTGTTTTGTCTACAGAACTGGCTTCCGCCAGTATCCCACAAGGCCTGCCCGGATTGCTCAGCTCAGTGTTTTGATCTCCTGCAGGCGTGCGCCCCTCCCCTTTCAAAGCTCCGGGAAGTATGTGTGCTGCTCCCTTTGGGGAGCCCACAAAGAGCAAAACCCTGGAATGCTCCTGTTCTGCCCAGCACTAGGGACACGACTGCTGCTGCGGGGGGAGGGGAACGGTCTGCGGTGCTGCTTTGCCATTCCTCAGCACGGATGCTGCTCTGGCAGCGGTGGGGGCTGTGGGACAACTCGGAGAGAATCCCAAGATGCGCAGTGATCAGCTCTTCCTTCCCACAACCCTGCACTGTGGGATACATACCCACGGTGCATTGCTCACCCTGTCCATAATGGTGTCCCCAATGTGGACATGATCTGTCAACAGAAGGAGCAAGTGTGAACACCCTTTGGCGATTTTTGTTTTGTCGACTTTTGGGTGTCGACGTAAGTTTTGTCAACAAAACTTGGTAGTGTAGACAAGCCCCGAGGCGCTCTCTCAACTTGTTTTGCCAAGAAGGGACCTGTCCTTTGTGGGGTTTCCCCAGGAGCCTCTTAGCAGATTCAGATAACAATACAAGCACAGGGCACTACAAGGCTCCATAGTTTCTGCTGGTGTCATCATTAGCAGACATTCCTTTCACTCCAGCTGCCATTTTACTATGCAATGCTCGTTCTGCCCTCACACACACTGCTGAAGTGCCCGTCACTGGCGCACCTGGGTGGCAGCTCATGGAATACCCCTCCATACCATCAATGTGGGCCCCACCCCTAGCTTAGCTATTTACATTGAGGAGGTGATGAGGGGAGAGTGAGGTAAAGTCCAAGATGGTGAAGGAGGCAGTAAGTTTCGCTGTTTCGTTCAGCACTGCCAGTATGGAAACTGCTTCCGGTTGTAATGAGAAGGGAAAATCAAGGGACGGTCTAGGAAATGCTTCCTTCCAGGCGCCCTATAAACCTTGCTGCTCCCCCTGTGCCCTAGATCAAAACAAAACCCATGGAACATGACATTTGCTAGCACTGAACATAAGAAGAGCCATACTGGGTCAGACCAAAGGTCCATCTAGCCCAGTATCTTGTCTTCTGACAGTGCCTTCAGAGGGAATGAACAGAACAGGGAATCATCAAGTGATCCATCCCCTGTCACCTATTCCCAGCTTCTGGCAAACAGAGGCTAGGGACACTGCCCCTCAAGCTACCTTCTGTCACGTCCCATCCCGCCTCCATCTCTTGCCCAATTAGACTGTAAGCTTTTCAGGGCAGAGCTCTTCCACCAAGCACTTTGCATGTTGCCGATACCACACAAGCAAACCACCACCGTCAGGATAAGTAGTGTTTGCTCCAGAGTTAAACTAGATCAAAACAATCAGTGCATGTTCTGACACTTACAATTGCCTCACGCTCTGGGGAATCGAGTCATAAGAGATATGCATAGAAAGGTAGTTTTAAGGAACTGGGTGACTCAGCTGTTAGATGATCTGATACAACAACATAAGAAGCTGCCAATCACGCAACGCCCAAACAGACTCCAAACAAAGCTGAAAATTCAATGGCTCCATTCAAGACAAGCACCATACCCATCGCTCACGAGCCCCTTGGGCGAAATCTGGCCCATGGCAGAGTCAGGAATGGACAGGGCAGGGGATTTTGTTTTACACTCACATTTAATCCCATGGAAAAAATCAACCGACTCCCCCAGGCCAGGCTGAAAGCCGGGCTGGCTCCGCAGGGGGCGGGCAGGGGTCGGTGGGGGAAGGGGCTCCAGCCCTAGGTGGGGGGGGGATGGGAGGGGGAGGGAGGTGCTGGGGGTCCCATGGGTGCCCCCGAGAAGGGGTGGGGGGATGAGAGGGGGAGGGAGGTGATGAGGGGGTCCCATGGGTGCCCCCGAGAAGGGGCGGGGGCCAGGCGCTGAGCCGGGGGCCAGGCGCTGAGCCGGAGGGGGGGGTTATGGGCTCCAGGGTGGTTTCGTCTCTACCCCCCGGCCCCGGCCCCGCTCACGTGTGGCCGCAGCCCGCGATGCACACGGCCCGGTGATACACCTCCAGGCAGATGGGGCAGCTGAACTGCGCCTCCAGCGTGTCGGGGGCGGGGCCGCCGGGCGGCTGCTCCCGCGGGGTCCCGCCCGGGCCCGGGGCCGGAGGCCGCTGCTGGGCCGCGGAGACCAACAGGCTCCGGAACATCGCGGCCGCCATGAGGAAGGGGCGGGAGCGCGGAGGGCCCCGCGCATGCGCGCGTCATCGCGGCGCGGGGCGGTGACGCAGAAGGGGCGCGCCGGAAGCGGCGGGGGGGACCGGGGCTGCGCGTCACGTGGGGGAGGGGAGCGCTGCCGCCATGTGCCAGGCGCAGGAGGAGTACGGGGGCTGCGGCCAGCCCCGGAGGCGGCCCCGCGTCAGGTGAGAGCCGGCCCCCCGCGGGGGGGTCACCCCCGGGGATCGGCCTCGCTGGGCTGTGGGGCCCGGCCCGGCCCGGCTCGGCTCGGCCCAGCATTAGCCAGGGCCGGCCACGGCCCATGAACCGCCCCCTCGCCTGGCCGCAGAGACAGCGGGGACGGGGGGCCAGCTGGAGCCTGGGCCAGGCCAGCTCTGGCCTTGGTGGCCGCGGCCTGCCCGGCTCCCTCGAGCCGCAGAGCGGGATTTAGGGGGGACGTTGCTGCGTCTATACTGGGGGCTCGGCCGGCGTAGCCACGGTGCTCAGTCATGTGGGTTTCTCACCCCCCTGAGGGACATAGCGATGCCAGCCTACATCCTGAGGCCAGGCCAGGCCTGGGGTGTTGATCGGTGGGCTTATAATGCCCAGCACAATGGGACACTGCTCCTCACTGGGGCCTTTGGGTGCTACAATACCTAGGTATAGAGCCACCAAGGTGACCATTACCTTCTGCTGTGACTATTTTACTCACCCCTTAGGGCTTTGGCCCTTCAGAGGAGAGAGAAATTGCAGGGTGCCCCTGGACCTCATCTGGCCAGATTATCACATGGCCACAATTGACATGGCACAACTGCAGCTGCGTATGTGCAAATACCAGCTTGAACACATGCCTCCGGAGTTGTGCTTTGAAAACGGGACCTGACATAATTGATATGTGGACTGAGATTTGTATAGTTGGAGGTGGTAACTGGTCAGCTCCAGGGCTAATAGTATAACGTAGCCTTTTACTGCTAGGCCACTGGTTGCGCTACCACCTCCCGTGCGTACATAACCTCAGCATTTCAGTCTCTCTAGTTCCCACATCAACCCCAGATTCATTTATTAAAAAAATACAATTGCACTACGCCCATCCTTCACCTCTGTACTTACAAAGCACCTGGTATCTTCCAAGTGTTTAAACAAGCTGATGGTGGTTTGCATTGCTCTTTGCGTGAAGGTGGTCCCTAGAGTGGTAATCGGTTCGCTTTGATTGTCTTTCCCCAGCTGTGCGCAGAAGTGCATGAAGTGCAAGGAGGCCTCTCCTGTGTTAGTCATTCGTGTTGGAGATGCCTTTTGCAAGTAAGAGCGAAACAGCCATAGCGGTTTGCAAGAAAAAACCCTGTTCAGAAGGCCAGAACGTTCCCATCTTTAGATCCTCATTTACTGATCTCTATAAATCTGTTTGAAATAGGGCTGTTTCTGAGGAGGGTTGCAAGAGAGATTCAAACCAACTAGATAATAAAGAGCACAACAGTTGTGTGCAGCAGACTGAATTCACTCAGGAGTGTGGGGAGTTGCCCTGTAAGGCCCTTGCTTTGGATTGGCATCATTTTGTTTCTGCACAGACCCGATCACTGCCATTGCATGCAAGAGATACTGTGATGCAGGGCCCTAGTTGTGGAGAAATGGGGTATGAGCGTAGGAAAAGGGGGAGGGGGTTCACCTTTTTTTTTTTTTAAATTTGGAAAACAGACAGATGTAATCTGCCCCATATTGTTTTTATATGAATCTCGGAAGTTGATTTGTTTGAGCTCTGCCGGCCAGATTTTGGAATGCTTGGGTTTGCAGTTGCGTAGGCAGTTTGTACGGGTACTACTGTGACTGAGAGTACAACCCAAGCAACTGCGCGCACCCAAGTGATCAGAACTCCAGTTGCAGTTAACAGTGGGCATGCCCATACCTGCATGCCTATGGTCTTTGCAAACGTGGCCTTCTAGCGCCTTGCGCACATTTTTACCCTGACCGCTCTGAACTGAGGCTGGGGACCAAATTACCTCTCCGTGTGTCTGGCTTAACTTGACCATTTACAAAAGCAGCAAACCCTTTTAAATGGATACCTGCCTTTGTACACCGGAACTTTTTCCTCTTGGGCTTTTTATTTTGTTTAAGTGTTTTGGCTCAGAGGGCTAGAGAGGGATCCAGTCCAGCAAGCCTGGTTTCTCAGACTAGCTTTAAAATGGATCTTCACCGACTTCTAGGTCCCCACACTGGAACTGTCTTGCTGTCAGACAGAAGCTAATTGATGAAATCTTAAGGGGGGACTCATTGACTGACTTCCCTGTCGGGCAGGGTAGCAGGCAGTTCCCTGTGCCTCCTGGTTGGCCTGTGCTGGAATCAAAGCTTTATTAGTGCGAGATGCGGGTGCCCGAGGTGCTGCCTGCCAAGGCTGGGATCTCGCGTAAGGTTGGGAGTGTCGTTTCTAATGACTTACGTGCGTGTTTGTTTCCAAGGGCCTGTTTTAGGGAGTATTTTGTTCACAAGTTCCGTGCGATGCTTGGGAAGAATCGTGCCATTTACCCAGGAGAAAAGGTAGAGTCGCTTCTTGTGTAAGGGCGGGACGGCTGTGGGAAGGTGAGGGGGAAGCAGAGATGAATGGTTAAGTCTCTCTCCTATCTCCCTCACAGGTTCTTCTTGCATTATCAGGTGGACCTGCCTCCAGCTCAATGCTTCGACAAGTCCAAGAGGTATCCGCTCTGCAGTGCTGCGGGGAAACTTGTTAGGAACAGTGAGAGCAGTTAGCCGGAGGAAGGAACAGCCACCTGGACTGTAGCAGGGGAGTTAGAGATGGTTAAGAGGAGGCTGATGAACTGGCAGAGAGGAAAGCATTGCTTTGTGGGGTGAGGGCCTGGATCTCCCAGAAGGGCTTTCTGCTTCTGTCTGCCCCCATGTCTAAACCGTAGAAGTGCAATCAGTGAATGTGGCTCCTTAGAAGTTCTCACAACTCCTGTCCAGTGCACCTGCAGCTCTCTATTCCCAAAAGGTGGGGAGCATCTAAGCTATGCCCACAGTTACTGTGACAATGCGTCCAAATGTCAGTGTCCAGGTCAATGTCTGAGCGGAATCAGGTGTCAATTAGAATCACGTGGTCTAGGCTGGGGCCCATGAGATCGAGGTGTGTTGTTAACTAGAAACATTCGCCATCTCTGCCGGGGCCGTGGGAATGCCTATCTAACAGCCAGGATTAGAGGAGTCTGACCTCCCTTTCTGCTAGATCCAGGGGATGCTGCTAAGACACGCAAACATGAATTACATTTCCCAGCGCTTGGGACGAGTGGCTCATTCCCATTTCTCTTCTCAGGGGCTGAGTCGGGAGACAGCCAAGAAACTGCGCTTTATGCCGGGCATCATCTACGTTGACGGTAACCTAGCAACCTGCCCTGCTCCCAACCCATTCTGTGCACGCAGTCTTGGGCCAGCCTACAGCCAGAACCCTCTGGAATCTTCTGATGCTGTCCAGCATTAAGAAAGCTGGTTTCGGATAGTGCCCCTCTCACTATTAAGGCCAGTCTAGTTTCTCCGCTCTCCTGTTACTGGCAGCGTCCCTTCAGGCCTGGAGAGGCAGGCTCCCCAAGCCAGCAGTGAGATGGCCGGTGCACAGAGTAAACACATTGGAAATGGGGGGTTAAGCTAGTCTGGTTCAGTGACTGGCACCCAGGGGAGGCACACTTCAGACACACAGGTGGATGGTGTCCCCTTCCCAGGAAGGGTCCGGCCACTCAAAGGCTCCCACACCCCTCCAGCCAGAGCTCCCGGCATGGGCTCAGGAGTAAGGCTCTCAGCCTGATCCACCACTCACAGTATCCCCTCATCAGGCAGCAGCTTCCCCACCTGTCCTGGTTCTCTGGTCCCCCTGGGCAGGAAGCAGGGGGAGCTTCCTTCCCGTGGGAGGCGTGGGGAACTCGGAGCCTCTCACTGCCCCCTTTAATTTCCTTGCCCTCATGAGCGGGCAGGAAGAGGGGAAGTTTCCTCTGTCGTTGCCCTGACAGACTATTAACCCTTCCCCTGCCCAGCTGAGGGTGGGGTATGTGTACCCCCATTGCAGATAGGCGAAGGCTTATCTGCAGCTGCTAGCTGCTCTCTTTAAATCCGAAGAGACAACACGCTGGGCAGCTACACCAACCCCCACTATGGGAGGGTGATGGACCAGGGGGTTAGTGCACCAATTGTGCGTCCATCTCCAGAGACTGCAGAGCAATCCCAGTCTGGATGCTACCCGAGCACGAGTTAGCAGGTCTCTTCCCAGCCTCCAGCGGCTGCATGGGCTGGACGTGCCCTGCTGAGCCCAGCACTTCGTTCCTCGACCAGATGGGCGCTCTCCGCCTGGCAGCACCAGCAGGCTGCGTAGGAGTCGAGAGACTGTAAATGGGATGGGTGTTTGAGGATGGAGGGGGGATCCTCCCGACGTCCCTGGGGGGGGTTGAAAGGGAGTGGGGCTTGGCTGGAGGATCAGTGCATTTCTTCTGGGTTCTTTTGCTGGGTTCTGCTGCTGACTCAGTGGCGTAGCCTGTTGTTTGACTACGCTCGCGCTTCAGTCTTAAAAACATTCGAGACCAGCCAGCTGAACTTAGCCAAATGCATCGTCTAAAGAGAAACCGGCACAACACGAGGAGACGAACGCACCCTCTCGCGGTGGGTTCGCCGTGCATGGACGGGGTGCTTCAAAGTACTGCATTTCAGCTAGCGGCATTTATAGGATGATTTTACAAGTTACAAAGCTCTTTATATGTCACTGAAGTCCAAGCCCTCCGTTTGTACTGGTTCCTTCACTTGTTGGCCTGTTTGTTCCTTATCTTGGTTTGGATACTAGCACTCCAGGGATGTGAAGGTACCTCCCCACTGTGCTGGGGCAGAACATTCATGTATTTTGCCTTTGACAAGTTTCTTATTTTCTAATGCCAAAGCTGACTTCAGCTTTGCAGAGCGTTATGGGATACTTGATGGATGAATAGAATTGTGGGAAGAGCATAATTCATTCAGTTAACGTAACTTCTCAACACTTAGATATCTAAACCCATGCACGAATACCTACTCATATGCTGCGTACTACGCCTAACGTGTATTAGCGAATACTGTATATGGAGCTGAGGAAGTGGCGTATGCATCTAAAGTTCTGCAGCATGGCTCTGGCCTGCCCATGGAGAATCCAGGCCTCACCTGGAGATGGTCTGGTCTGGCTGCCTGTAGGAAGATGGAGCATTGCTGGGAACTGCTCCCCAGGCTTCACTCCTGTCTGAAAGAGAAGGGTGGCTGCAGTTTGCTCCATTGCATGCAGCCTTCAAGGCCTGCAGGCCCGTATCCCCCCTGCCCAAGCACTGGAGAGCCCCATCTCCCTGCTTCCTGCCTTGTTGGTTGATGAGGAGGGTAGATGTGGCTGCATGCCTTCTGGGTTGGCTGGAGCGTCCTAGGCCACCCCCTCCTCAGCGATGGAGAAGTCTCTCCTGCAAGGCAGCTAACTCTCCTCATCTGGCATCTCTTGTTTGCTACTCAGAGGGAGCCGTGTGCGGGCAAAGCCTGGCAGAGAGAGAGAAGACGCTGCTCCAGCTGGAGACCGTCCTGCAAGCCTCGGGGTTTCCATATCACCTGGCCCACCTAGAAGAGGTAGGGTGGGGTCACGGGCCTGCGGAGCGCTGGGGCAGATACTGGGCGAGAGATCACATGCCCCAGACCCCCCCTTCGCTGCGATTCCAGGTGCTGGGACAAGAGCCTCTGGCTGAGATGTCCGAGACCCCTGCTCAGCGTGGCCACCCGGTGTCCGAGGACTGAGGGGCACAGATTTGTCCAATAGGAACTGACGAGGCTGGGATGGAGGAGGCCCTGGGTCAGGTGCCCTTAGCCATGATAGGGCCTGAATGAGACAGTGCGGTGGCAACATTTGCAGATGATACAAAATCAAGATAGTTAAGACCCAGGCAGACTGCGAAGAGATCTCACAAAACTGGGTGACTGTGCAACAAAATGGCAGATGAAATTTAATGTTGATAAATGCAAAGTAATGCACATTGGAAAACATAATCCCAACTATACATATAAAATGATGGGGTCTAAATTAGCTGTTACCACTCAAGAAAGAGATCTTGGGGATAGTTCTCTGAAAACATCCACTCAATGTGCAGCGGCAGTCACAAAAGCGAACAGAATGCTGGTAATAATTAAGAAAGGGATAGATAATAGGACAGAAAATACCATGTTGCCTCTATATAAATCCGTGGTATGCCCACATCTGGAATGCTGTGTGCAGATGTGGTCGACCCATCTCAACAAAGATATATTGAAATTGGAAAAGGTTCAGAAAAGGGCAACAAAAATGATCAGGGGTATGGAACGGCTTCCATATGAGGAGAGATTAATAAGACTGGGACTTTTCAGCTTGGAAAAGAGACGTCTAAGCGGAAGATATGATAGAGGTCTATAAAATCATGACTGGTGTAGAGAAAGTAGATAAGTGTTGTTTTCCTACTTCTCATAACACAAGAACTACTGGTCACCAAATGAAATTAATAGGCAGCAGGTTTAAAACAAAAGGAATTATTTCTTCACACAACGCACAGTCAATCTGTGGAACTCCTTGCTAGAGGATGTTGTGAAGGCCAAGACCATAACAGGGTTCAAAAAAGAACTAGATAAGTTCATGGAGGATAGGTCCATCAGTGGCTATTAGCCAGGATGGGCAGGAATGGTGTCCCTAGCCTCTGTTTGCCAGAAGCTGGGAATGGGCGACAGGGCATGGATCACTGGATGATTACCTGTTCTGTTCATTCCCTCTGGGGCACCTGGCACTGGCCGCTGTTGGAAGACAGGATATTGGGCTAGATGGACCTTTGGTCTGACCCAGTAGGGCCATTCTTATGTTCTTATGTATTAGAGAGGCAGCCTGGTGTGAGTGGGGAGCTGGAGCTGGGACTCCTGACCTCTAATCCTGTCTCTGGCACAAGCTCCCTGGGGCTCCTCCATTGTCTGGGTTTTGCCAGCTCCCGAAGCACTTATCTCACTGCCATGCAGGCGCTTGCTGTAGCTAACAGGATCCATCCTCTGCTTGCTCCATGCAGGTGTTTGACTTGCCCAGCTCCATCCTGCAGCGTGTGCCCCACAATCCCGCAGGGCCCAAGGACAGCTACAAGGAGGCGGTGGAGGGCTTTATCCGCCAGCAGAGGCAGGAGGAGGGCGGAGGTCCCTCTCTGCCTGAGAGGCAGATCCAGGAGAAGCTTGCCAAGGTCAGCGTGCGAGATGCGCCCGGAATGGAGGGGCTGGCCGCCCCGGAAGCCAGGCTGTTGGCTGCAGTCCGGACCGAGCAGCTGATCCGGCTCTTTGGGTCCGTGAAGACGTTGACGGCTAAAGAAGAGCTGCTGCAGACCCTGCGGTGAGCCCCGTCCAGAGTGCTGACCGCGAGTTGAGCCCTTGTGCCAAAGGCTGCAAGCTTTGCCCTCTCTGCCACCTGGGGGCTGCCCAGGAGAGGAGGGGCTGAGGAGCTTTTTCCTCTGCCTTTCCTGTCCTCCAATCCATCCCAGCATGCACTGCTTCCCAGCCATGATGCTGCAGCTCCCATCCACGGGAGCACCTGTCTGTCCATCGCTCTCGCGCCAGGCCCCCCAGCGAGCTCTGGGGATCTCCGGAGGAGCTACCTAGGCCACTTGCCCGCGCACACTGGGTTTCGCAAGGCACCCAGCTGCCTTTGGAATTCAGTGGGGTTTGGAGGCTGATCTCCCTTCGGGGCCTTGGGAAAGCCCAGCCCTGCTCATCTCCTCCCCCCAGCTCCCGTGAGATCTCGTCTCCCTCCTCTGAAGCCCCCATGGAGGAGTGGGCTCTGCTGCCCCACATGGCCCCTCTGCCTCACCCTGGGCACAGCAATGGGTGTCCGTGAGGAGCTGGCGTCCGTGAGGAGCTGGCCGGGGCTGATGGGCTCAGCGTATCTGTCTGGCTCCGGACTGCAGCCCTCCCTCACTTCTGGCTTCTCCCCCTTCAGGAACCACCTGATCCTGCACATGGCCAGGGCCCACGGGTACTCCAAGGTCATGATGGGAGACAGCTGCACCCGCCTGGCTGTCAAACTGCTGACCAACCTCTCCCTGGGGCGGGGGGCCTCCCTCGCCATGGACACGGTAAGTGCTGGCCGCGGGCGGGAGGGCGCCTGGAAGCAGGCGTCTGAGTTGGGTTGGAGTCACCGGTTACCCGGACTCCACTGTTAGCCCCTTTCCCTAGCTGGAGGCCTTGGTCCCAGTGCTGCCAGGCTGCTGTGCTGGGGGAGATGGAGACGCACTGCACTGTGGCCTCTCTGCTCTGCCTGGGCCTTGGCGGCACTAGTGCGCTGTGGTTTATCGGGACCTCGGGGAGAAGCTGGCACTGCTGCAACTTCTCCATTGTCTTCGTAACTGAGCATGCCCACAGCTTAGTGTTGGGTGAATGTATAATCTTCACGTGGGCCTGGAACAAAGGGCTGCTACATCCCTGATCTTCTCCAGCCGCCTTAATGCCTCTAACAGGCTCCCCACAAGTACATGGGCATCGGAGCAGAGCCGCGTGCGAGCTGCTGTACGGCAGCACGGGGATTCTGATCCGATCAGTTCCCGCTCCATGCTCTCCAGGAAGGGGAGGTTTTCCTGCCCGTGAAATTGACATTTCTCAGCTGCAGCAGCAAATGCAGGAGCTGGGACAGATGTCACTGCACTGACTGCTCAAGCCGGGGCTTTCGGTCAGGGGAGCCGCGCCACGTGCTTCTGCTTCCCTTCACAAGCTGGAGCGAACGCCTAGCGGCCCCGGCTCCTGCCGGGTCGCGTTAACCCTTAGACTGCAGCTCCCAGGCACTTGGGGACTGGCTTAACAAAGAGAGAGATACTTGGGACTGTACGTCTTCTCCCACTTCTCCCCATGGGGCAGGCACTGGAACCGACGGGAAGTGACTCGGCCAAGGCCAGAGAACCCAAGAGTTCTTGGCTCCCCTTTCCGTCCTCAGAGCAGACCAACCGCTGAGTTAGTTTCTGACAGGAGGCCAAGGAAGAAAAAGATAATGCTACGATAAAAACTAAAATCTGATTCTCCCACCCTGAAAATCTAAAGGGGGGGGTGGAGTTAGGGACCCAGGGAACGGTCTGATCTCTATTCCCTAGTCCCGCAGGCACTGTGCATCCTGAGGGAATTGCTCTTTAATCCCTTCCCAGAAGCGGAGAGCAAGGGGCGTGGGCTGGCCAGGGCTGCACGCATGTGTGCAGTGGAAGGGTCGTTAGTGAAACGTAGGGGCAGCCAAGGTAGCTCCCATGAAAAGCAGCCCCACTGGGGGGCCAGCAAGAGAGAACCGGGGCCTGACTTTTTCCCCACAAGGGACCGATAATGTTACAGCCACTGACGCTGCTTGTCTGGCGCTCAGGGGACGGTGTTCCCCACAGCACAGAGCAGGCCAGGTGCACTGGGGGGCTCTGCCTCCCACCGACGCCCATGCTGGAGGCCAGCTGCCGGCCTTGACAGACAGGGATCGCCACGCTGGATCAGATCTACGATCTCCCCAGCCTCTGCTTGCCCTTCAAGAGGGATCCCAGGTGCTGCTTTGCACACAGGCCGCAGACAGCAGCAGTTCCGGGGTTAGCCCTGGCTCCTGCCTCACCCCTGCTCTGAACTCCAGGCGTGCGCGACGCAGCGGGGAGCCGCCCGCAGCCATCGATCTGTGCAGCTTGGCTGGGAAGCCAGGGCCAGAAAGGGCTCTGGGAGAGAGGCTGGCTGGGGGGCGTCGCTCCGACCGATCCGCACAGGGGGCCGTGGGAGGAACATGGACACGCGAGCGGAGATGTCGTTGCAGCTGGCTGTGGGCAGAGCCCCCTCAGCAGCGACCTGCGCCGCCCTCTATGGAGCCCCGCAGGAGGCTCTGTGAGAGAGCCTCTTCCCCTGGCTGTCCCTTTACTGGAGGCTGGCTAGGTTACCAGGGAGCCAGACAAACCCTTGCCCAGCCAGGATCTGCCTCAAGGACTAGGCTGCATGTCCAGCCTGAGAACTGTCCACACTCCCTTGCCCAGTGGTTAGAGCAAGAGGCTGGGAATTGGGACTCCTGGGTTCTAGTCCCTGCTCTGGCACTGACTCCCTGTGTGGCCTCAGGCATGTCCCTTCCCCTCGGTGCCTTGGGTGCCCCTGTGAGATGGGGGTAGCAGGGGGGCAGAGGGGTTTGTAGAGAACCCTCACGTGGGCGCGGCCTGCCTCAGAATCATTCCTACGACTGCCCTCCGAGAGCAGCCTAGCTCGGAGTGCGCTGCAGTCCAGCTCCAAGGGGAAGCTAGTCTGGAGGGCCGGGAGCGTGCTCCTGTCTGGCAGTTCACCCCAGAGCTTGGCACTGCCACTGGTGTGCTCCTGGCGGCCACGAAGGAGCAGCTAGGAGCCCAGGCTGGGTGTGAAGGGCAGGTATGGGGCTGGTGTTCACCCAGCCGTGCTCAGACCTGAGCTCTCTGGTCAGACGTGCAGGACGACCGCGGGCAGAGGGCTGGGGGCCATCCTGGCTCTGCTCCGGTGCTGGCGGTGGGCCGGTCCCTCACCCAGTCTCTCTCCGCGCAGGGCTTCTCGGACGATCGCCATGGCGACGTGGTGGTGGTGCGGCCCATGAGGGAGTACTCTGCCAAGGAAATCGCCTTCTACAACCACCTGTTTGGCGTTCCCACGGTCTTCACTCCTGCCTTGGACACCAAGGTAGGGGGCGTGCGGATCTGGGCCAGCCGGCAGGGGAGAGCCTGCCGGGCACTGGGCTCTTCCGGCAGGTCAATGGCACCCCCTCTTGGGCACCCCCCTCTCTCTTGCTCATCCCAACCCAACCCAACCCAACCCACAGGACCTGCAGCCCTTCCCAGCGGTCATTGTGCCCTCTAGGGAGCCCTGCAGTGCAGGAACTCCAGTGCCCCTGGCACCAAGGGACACTTTCCCAAGTGCTGGCCTGCAGTGATCCCTGACAGGGATGGGCAGTGAGGCCAGGGCCCCAGCCGAGGCGGTGATGGCTGGGGCCTGGCCGATGTGACTGGGGGAAGGCTCTGGCAGATTAGGCTAACGCCCCCTCCCCTGGGCACTGCAGAGCCGGGCATGGTGCCGATTCCATCACTCCAGGGTCCTGAACATCTGTGGGGATGACCCAGCTGCTCTGCTGTCATCACAGGGGAGTCCTAGGGCGGGCATGGGGGTTGGAATCAGCTAGGCTACGAGACTCCATGTGGATTCCTCCCCCCCAGGCCCTGGAGAAGGCCAGCATACACCGGGTGATCGAGCGCTTCCTCTACGGGCTGCAGGCAGAGTTCCCCTCGACCGTCAGCACCGTGTACCGGTAAGGGCTGGCCCCTGCGCCCCCCCCCGACAGCTCTGCAGACCGGGGCTCCGCTCAGCTGGGAAACGTGGGGGTGGCTTCACCCTGGAGGCCATTCGCCCGCCTTGTCAGCCCAGACCTTGGTGGGAATGACTGGAAACTTCTGCTTAGGGGAGGGTCAGAACTCTGCAGTGCCCCTGAATCCTGGCGCACAGCACCTCCTGCTGCGTGGGGAGCCCAGGACTGAAATGGCTTGGGCGGGGCTACAGGGCACTGATTGAACTGTGCGTTGGGAGCCTGGGACTGGAGTCAGGCTTGAGGGGCCCCGGCAGAGCAGGGTGGGGGGAGCCCAGGGCTGGAGTAGTGGGGGACATGGGGGTGGGGCACAGGCTGTGGGGCAGTTGCAGAGTTTGAGACTTAACGTTGCTATTGAAGAATTGCCCCTGTGGTGTCCAGGCCTTGGGGAAGGGGGAGGCCCCGTCTGCCCGCACGAGCTGTGGGGGCAGCTGCACTCACAGTGGCACTGGCTGCCCCGTCGCCTGGCACTAACCTCTGTGCGTCCCCCTCTGGGCTGTAGGACGGGCGAGAAGCTGAGCGCGACCCCTGGAGACGCCGGCCCTGCCGCTGAGCCCGAACGCTGCCTCCTGTGCTTGTGCACCCTGGACACCAACGTGGGTACGTGCGAACGCTGCCCGCCTGCCCCCGGCCAGCACAGGCTCCGTTCACTTGACCCCTTTCCCTGAGCGGGGCAGCCTCCCCCATCCACAAAATCCCCTCTGGCTGATCTAGGGCAGGGCGCCAACAACTGCCCTCCCGGGTCAGAGCCCATCCGGCTCTGGCCCCTCACCACCCCCAGGAGCAAAGCAGGGGAAACTTGCCATGGGTGTGGGGCCGGGGGGGCCTAGAGATGCAGCCTGGCTAAGGGCAGGCCAGGGCGAGGGCTTAACTAGCTCCTTTTCCCAGCTGAACTATGGGCCTGGATCTTCCCAGGGCCCCTCATGCAGGGGAACCTGCCTCTGGCTGTGCCTGGCCTGGCAGGGGGTGTCTGAAGGCCAGGGCTGTGGGGTTTGCCATCCTGGCTCGGGTCACTGGCTGGCCCTGTCTGCTCCGCCAGGGGGAGGCAGATGCCTGGCCTGCTGGATGGGGAGCGGAAGCCCGAGGGGCTCTGACAACCATCTCTCTTTGGTGCAGAGGACGGCTCTGCTTTGCAAGCCATCCTGGTCTCGGAGCGGCTCTCCCAGCAGAAGCTGCCAGCTGCGGCGCCCGCCGGGAGAGGGTGCTGCCTGGGGGCAGAGGAGCAGAGAGGATGCTGCATGAACACGACAGCTCCAGGGTAAGGCCAACCCCAGCCCAGGATCCATCGCAGGGTAGGCGCGCTGCTTGGAGCAGCACTGGCCTTGTGGCCCCGCGTGCGCTTCCCGTCTGGGCCTACACTCCCCTAGCAGCCGCGGCACCACCATCCTCGAGCTGCCCCCAGCTAGCTCCTCCCCTGCGAGCAGAACCGGCCCCTAGCCCTCTCCTCACTTCTGTCTTCTCCCCTCAGGGCCGACGCCCGGGCCGACTTCCTGCCCCTGCTCTGCTACGGCTGCAGACTGACCATCAAGGACACGGTGAGCCCCTCTGCCCCTCAGGGGCTCTGCTGCGGTCCCAGCCCTGCTTTAGGCACCCGGCAGACCTGGCTGTCTAGGGGGGTGGGTCTCCTTTGTTGGCAGGACTGTGATCCCGGTGGAGTCTCCTTCGGATCCCAGTTTTGCCCATCAGCCCCCTGCCCCCATCCAGGGCTGCGGCACGGTGCTGGGGGCGGGGGGAGGGGGGGGAGAGACACACACACCCTGGTGCACAGACCCCAGCAGCACAGGAACGGGGGACGCTGGGGGCAGCCTGTCACCGCCGCTCTGTTCTGTTACAGACCTGCCTGGAGAGCCTCCCGCTCTACGTCCGCTCGGAGGCAGAGCGCAGGAAACGCAGGTAGGGTGAGGGCAGGTGGGCCGGCGCCATCAGTCACCGCGCTCCCGCGGCCTGCATCCTAGCTTGAGCCCTGGGAGAAGCCGCTGCCACGCGGGCCGAGTTAGAAGCAAATCAGAGGCAGAATCTTCTCCTTTACCATAACATCCAGAATGTGACCTGAGCCGGTCGGACCGGGCCTGCGCCGGGAGCTCAACCCGGCGTGGCAGGGGGCTGAGATGGTGGTTGTCTTCCAGGGCCGCGATGAAGCTGGAAATCCAGGAGTTCTTGCTGGAAGATGAAGCTGTGACTCCGGGTGAGAGCTGACAGGTGGACCACGCTCCCAACGAGCTCGACGCTTCCCTGGCTGTCAGGGGCCCCCGGAGCAGCACGCCTGCCAGAGAGCAAATGGGGCCTGGGCCTCGCCCCGTCCAGGCTGGACTTGAGATCACAGGGGCCCTGCTGCAAGGCAGCGGGCCTGCCTTTGTTTCCAAGGTGCTGGGCCCAGCTCTTCTTCACTGCCTGCCCCTGGGAGGCGCCGGCTACCTGCAGCGGTGGGGAGGAGAGGAGACACCTCCCAACCCCCCTTCTTTTAATGACTGTTTCTAAGAGGAATACGATATTTTGCATCCCCTGACGCACAGCTGGATTGGGGCCCTGGGCTGACTCCCCGATCTCGAGCGGGTGAGCCAGGCTGAGTTGGGCCCTCGGACTGCACCAGCCCCCAGTGGAGCGCCCAGCCGGGAGGAGGCAGCTTCACGCCCCGCCTGGGCAAGAAGATGGAGTCAGTCAGTCACACTAACAGGCCGTGGCTTGGCTTTTATTAGAGATCTGTATAAATAAACCATTTGAATTTAAAAAAATCTACAGTCCAGCTGGAGCGAGCCCAGCCCTCCCCCCCGGGGGGGGGGGGGGGGGGGGGCGAACCAGTCCTGGGGCGAGCAGAGCTCCCTGCACTGGGCCCTGTCTGCTAGCACAGGGAGCAGTGGCTGCAGTAGCATGTCCCACGCCCTCTGCAGGCAGGGCAAGAGGAGTGGCAAGCCCAGCACCGCCAGGGGGGGTGTCAGGCTAGTGGGACCCTCTGCTTGCACCCATGGGTGCTGGCCAGCGCTGTGCTGGGGGGAGTGGGGGCGGGGAAGGTATTGCTTTGGAGTGTTAGTGCAGCCAGATTCAGGAGCAGGCCAAGGGGGCAACTGGGCCAGGCTTCGCCTGCAGCAGAGTTGGGAGCGACTGCGGCCGGCTGGCTTGGATTCTCCCGCTGCAGGAGGGGGAGCCCATCTCCCTCACAGGCAGGCACAGCTGCTGAATGGGCTCCAGCGTGCACCCCCGCTTCGCTCAGGGGTGCTAACAGCCAGGCAGCAGCAGGGCTGGAAGGCACTGAGGTGGGGCTGGGGCAGGAGCGTGTCCCCACCCCGCTGATGCGGAGGGAGCGTGACTCCTCGGGAGGGGGGAGTCTTCACCCAGCTGCCTTTAAAGGACTCACTAGTTGTAAAGCAGTTAAACTTCCTTTTAAAAAGCACAAGTCCAGCCTGCCCAAGATGCCCCCTCCCCACACGGGTGGCGCTGGGCACAACTCAGACCCCCTGCCGGCCAGGGGAAGGGGCTGGCGGGTCGCCTGGAGCACTCAGGGTGCACTCGGCCCGGCCCCCCAAGACGGGGCTCTCCGGCTGGGCTGGTTTAAGGCCTCGGTTGTGACGGTCCAGGGGTCGGAGGGGGCCCGCAGCAGCAGCGATAGTCCCGGGTGGCTCCCTGCTACTCCTTGTCTCGCGTCCACTTGATCATGGTCTCGGGCGAGCGGTAGAGGAAGATGAGCTTGGCGTAGAGCTCCTCCTCTAGCTCCAGCTCGCCCGTCTCGCGCACCAGGAAGATGTCCTGGCACAGCTTGAGGATGCGGTCCACACACGGCAGCTCCTCGAACATGATGGAGTGCGAGATCTCGCTGAAGAAGCCCCGCACGAACTTGCCGATCACCAGCACGATGGACACATAGAGGCCCATGATCCTGCAATGGGGCAAGGGCAGCGGGATCAGCCCTTCTCCCTGCCCCCCAGCACCGCGTTGGGGGCAGAGCCCTTCCCTGCAGCCGCTGGGCCCTGGGCTGAGAGCAGGCTCAGGCTCAGGCCCTGCTGCCTCCGGCCTGGTTCCAAGCGATTGGGCCGGCTGGGAATCCCGTTGGGAAGCCGGTGAGTGACAGGAGGCCGCCCCGAGCGCACTCGTGTGCTCCTTGGGGTGAGGAATGGGAGGTGCCAGGAGCAGAGGCCCCGAGCTCTGCTGCCAGCATGGCTGTTTGGACCACGGTAGGGGAACACAGGCCAGGGAGTCCCCCCAGAAAGGCCTCCAGGCTGCAGGGAGTAATGCCCCACTGAGCCCAGGGGCTTCCTAGGGCAGTATGCCCCCCTCATACTGCAGACGGGGGCACCCTGCCCATCTCCCTCCCCCCCCATACAACAGCTGGCATCCTTCCACTCCCTCATACTAACGAGCAGCTAGGCCACCCTGGCTAATATCCCTCCCCTCCTCACACTGCAGAGCCCTGGGCTGCCCCAGGCTGGTGCCCTTCCTCCAGCATGGCCAATGGGGGCTGGTTTTGGGAGGGGCCCTGGCACTCACCCGTAGCCGGCCAGGAAGCCCAGGCTGGGTGGGCTGACCTTGTCGTTGAAGATCACCATGGGCAGGATGTTGCAGGTCTGCTGCTGGCACTCGCTCAGCTGCACCACCCACCACTCCAGGAAGCTGTCGTTGGCGCCCACGCGCTCCCGCTTCAGCTGCACCTCCACGCCCAGGTAGCTCTCCTCCTCCTCTGTGAGAGAGGGGGGTCAGGGCTGGGGGCTCGCCCCCCGCTCCAGCCAGGCGGGACACCTCCCCCAGCACCCACCTGGCTGGCTTCCCGGGCACTTAGCCCAGCCACCCCCCAAAGCGGCTCCTGCTGGGCCATGTCCCCGGCAATTCCATCCTCTGCCCGGCCAGGCCTGGCCCTGCAGCAGCGCCCCCATGGCCTGGCAGCACAGCAGCTGGAGAGGCAAAGGGGGCCGTTTTCCCCTCGGCTGCCCCCCTCCAAGGAACCGAGGCCCCGACGCTGCCAGCAGCACAGAGACTGGGGACACCCATCACCCTAGAAACAGGGGGGCTCAGCCCCTGCTCCCTGGCACCCCAGGGCAAGTTCCTCCCCGCGGCTCAGACCCCGGCCCGCTCACCTGGCAGCAGCTGCTTGACGGGGTTGGCCTCTGGGCCGTTGGGCGCGCGGATGTATGTGGGGAAGAGATGGGGGACTTGCCTGCAACACAAAGCGGGGTGAGGGGAGCCGTGCCGAATGTTCCTGCTCCTCCTGGGATGGCCAGGCTCCGGGGGGCAGCTGAGCACAGGGTGACGGCTGGTGGGCTGTTAGACGGCTCGCACCGCGCCATTTCCCACTCCCTGCACGGCGCAGGCTGGTTCCCTCCTGGCTGGGCTGTGGGGATGGGTCTCGGCGTAGCGCTCGGGGACGGGCCCCCAGGCCTCGCTGGACCCAGCCAGAACCTGCCTTTCATGGTATTCACCCCTGAGTCACCCGTGACTCCACCCCACCCTAGTCACTCCACTCGCAGCCCTGTAGCTGACTGACCTGCCCCCATTATCCCCATCCTTCTGCTGGCCCTGTCGGGCCCAGGGCCAACCCCCCCCCCCCGACTCCTGTTGTGCTCTCCCCAGAGCCCTGCAGGGAGAAGCTATTCCTCCCCCGAGCCCAGTGAGGTGGGGCCCCAATGGCCCTGGTACTCCATTGCACCGACACCGCTGCTGGGTGGCCGTGTGACACCCTGGGAGCCTGGCACCCCTGCCACCAGGCAGCCGATGCTTCGTCGCAGGACGGGAGGAGTATAATTGGAGGCTTCCAGCCCCTCCTATGCTCCCCCCGGTCTGTCCCTGGAGCGGCGCGGTGCCCGCACTCACACGGGGGCGTCCCTGGTTCCCTGCAGCAGGTTGGCGAGCTCGGTGCGGATGGGGGTGCCCGGCTGCAAGTCGGTGGTGTGCTTGTCGAAGGTGTGCTCCACGGTGCCACCCTTGCCCAGGTCCCTGCCGGGAGAGAGAGGGGAGGCAGGGTGAGCTTGGAGCAAGGCGCTGGCCCTGGGGGTGGCAGGGACCCCCGCCCGGTCCTGGCCGGTACCTCTGGAAGGTCCAGGTGAGCCGCAGCGTGATGTCCGACAAGCCGTTCAGCAGCTCCCACCGCATCTGCTCACGGCTGGGGGGGCTGATGCTCCAGAGCGAGCCCGAGCTGCCCTCGATCTGCGCCCTCACGATGTCCTCATAGCCGTATAGCGTGATGAACTGCATGGCCACCTGCCAGCACGGGAGACGTCAGGGCAGGAGTGCGGGGCATACCCCGCCCCAGAGAGCCCCGCCCCAGCCACGGCCCCCGCCCATCACTGACCCCGGGGGCGGGGAGAGACCGTCAGGGCGGGAGGGCGGGGTATGGCCCCCGCCCCAGGCGAACAGGCCCCTGGGCTGGCGCAGTCGTTGCCTTTGCGCACAGTAGGGACAGGCAGGCGTGGGTGCGACTCCCGCTGGGTGCAAAGGGGCAGGCTCTGGTCTGGCAGTAGGAGCAGAGCATGGGCAGCAGCCCCGCTTGGTCCAGCCCACGCCCATGGGTACCTCCCGGCATGGCCCCTCCGTGGGAGAGGATGGGTGAGCGTGAGCACCACCAGCCCTTCCACAGCCCCCCACGCTCATCCCCCCCTTCCAACCTGCCCCCAGCACACCCCCTGGGAGCCAGGATCTGCCCCTCCTCCTGCACCCCTCACCCCCACACTGTGGCTCTGCCCGGCCCTCCCCCCCACACCTGGGGGGTGGGCCCCTTACCGGCTGCCTTTCAAACTTGTTGGTGAGCGCCTCGTAGTCCTGGGGCGTGAAGGGCTGGATGGACTGCTGCTGGGCGCTCATGGTGAAGAGCGGCTGCGAGGCAGCGGGGAAGGGGAGCCAGGGTTAGGCCGGGGAGCGGGCGGGGACAGCCCCAGCACTGGCACCCCCAGGGCAGCCAGGCAGCAGCCCCAGCCTCCCCCTGCTGCACTGCACCCGCTGGGAACCCCCGGGGCAAGGCTGAGCGGGAGGTCGGGGCAACGGGAGCTGCAGCCCCATCCGGCCGAGGGTCTCAAAGCATCCTGCGGACCCTGCGTGCCCAGGGTTACATGGGGAGGCAGGCAGGCACAGCCAGGGAACCCAAGAGTCCGGGCCCTTACCCGATTCTAGACCAGCCTGCCTGCCCTCTCTGCGGCGAGGGGTGCACAGGGTGGCCGAGCCAAGCGCAGGCCAGGCATCCCCAGCCAGCGGCCCTGACTCCCTATCTCCCCAAGGGGGAGTCTGAGCCCAAACCCAGAAAGGTTCCCAGCCCCCCTCCCTCTCACCACCCAGTATCCGGGCCATTGGGCAGCCAGGGCTGAACAGGGCCCCGGCACCACCCTGGTGGTGATCAGAACCATGGGGGTCTGAGCCCCCCCTACCCCCCCGGGGCCTGGCCTGGCCATTACCTCGTAGCCCCCCAGCTGGAGAGTGACGGTGACGTCAATGGGGTGGTTGACCACGCCCACCACGGAGCGCACCAGCGACATGAAGAGCAGCGGGAACCAGATGATGCAGATGAGGAAGAGGATGATAAGGCCGCCCATGCCGTACTTGACAATCTTCTTCTTCTTCTGGCCCTTGGGCTGGGGGTATTTCTACGGGGAGAGGGCAGGCTCAGCTCGGGGCCAGTGGGGCTTCCCAGCCTGGGAAGGGACAGACCCCCTCTGGCGCCCCGGCTGTGCTAACGGCTCATATCAAGGCCTTTCCCACCCTCCGGGAGGCAGAGGAGGAATATGGGGGAAGGACCAGTTAAAACCTGAGTGACTGCGGAGTGCATGGTCTCCCCACACACCCCTGTGGATACCCCTCAATCCCAGCTCCCAGCCCCCCTGTTATTCTACCCTGGGCTCCTTGCAACGCAGCTCAGCTGATGCCCAAGCCCCAACCCACAGCCTCCTGCTCTGCCAGTCCTGGACTCCGCCAAGCAGGGCCCGCCAGCTGAATCAGATGTAGCCACATTCTGTGGCTGAAGAAATGCCAGGGACTTAGCTGAGATCCTCAAACTTGTTTCACTTGTCCTGGAACTCAGAAAGAGCCTGCTACACCACCCAGCCCCCCACCCTACCCAGCTCACCCACTCTGCCCTGCCCCCTCGTGTTCTCCACCCCACCCTGTCCCTATTACCCTTTCAGCTTCAAGTCCCCAGGCCTGGGCATAAGAACGGCCAGACTGGGTCAGACCAAAGGTCCATCTAGCCCAGTATCCTGTCTTCCGACAGTGGCCAGTGCCAGATGTTTCAGAAGGAATGAACAGAACAGGGCAATTATCAAGTGATCCCCTGTCGTCCACTCCCAGCTTCTGGCAAATAGACGCCCCAGGACACCCAGGGAGTGGGATCTCTGACCGTCTTGGCTAATAGCCATCGATGGACCTATCCTACATAAGCTTATCTAGTTCTTTTTTTCTTTTATGCCCTGTTATAGTCTTGGCCTTCACAACATCCCCTGGCAAGGAGTTCCACAGGTTGACTGTGCATTGGGTGAAGAAATACTTCCTTTTGTTTGTTTTAAACCTGCTGCCTATTAATTTCGTTGGGTGACCCCTGGTACTTGCGTTATGTAAAGGGGTTAATAACACTTCCTTATTTACTGTCTCCGCACCAGTCATGAATTTATAGACCTCTGTCATCCCCCCTTAGTCGTCTCTTTTCCAAGCTGAACAGCCCCCGTCTTTTTAATCTCTCCTCACATGGAAGCTGCTCCAGACCCCTCATCATTTTCGTTGCCCTTCTCTGTACCTTTTCCAGTCCTAACATAGCTGGTTTGAGTGCCGCTGCACATTGAGCGGATGTTTTCAGAGAACTAGCCACAATGACGCCAAGATCTCTTTCTGGAGCGGTTACAGCTCATTTATGTACCGTTAGGATTATTTTTCCAGTGTGCATGACTTGGGCCGTAACATGTGGTGACACGGTCCCAGTCAATACAGGGAGAGTTGAAAACCCTCAAATCGTAGCCTCTCAAATCTCCCTGAGCGTGTCACAATCCCCACCGCCATCCTGGCCAGGTGGTCGGCAGTACCTTCCCGCGGCTCTGCTCTGAGCATGCCGGCCTGGAATTCCTCGCCTCAGAGATCCTAAGGGACGCTTTGATTCATTTCAGATTTTTCCCATATTGACTCGGTTTTCTCACACAGCGCCCCTCCCCCACTAGGGCGATCTACTCTGTCATTCAGCTATTATTGCGCCCCATTGATTATCACCGTTCCACCAGGAGTCCGGCCTTCCTATTCGATCAATAGCCTCATTTCACGCCAGCCGTTCTAGATCACCCTTCTTAGTATTTAGCCTGCCCGGATTTGTAGAGAAGCACTCGGACGTTGTGTCACTAGTCACCTGCTTGCCGCCTTGTCTTATATTTCAATGAGACTCTTGGACGTTTGACTGTTCCTCACTAGCTCCTCCCTGGTCGTTACCAGCTTCCTTCCTGTCCTATTTCCTGTCCTATTTCCCAGGATACAGAGTTCCCCCTTCAGTGATTTCACCCCTACAGGATGTGTCTGCCTGAACCGTGTGCTCCTCCACACCTGCCGGCTTAGTTTAGAAAACCCTCTCCGACCTTTGTAGCTAGACACGCCAGCAGTCTGGCTCCACTTGGGTTTAGGGGGAGCCCATCCTTCCTGCCTAGGTTCCTCCTTTCCCAAAAGGGGTGTGGCGGTGGGGGTGAGCATGCCAGGTCTCCGTTTCCAGCACGGCATGGCGCAGGGCGATGAGAAGGCAGCAGGGACGGGGAGCCCTACCTTCTCCGTCTCCCGGCTGCACTTGATGATGAAGATGTTGGCGTAGATGTCCTCCACGCACATCCAGTTGGAGAGGGACAGGGTGGTGTCGGTCCAGACCCAGTCCATCACAGCCCGCAGCTCCACCAGGAAGGGCACCAGGCGAAACCTGCCATGGGCGAGGGGAGAGTGAGCGGTCACCGGCTGCACCCTGGGGGGAACCAGCTGCCCTCTGTCCACCCTGGGTGCCCCTCCCCAGGATCTCCTGCTCAGGGGCAGCCCTGGGGTCCTGGCCACATGCCAAGCTGGGCCATCCCATTCTACTTCCCCCAGGGTCCTGGGAAGCACCCCTTGGATACAGGATCCTTCTTCACTCCTGTCCCTGGCGTTGGTGCTGTACAGTCTCTGCACACGCTCCTGGGGAACGAGGCTCAGAGGCAGGGGGGCTGGGGTGGAGCCCACCCCCGCTGAGATCAAAGGGCAGGTCCCCGTTACCCTTGGAAGAGGAAGAGGTTGAGGTGGTTGTATTTCTTGGTCAGGAAGTTGCCCAGGATGCGAGTCGGGTAGCCGCAGCGGATCTGATAGGCCGACAGAGCGAAATAGATGCACTTCACGAAGTACCACAGCTGGGCTACTGTGTTCAGGCTGAACATCCTGCAGGGGCAGAGCCGGGGGGAGAGACGTCAGTGAGACGGGGAGGCCGGCAGGTGTCAGGGCAATTTGTGCATCACTACAGTTCTCAGCTCCCGCCTGGCCAGGCCAGACCCCGCGCAGCCTGTGCATTAAGGGGCTGTGTAATGAACAATTCACACTGAGCGCGTACGTCCTGTCTGCAGACGCTGACCCATCTAGCTGCACCCCCCCAGGGAATGACCTGCCCAAAGACACCCATGGCAAGATGGGAATAGAACCCAGGCTTCCTGACTCCCTAGAACCTGGACTTTGACCACAGGGCCACCCTCCCCTCTGGAACTGCGAGGGTCTGGGCTGGGATACTCTGGGAGCAGAGCGCTGTGCAGTGCCCTCGTCTTCCAGACCACCAGGCCTGGGCTGGACCGAATGATGGCTGCCCCACCTCCCCGAGGCCGCACTACCTTTCGGTGACCGCTGGCAGGATGAAGAACATCCAGAGGTGGATACCGAAGACCAGGATGACCTGGAAGATGAGCTTGCCCAGCACGGTCTTGCGGAGGTAGAGGGCTCGGTCGATGACCATGGTGGAGAACTGGATGAGCAGCATGACCAGGAAGGCCTCTGGTACCTGGTCGTCCGACAGCGAGGAGGTGATGTCGGCAGCGGCCGAGTGTTTCTGGGGGAAGCCAGAGAGATGGGGCATTACAGGGCACAACACCTGTGTAGCCAGGGCTCCAGCCCCGCAGGGAGGCTGGAGCAGGTTAGCGAGGCGGGTGTCTGGCCTGGAGCAGTGGGCGCTGCAGGTCCCCGGGGGAGTGGCCAGCCCAGCCCTGGGGCCCGGCTTACCCCAAAGGCCCAGAAGCCGAAGATGATGATGATGAAGTCGACCACGTCTGCCAGGAACATGAGGGCGTAGACATCAGTAGCAGCCTGATACTTGGTGTGCAGGATGGCGCAGAAGAAGCCCCTCAGTGGCTGGTACATGTTCTGAGCCCTGAAAGTAGGCGAGGAACTCAGACCGGTTGGGCTGCTCAGCCAGGGCACCCCCTGGGTCCCGCCAGGCAGCTGAGGGGCCCGCCAGCAGCCATCAAGCAAATCAAATGTTTGGTTCATAGAAGTGGGCATCTCTTCCCCTCCCGCACCTGACAAATCTATGGGGATGGGGGGTGGCAGGGACAGTGGGGGAGGGGGGGGGTCAGGGTGTGCGGTGGTGGCGGGCTCAGAGGCTGTCCCTCCAGGCTGAGGGTGGGGGTCACTTACACAGCTAGAAGGAAGAGCTTGACTCTGAGCCCAGCAGCCTTCAGCTTCTCCCGGGCTGGGCTCTGCTTCTTCTCTTCCTTCTCCTTCTCCTCCTCCTCCTCTTCCTCCTCTGCCGTTCAGAAATCAAGGGTTAGCCCCCAGCATGCCCGGCCCTGCTGGGCTGGGGGCAGCGAGCATGTGGGCTTCTGCCTCTTGGATGGGTGGGGCGGGAGAGCACCCTGCTCTGCACGGCCCCAGAGTGGCACAGACGGGCACCCCCCAGCCCGCTCTGGCAGCGGGTCCCCACAGTGCCAGGGTTTCTAAGGGAGATCCCAGCAGAATGGCCCAGCGACCCTGCCAGGGTCCTTAGCGCCCCCCAGTAGGGAATGTGCTCGCACCCCCAGGCCCTCCCCGCCCATGTACCTGCCACTGTTGCTGCGGCCTTCCACTTCTTGGTCCACCTCCTCTTCTCCTTCTTCTTCTTCCGGAAGCGCAGACGGCTCCCCTTCTCCCCCTCCCCGGCCCCCTTCTCCTGGAGCTGGGGCTCCAGCTCCAGTCCTGCTGCCACCACCTCTGCCTCTGCCCCATTCGCTGCTGGGGGCTCCGCACCGTCCCCCCTGTCCAACACGGGTGGCGGCTCCACTGCCGGCTCTGCTGCCTCGCGCTTCTCCTCCTCCGCCTGTTCGGCCTCGCGCTTCTCGTCCTCCGTCCGCTCTGCTGCCTCGCGCTTCTCCTCCTCCGCCCGCTCGGCCTCGCGCTTCTCCTCCTCCGCCCGCTCGGCCTCGCGCTTCTCCTCCTCCGCCCGCTCGGCCTCGCGCTTCTCCTCCTCCGCCCGCTCGGCCTCGCGTTTCCACTTGGCGAAGGCATCCTCCTTGTGATCCCACAGGCCGTAACACTGCAGGGAACGGGGCAGCGAGGGTCAGTGCCAGCCGGCTGGGGATGGGGGACTGGGGGTCGGGATCAGGGCACTGCGGTGCCCAGCCTGAAGTCCGGCTGTGCTATCCCTCACTAGGCGCTTCCCAGGATTCGGAAGCTGAGCCCCCTCCAGTGAAACAAGACCCCCCGCGACCCCTGTGTCAGAGGCCGGGCACCAGGATGTACACACCTTCCCCAGCTAGCACTGTGCCCCCACATGCCCCCATCACACTGCAGAGCCTGACCCTCCTGCTTCCTTTCCAAATCTCTTAAGGTACCACCGCTGGTACCTATTGAAACCCGGGGGGTGACACCCCCCTCCGAGCGACTGTCTCCAGCGCCCTGACCTCAGGCAGATGTGCTGGACTGGTTACACTGGCCTCACTGCTCGAAGATGGCCAGAACCACGAGCGACTGATTTCTCTGCCGGGGAGCCACTCAGAGGCTATCTGTGCCCCCACCTGGACCTACGCCCCCAGGGGTGTACCCCTAGCTTTGGGAAAGGCTGCCATCCCAAATTCCAGCACCCCACCTCTGCTACCATGCTTCCTGGAGCTTGATGGACCCAGCGCTAGGGCCATCTCCCTGCCTGGGGCAGTGAGTCTCAAGGCCTGGCTCCCAAGAGCTCAGGCAGGTGGCCCCATGGCAGCTCAGCCACAAGCCGTATACACCGGCCGCAACGTCCCCCAGCTCTTACCAGCAGGAGAGAGCGGTGGAAAAACAGAGCCATGAGCTGGACAAGGTCAAACTTGAGGTAGCGGTCGGTCTTCTCCAGGCCCAGGATGCGCGGCGGGAAGAAGGGCTTGGCATCGTTCCGCACCAGTGAGGCGTAGCTGTTCCAGGGGAAGAACCCGAACTGGAAGAGGTATTTCACCACCACCACCACCTGCGGAGGGGAGAGGGGATCAGCGGGGAGCCCACGCGCAGCCCCAGAGCTCAGCCTCACCCCACCATGCAGCCAGTCAGGACCCAGGGCTCCGCCCCAGCCAGGGCCGGCTCCAGGGTTTGGGCCGCCCCAAGCAGCCAAAAAAAAAAAAAAAAAGCTGCGATCGCGATCTGCGGCGGCAATTCGGCGGGAGGTCCTTCGCTCCCAGCGGGAGCGAATTGCCGCAGAATAGCTGGACGTGCCGCCCCCCTCCGGAGTGGCCGCCCCAAGCACCTGCTTGCCAGGCTGGTGCCTGGAGCCAGCCCTGGCCCCAGCCCGCCGGAGGGCAGAGTGAAGGCCGGCACATGGCAGCCCAGGAGCCAGCCTGGAGCGGGCACCCACCTCGGTGAAGACGATGGCCGTCATCCAGAAGCGCTTGCTGGGCCGCGGGATGGAGAGCATGGCCCACAGGAAGACCAGGATGGGCAGGAAGAGGGAGATGACGGAAGCGGACACCATGTTGTTGAGGATGATGATGAAGTAGCAGAGCAGCTCGGAATGGGCAGCCACGAAGTGGTACAGGGCCAGCAGCAGCTTGAGGAAGCGGTTCTGGGCCCGGTAGAACTGCTCCGACTCCTCCAGCTCCTGGAAGTACTTCTGCCTGGGAAGCACAGAGCCAGACGTGGGCTGATCCTCCTGCCTGCGGGATCAGGGGATACGCCTGGTGCGCCCCAGTGTCGCCCTCTAGTGGCTGAGCCCAGCGACTGGATAAGGGACCTGCTCTGCTACCAGCTAAGGGAAACCCTCTCCAATGGCAGAGGCCTGTGTTTGGGGTGCTGCGCTCCCCGGTTTGTGTCCTGCCCCCCTAGAGCAAGTGCCATTTACACAGGAGCTGGGACTTCTTCGTGTACAGGCCTGCTCTGCCTGCCGAGAGAAAAGACAGGCTGGGAGCCTAGCAACGCCTTCCCCAGGGATCCCCCCACTCCCCAGCGCCTGCCGCCCTTTCACTGCCCGTCTTTTGGCTCAGGCAAGCTGCACGGGACTCCAGGAGCCCAGAGCAGTCCAAGTGCTCCCCTTCTCCCGGGGCTGGCTGAGTCCCTGGGAGATCAATGCACAGACCAAACTGGGTCTCTCCCCTCCGTGTGCAGAGCACTGCGCCCCAGGGGTACTGCCCGGAGCTTCCGGCCATGGGGGATGGCGGAGCAGCCATGGAGCAGCGATGCAGACACACATCTGCAACTAGAGGCCGCCATGCACACTGTGAAACTAACGAGCACATCCCGGTGAGCAGGTGCCTGCTGCAGGCTTCGGAGGCTAGGTCCTTCCTAGCCAGAGCCATGCTAATTTGCATGGCTTTCCCACAATGCTTTGCACGGACCCAGCTCTCACTCTGAGCCTTCCACTACCTGTTGGAAAGCAGCTCGCTGGCCGTTCGGGTCCGGTGCTTGGGATACACCAGGAGCTCCTGAGACCCCTGGATCTGCTCCACGTCCTCCTGGGAGCCCAGGGCCATTATCTGCTCCTCACTGTGGTAGCCGGTTGTCAGGGGGGAGATGGTGTCGTCGGTGCCCTCAGCCCCACTGCTGAGAAGGTCGCCTCCTTCGCACCCACTGGGAGGGCAACGAGCACAGGGTCAGGCTCTCTCTGAGCAGCCAGGGCTTGCATCGGGGGAAGCACCACAGCCCCCCGGCCTGGGCGATGCTGGGCTTCGGAGGTGGGCATGGCAGGGTTGGCGTGGCTGGGGGAGAGCCATAGTGCTGCCCCTGGTGGTCATGCAGCAGCAGCACAGGTGGCAGGAGGGGAGGAGCAGCAGACCTGGCTGCCATGGGGGAGGGATCACCTGGGGGGCAGAGAGGTGGCAAGAGAGGGCAGCAGGCTGCAGAGAAGGAAGCAGAGTAACCCGGCTCCAGGCCGAGCTGCCCCTGCCCAGGCCCCCTAGGCCATCTATGCACCTGCCTTGAAGCCATGCTGTTGTGAGAGTCCACGGTGGCGGCCGCCTGCAGGCCCGTCTCGTCGCCCGGCGCCGGCTGGTACAGGTCGTCCAGGACCCCGCTGTGCACCTCGTCTCCCTGCCAGGGGAACAGCAGCGTCACCCAGTGCCCCTCGGCCTGGCGCCTGCAGCGCTCCTCCCCACGCCCACACCTACCTGGCACAGCTTCTGGGTGAGGACGTATCTCTCCACCCACAGGACGGTGGACATGTCCCTGTGCTCCTTGGTGAAGGCGTGGAGCCACTGGGTGAGCCCGTCCACCGTGGCCTGGCACAGCACCCACAGGAAACGCACCATGTTCAGCGCCCGCTGCACCATGTTGCTTCTCTCTGCAGGGACGGGGAGGGGAAGCTGCTTTCTGGAACCGCGGCACCCAGCTTGGGGAGGGGCCCCCGGCCACCCGGAGGTCAGGGAGGGCCCCAGCTGGTCTCCCCCACGGCTCACTCAGCGTCTGGCTGCTCTCACAAGGGCCCGGCAGCACCGCAGGCGAGGTGGACCCCAGGCGCCTGGCTGAGCCCCCCACTCCCAGCCCAGAGAGGGGCTGGAGGCACACACAGCCCTGGCCTTACCGTGCTGTGCTTAGGGTGAGTGGTGCCCCCTGCCTGGCACAGAGCAGGGTCCAGTCTGGCAGCCCCCCCACCCCCTGTCAATCCCCTTGGGGCATGGCTGTGCTGCCCTGCTGGCTGTGGGCACGTTCCCTCCCCGGGCCCTGGGGGGAGCAGGGCAGGTCGTCCCCATGGGGTGCTCTCTGGCAGATCCCACTCTGGGTGTGCGGGGGAGGGAGTGGGGCCTGGCACGGGGGGGAGGCAGTCAGGGCTATGGGGTGCCCATGCTTTGGGGGACATGAACCCCCAGCTCTCCCCATCTTCCAGAGCTTCCCACCCACCTGTGTCCTCCTCCTCTTGGTCCTCAGGCTCTTCAGGTGCCTCGGCCTCACAGACGTCTCCATCTCCACCGTCCCCTGCAAGGCAGGGCGGGTTACGCCCCTGAAACCAGCCTGACGCCCCCAGACGGTCATGCTTAGCCTCCATGGGGCTCGCCGTCATCACCCCCTCGGGCTGGCTCACGACAAGGCTCCTCTGGGGCCTGTGGGCAATGGGAGGGGAGCAGGGCCCCTCTCCAGCAAGGATTACCACATACCTCCTGGGGAGGGGAATGGGGCCCCAGAGAGGAGGGGGGAAGGACGGGGAGGGGAATGGAGCCATTGGAGTCAGGGGGAAGGACACCCCTTCTCCACATGGGGCCAGGATGCTGCTGGCCTCCCCAGGTGTGACGCCCCCTCCGTCACGCTCTCCCCTCCAAGGGACAGGACATGCCCAGCCAAGGCTCCTCCCAGCTTGGGAAGGGACATGCTGCGAGCCCAGAGAGCCCCCTGCCCCCATCTATCCCAGCCAGGGCGAGCCGGGCAAGGGGCAGAGGAGGGCAAGCCAGTCCCACCTGCTGGCGACTCAGCGTCCTCCTGGTCCAGCCGCTGCCGCTCCTTCAGGGCAGACTTGGTATTGGTCACCCAGGCCTGATACGCCAGCTGGAGCCGAGAGACAAGGTGCAGAGCTCAGTGTGCGGCAGCCGCCAGCCCCACCGCAGGCGTGGCCTGCCCAGGACCAACCTGCCTGCTGCCCCTCCTTGTGAGCAGAGGGCAGGCGGGCAGCGGGGGGACGGTTCCTGCCCAGACACGAGCTTCCCAGAGGTTTGTGCCAAAATATCACCGGGCTCCATAAACTATCCAGGGTGTCTGCAAACCCGCCTGGCACTGGCGCCTGGTCCTGTCTATCCCCGGGGACGGCACTGCCACGCTGACCCGGGGGCCATCACTGCAGCCTGGCCGAGGAGGGTGAAAGAGGATGCGGGGTGGAGACGGACAGGCACGGGGCGGAGAGCTGGGGGCATGGGGGATGGGGCTGGACAGAGGAGAGACAGATGGATAAGGACAGGGATAGGTGGACAGAATGCGGATGGACGGACGGACAGATGGGCAGAGTGGACAGACGGACATCCTGTTTGTCCAGCCATGACCACGGCTAGCAGGTAGCTGCCTGGCTCCAGCAGGGCCGGCTGGGGGCTGCCCTTACCTGGAACGCACTCTGCTTGGCTGGCTTCTGCTCCTCCAAGCTGGCCTCCTCCTCCTCACTGTCCGACTCGAAGAGGAAATACTCACCCGAGTGCAGCACTGTGGGGAGCCGGGGAGGGGGAGACAACACACAACAGCCGGTGTCATAGAGGGACCTGCAGAGGACGCAGCCTGGGAGGGAAGGTCCCTGCCCCCACCCCCTGACTCCTGGGGGGGGGGGGGGAATGGCGCTCAGACTAGGCCCCACAGCACTGATGGCTCTGTGGGGCTTTGACCAGCTCAGCCCAGGATAAGGTGACGTCAGGCTTATGACTCCGGGGGCAGAGCCCACCTGGAGGCGGCCCTGAGCGCGGCGTATCTCAGGGCACCGTCAGTGCAACCCAGTGAGCAGCCGCTTACCCCAGTCACGGTGCTCCTCCTGGCGGGCTCCCCACGGACTCCACTCTCGCTGCACGTGACCCGAGCCTGTCCGCGGGGCCCTGCCTGCGCCCTAGATGTCCTCGCACCCTCACCCGAGGGCCCAAAGGGAGCCCGATGCCCCAGGTCCTTCCCCGGGACCCCAGAGGAGCAGTGGGGAAAGCGGGCAGGGCGTGGAAGCCACATGGAGAACCCAGCTCGAGGAACCACTCCTGCTGCAGGGTCAGAAACGGTCCTCTCTGGGCGGCTGCCCGGCCGGCTCCCGCTCCTGACGGCTCCCAAGCGTGGAGGTGGGCAGGAATTCACCAGCAGCCAAAATGGGCCTTCGACCCGGACGCCTCTTCCAATGAGCAGCGTCTTGGAGGGGGGTAGCATGAGCTCTGCGGGGCTGCCCTGCCTTTGAGCAACGGGGACGTTCTTCAGGCAGGCCCCAGAGGCTGCCTCAGCTCCAGCGGAATGAGCGCGACCATGGCGCAGTGGGTAGAACGTGGCTAGCTCCTACCATGCCTTCACCCGGGGAGAACCGCTGGTCTCTATCAGCAAAGGCCACGGGCAGCGTGGGGGTGTCCTGGAATTATTCTGTTCTGCTGGCGTGACTCGCCAAGCTTCCTGTGAGGGCTCTTCCTGCTAGGGTGGGAGCTGAGCCCTGCTCTGCCCAGCACAGGAGGAAGAAGAGGACTTTACTTCCTCCGAGGGAGGGCCCCTTCTATCAGGCCCCGGTGGAGGAGAGGACCGTACAAGGGACACCTCCCTTACTGGGGGTCAGAAGGAACCGTGGGGCGGTTGGGTCGGCTCCGTGCCCTTTATGCCCGTGGGCGGAGGGTTGGGGGAGGACAGCTAGGGCATGGGCACAGGCCCTGTACACACTGATGGCCAAAGAATCCCATCTCACGCACCCGCGCACCAAGAGTGGAGTCCCCAAAGAGCCACCGATAGCTCTGCCGGATGAGCATTAAAACAGCTGCATCCCAATCAGCCACCGAGTAGCCCCGGAGCCTGCGGCTAGCGCCCTGGAGCGCAGCGCTCACAGAGCACGCTGGCACCTCTACGGCCAGGCACTCGGGGATTGGCAGGGGCCATGGGCCAGCTTGCACCAGTGACTTCCGCAGGAGGAACCGGTGCGCACGAGCAGCTGAATGGCACAGGCCCCTGTAGGCAGGGCCCCAGGCGAGTGCTCCGGGGCAGCCATGCTGCACACAGATTAGCTGCACGATTCGCTCACAGAACCCAGCCGGCCTAGGTTTAAGCCTGAAGCCTGGTTCCAAGGACCCTCTGCTCGGAGGGGGGGGGGGGGGAGATTGTCTACAAAGGGGCTCCAATGGGCACCTAGGATCTGTTCCCAAGCCCCTCACCGATTAGTACCGACAAGCACAGAAACACCTGGTTAGCGCCCCAGGGTGTGGGTGGGAAGCAGAGGGGGGAGGAGCCGGGCTCGGGGCCATGCAGACCGCCAGCACCGGCGCCAGCCACGAGGAAGGCACCACTGGAGCTGCAGAGGAGATGGGCGAGCCGGCAGATCGGCCCTGCCCCTGCTGCAGCCCCCCACAGGCGTTAGTGACCCCCTGCCAGAAAGGTTAGAGCCGAGGGCAGTCGCCCGTGTTAGTGCTCCATGCTGGGGCGGGGGCAGTACCTGCGGCATGGTCTAACCAGGGCCGCCACCAATTCTTCCTCTGCTGGGAAGGGTCCTTCTCGCCACTTGGCTCTGCGGAACGGGCACATCGGAGGGTAAGCACCACGTCGGCCGGAGCAGGACGCCTGTCGGCCGCACCAGCTCGCACCCTGCCCCACGGCAGCCAAGACCGCGGCACAGATCTCGGCATGGGGCAGGGCACAGCAGGCGAGGTGACGGGCCACGCCCAACGCGCTGGGTGGAAATGAACATGCCCGGTGTGCCCGACCCAGCCTCTGAGGCTGCTTGGGGGGAGTGGGGCAAGGAGGGAGGACCCCTAGCTTGCTCGCACTCTTCACAGCACAGAGTCGTGGCCCCAGCAGCGCCCAGGCCGGCAAAGGAACTAGCGCTGCTGGGGGGGCATGAATCCTGGGGTGGCACCATCTGAGGGCAAACCACCTCGCTGCACTGCTAAGGGAGGGTCTGTGGGAGAACGGGGATGGATGTGGGGCTTCCTGGGGCAGGGGAATGACAGACACACGTGGGAGGGAGGGACAGACAGATGATTCTGATCAGCGTGGGAGGTTATGGGCCACCTGACTCTCCAGGACACTGGGTGTGAGCCATGCAGCCCCACCCTGTGCACCCCAGGTCCCCAAAAGCCACTGCCAGTTCTCTCCTGCCCTCCAGCCCGTCCTACCCAGCCAGGCTCCCATTGGGATACCAGCCCGGTAAAGGGCACTGGGTGCACAGGACTCCCTGGGTTGGCAGAAGGAGCTAGCGCTGGGCTCGAGATGCTGCCGCTTCTGTGGTGCCAGGCTCTGTGCCCCCGGCCGGCCCTGCCACTCTCACCTGGCTGGTCCTCGTCCGGAGCCTCGGCGGAGTCGCTGCGGCGCTGCCCCAGGTGGTACTTCTCCTGCTTCGCCCGGATCCTCTCCATCCTGCAGCCACAAACACAGAGCAGCTGCGGGCGCTGGCGCTGTCAGTCCCCCTGCTCCGGCCGTCTGTCTGATCACAGCCAGCACGCAGTGGCCCCACCCACGGGTGCAGGAGACCTTCTCCTTGCCCAATTCCTCCCCTACCCCCAGCTGGGGGGGTCCATCTCCCCCCACGGAGCCAGGCGGCCAGCCTCCGCTCCCCAGGCCCCCGTTTGCAGAGGGGCTGTGGGCAGCGAGAACCCCCGGCCTGGGACCCGCCCTCTCGGCTGACTCACTGTCGCTTGAGTTGGGCCAGCGACTTCTCCTCGGCGTGCCGGTGGGAACTCATGCTCTTCAGGGTTCTGGCCTTGTACAGCGCGAATCCTCTGCGGAGACAGCATAGGACAGTGAGCCGGGGCACCCCCCCCGCACGCCGCCCCCTGCCCGGGCGCTGCAGGCACCTGCTCCAGAGCACAGCGAGACAACCTCCGCCCCCGGGGCACCGCGCCCAGAGCTCAAGGCACAAGGGATCCAGGAGCAGAACACCGGCACCTCCAACTTCCCCTGGGGCCCCAGGCTCTCCAGCCCCTGCTGGCCTCTGGGCGGGGCCCCACAGGAACTAGGGCCTCCAGTCCCCGGCGCTCCATGGGAGCTGGGGGAAATGCGGCCTTCAGCCTCTGCCGGGGGCACAAGCAGGGAATGCCACCTCCATGCCAGTCCGGTTCTCAGCACAGGCTGGGCCGGTGGCAGAAGCACTGGGGATCGTGCCTCACAGGGAGATCCTCCCCCCCGCCCCTGCTGTGAGGGGGCTCCCAGCCTGCCCCACCAGCATGCATCCCCTGGCCGTGCCGCCCCCACCTGGAGGCCTGTAAGGCCGAGGCCTGGAGCTCCATCATGACGTGCAGGAAATAGTAACTGAGGAAGACTCTGCGCTGGAGGAGGAGGAAGAAGAAGCAGATGCTGTCCCAGATGATGCCAGCCTCCTCCACGGGCAGCGAGCAGTCCTGGTCCTTGCCCATCTCCTTGGCTGGCAAAGCAGAGAGAGAGGACCGTTCAGGGCGTGAGGTGGAGCTTGGCGACCGCAAGGCAAACAGCAGCGCGAGGCTGGGTCGGACTCCGTTCCCGGCACTAGGGCTATGTCTACACAGCACACTAACCCAGGTCCTGACTCGGGTTTGAGCCCACACCCCCCTTCTGTCCACACACAGATCTGTCTGACTCAGGTCACAAGCACTCAGGAACCAGGTCCTTGCACCCAGCTGGGGGGAGGGTCACAGCCTGAGTCCCGTTGTGATTCGGGGCCATGCCCCGTCGCTGTGCAGTGTGGACATAACTCAAGCCGCGGACCTGGCTCAGAAGGGCTGCACAGTGCAGTATGGATGTGGTAGCACGGCTGACAGACCCAGGTTCAGCACCTGTAAGCCCAGTGCAGTGTGGACACTCCAGGGTGGGCTTGAAAACCCCCAGTCTACAATGCAGTGTAGACACATCCTTGGAGACCCTGGGCCTTGACCCCCACACTGCAGGCATGAAGATCTCCAGGACTCAGCCCCCACCTTCCGGACACTGGGAGACCTCAGGCTCCCCTCCCACAGTGCTGGGTCCCGCACTTCCAACCCCAGGAGCCTCAGCCCCTCCCAGCCTCTTGACACTGGGGGACCCCAGGCCTCAATGGGCCAGCCCCTCACTGCCAGCCCCCTGATACTGGGATAGGCCCATGGTCCAAGCCCCTGGCATACAGCAGGGGGGGGGTGAGAGAGCAGGGGGGCTAGTATGAGGTTTCTGCTCCCCCCCAGAGATACTGTCCAAGTCTGAGATGCCCGCAGGCGCTCTGCCCAGCAGACGGATACTCACGGTCATAGTAGCCCTTGACGGTGCAGACCAGGCTGAAGAGCTGGATCACCCAGCAGAAGTTGCTCTGCATCTGCTGCACGAAGACGCAGGAGAGGAGCTGCCGGGACAGAGTGGGGGAGGGGGTCAGCCCCCCCTCGCTGTGCAAACCGCTTGGAGCCAGGTGCCCAAAGGGCCCCTGGGACCATTCCCCTGCCCCCACGCTGCCCGCTCAGGCCCCTGCCACTCTGCTCCACACTCCCCTGTGTCTAAAGGCAACGCATGCCCGGCCCTGCCCCGTCAGGGCTTCCCAAAGCACAGGCAGAAGGCCCCTACGGAGGAGGGGGCTCCCACAGGGGCACGTGAACCCTGCCCAACCCATCCGGCCCCAGGGCCACACGGGGCTTTGAATTCTGCAGAGCCCCCCTCGCCCACCCAGCCCTGGGGGATGTCTTCACGGGGCCAGGGGAGCAGGCAATGGGCAGATAACCAAGGAGGAAAGGGGCCAGGGCAAGGCACAGAGTGGAACTGGGGCTGGCCCCAAAGAGGGTGCATGGGGGGTGCTCCCTTGGGCTCTGGCAAACCCAGCAGTGCCCCTGCCCCCCAGGCCCTGCCAGGGCTCTCCCAGTCGTGCCCGGTGCCCATTCCCAGGGGGCGTCGGCGGGAGCAGGTGCTCACCGACAGCATGTTCTTGGAGATGATGACGGTGACGTTGTAGAGGATGAGGCAGTCCCAGAGCACTAGCCGGGCCTTGGCCGGCTTGCGCAGCATGGCCGTGCCGAAGAGCAGAAGGTAGAAGCAGGCCAGCAGGTAGCCCAGGCCGAAGATGCTGATGCGGGTGGCACCGGTGATGAAGACCACGACCAGGACGAACCAGAAGAGGTAACGGAACACCACCACCTTCAGCATGTCCAGGTACGACCTGCAGCCAGGGCAGCCGGCTCAGAGCAGCGCTGACAGCCCTGGAGCCGCGGGGCAAGGGCGGCCCTCCCACCCTATCCCTGTGGCACAGCGGGCAGCCCGGTCCTGGGCCGCTGGGGGTCTGGGTGGCAGGACACCCCTTCCCCAAGGAGCAGAGCGAGAGGCCCCACAGGCCGCCAGATCGTCTCCATGCCTCATCCCCTCCCTGTGGCCCTCTACCGTCAGAGCCATGTCCTGCTCCCCTGAGCCAGGGCCCCCCAGCCCGCGGGTCCCCAGCCCCCCTGCCCAGTGCTTTCGAGGGAGCAGGCCCTGCACCCTCTGGGTGCTTTGGCACAGCCCCACATGAGCCGGGAGTTGGCCAGGCCAGACCCCACTACCTGCGCCTGCCCATCCCCTACCTGCAGTTGATGAAGTTGGGCACCGGGTTGGGTCTGCCCCTGGCCAGCTCCAGCTGGTCCGTGTTCTCCCCGGCCGCCCTCAGCCACTCCTCCGTCCGCTCGGCTTCAAAGACCTGCCACTGCTGGGAGGCACAGAGCAGCAGCAGGAAGTCACCTGCAGGGAGAAGAGAGTCAAAGGGACCCCACCATGCCACTACCATGGGCACCTTGGAGAATGAACTGGATGGACCCCAGCCAGGCCCCTCCTCCAAGGGGGCAGACCCCCAGCTGGGCCCCTCCCCCTGCCTGGGAGGCACAGCTGGTTCTCACCTCCATGGAAGCTGCTCCCCGTGACATGCCCAGAGGTGCGACAATACCCAGCTGGCCGGGTCATGGGGCCAGTGGGCCAGGCTGGCAGACAAGCTCCTCTGGCTAAGGGGGGGCTATGCAGGGGGAGAGTCAGGCCTGTGGGATTCCCCTGGGGAAGGACACTGGCAACCAAGACTCCGCTCCCAAGGCCTGGAACGAGGCATTTCCCAGGGGGGAAACATGCGCTGCCCAGGAGCCAGTGCACTGCTTTGTGGCTGGTTGCTGCTGGGAGGGTGGGTGGACAGACAGCCGGGAAGGAGGAGGCACCAGTCCCATGGGGAGCAGCGGTGCCATGTGGGCCGGGGGCATGCCCAGGGAGAGGATGAGTACTCACTGATGAGGTTGATGGAGTTGGGCGCCATGTAGAAGTCGGGCAGATACATCCATTTGATGAGAGCCGAGTTCATGGGGATGGAGCGGCTCCACCTCCAGGGATAGTCTGCCAAGGAGAGGAGAGGTCACCGGGGGAGCGGGGCACACGTGCCCCCACCATGCCCATGTGTCTGCTCCCAGGCCTGCTACAGAGATGGGGGTTCGATAACACACGAGCCTCAATGCTCCCCCCAGCTACTCCCAAGACCTTGTCCGTGCAGGGATAAGGGGGGCAGAGGGGAGGAAGAAAGGGGTCCTTGCCCGTGCTGAGGTTGGGGGCTGGGGTGAGAAGAAAGGGGGTTCTTACCCATGCAGAGATCTGGGGGGGGGGGGGGCTCTGCCGGGGGGGGGGGGGGGGGGAGGGAAGGGGGTCCCTGCCTGTGGAGAGATGGGGGAGGAGGGAAGGAAAAGGTTTCCTGCCCATGCAGCGATTTAGGAGCAGGGCTTCCAAGCATCCCCCGCTCTCCTGGTCCCGGCCCCCTGGGCCTTACCTATGCAGAGGGCGGGGGGGATGCCCACGCACAGCAGGTACTGGTAGAGCAGGAAGAGGGCCAGGAAGAGGCAGTACTTGGGCCAGAGCCTGGCGATGGCGGCGCGGCGACGGCGGGTCAGGATAACGACCAGCCAGCAGCCGTGCAGGATCACCATGAAGTTCATGCGCTGCCCGATCACGTTCACCGTCATGAGGAAGCAGACCTGGGCGGGGGAGACGAGGGGCTGAGCTGCCGGCAACCTCATGCCAGGGGGCCTGGCTGGCGCCGCCCTCCCCACACCGAGCCAGCCGAGGGCAAGAAGAACAAGGGTCCCGCTGCGCCCGCAGTGTCCCCCCTCCTGAACTGCACCCCGGGCAGCAGCGCCAGGGAATCACCATCCTGGGGGAGTTAATTCCCCACAGCAAGTGCCCGAGCGTTTCCGAAGGCAGGGTCTGGGCGGGGGGGTTTGCCTGCCATGCTGGGGTCCTGCTCACAGGGCTGGGGAGCGCCCGCTCCCATAGACCCGCTGCTCTTGGCTCCAGGGCCGGGGGGCTGCCCTCAACCCTGCCCTCTCACCTCCAGGCCAAACTTGTAGTAGAAGTAGTTGATGAAGTATTTGGCGCAGCTGACGAGGCCCTGGTCCAGATGCTCACGCGACGGCTCCTCGAAGAGCGTCTGGGTGGCGGGCGGCGCCAGCTGGTACTGCTTGCGGTAATACTCCTGGCGCCGGTACACAATGGCCTCGAAGACGAGCAGCATCAGCACCAGCAGGTGGTTCTGCAGGGGAACAGCCAGGGGCGAAGGTGAGTCCCAGCTGGGAGCGAGGGCTTGGGGCATGGCGGGCAGGAGGGATCACCCCACCAGCCGTGGGCGAGGTGCTGGACTGGCCACGGCCCACATGGATTCACTGGCTCTGCTGCCAACGCTGACCCCGGCGGAGGGGCAGTCGGTTCCCATTTTCAATGGACCAGCGTGGACAGCGGGTGAGCTGGTGCCTCCGAGGGCTCAAATCCTGCCTTGGGCCCCATGGGAGGAGCTGGGGGTCTCTGCCCCATGCCTGCTACGTGGGCATCCCCAGCAGGAGCATGGCAGCGGCAGAGCGGGCCGCGAGTCCAGCAGAGAGCAGGGGCAGTGCCCCCGAATCACCCACCTGGATGTAGCCCAGGTTGGGGAAGCCCTTGCGGATGCCGAACCAGTTGGCAGGGTCCACGGGGCCCCGGTAGAGCGTGGAGTTCTTCACCTCTGCCCCCAGCAGGTTGGTGTCATTCAGCTGAGGCTGTGGAGCAAACACACAAACAGACGTCAGCTGCCAGGCGTGGGACCCATGATTCTCCATCGGAGGAGGGGCGTCAGGCCCACCAGCTGCCAATCCCTCCCAGTGCCTGGCAGCTGCCTGGCTGATGCCCGCGCTGTCGTGGGGCGGCAGCACATTGGGCTGCCCTGCAGGGACGGGCATGCCGGTGGCAGCTCCCTGGGCAGGATGGAGGGAGCCCTGCCGACCTCCCAGGGCTGCCTGCTGCGGGAGCCCACAGGCTGAGGGGGGAGCCCCAATCCCCTCCTGGATCCTGTCCCGTCCCTGCCCCGCGCACCTCGGTGCAGTTGCTGGAGTACTCGTGCGGGTCGACGGCCTTCAGCTGGTAGAGCATCTTGCAGACGATGATGATGCAGACCCAGATGGTGCAGAGGCAGGAGGCCATGTGGCGGAAGCGGCAGTAGGGCAGGGCGAAGGCCCATAGCGCCACCAGCAGGAAGTTCATGACCGACACCTGCAGAGAGCACACGGGAGCAAGGGCAGAGCTGGGGGCGCTGGTCAGGGGGCCCCCACCTCCAAGGACACCTTCCAGCCTCACCACGTACGGCCAGGGCCCCCCACTGAGTCACGTGACAGCCGAAGGAACACCCAGGCTAGCTAGCGGCCCACTCCCACCCCGACGCAGCCCTCCCCCCTGCCCCGAGGATCCCACCCCCCATACGGGGCCCTCCCCATGGCTGGCAGAGGCAGATTGCCCAGCAGCAGCTCCAGGGCCAGGGGGAACGGGTGGGAGGCCTCGAGGGCATTTTCCTTTCTGGGCTCCCGAGCACGCCCGCCCATCCCCCGTTACCTCCTGCAGCGCCACCCACACGGTGTAGAGCGCCACCAGCTTGAGGACGTGCAGCTCCAGCAGGCGCCGCACAAAGACCTGCCCGCGGGTGAGGATGTCGGAGAAGGTCCAGCCCAGCACCACCAGGCGCTCCAGCACCAGGCCCCACTTACCGGGCACCGCTGCAAAGCAGGGCAGCTTGTCAAAGCCGTGCGCTTCCCCTCCCCCACCACCACCCACCCCATGCCCTGGGTGCCCTGCCCCTCCTCCACTAACCCCCCCCACCCCTTGTGCTCTCCCAAACTCCTTCCCCACCAGCCCTGCACTCTCCCTGTCCCCTCCCCGACCAGCACCCACCCCATTCCCTGCACTCCCCTGGGTGCCCTGCCCCTCCCCCAGTAACCCCACACCCGTTGTGCTCTCCCAACCTCCTTCCCCACCACAGGCCCTGCACTCTCCCTGCCCCCTCCCCCATCAGTGCCCCCCCCCCACAGGCTCCCTCCCCCTTCCCAACATCTCTCCGGCCAGAGAAAAGGCCCCTCCCCCACAGTCCCAGCGTACCCCCGGTCCCCCCACCCCGCTGGGCTCCGCCCAGGGCCCTGAGAGGCATTTACCTTCCGAAGCCGAGTCGGAGTCCCCGGGTTCAGCCTCCTCCTCCGCATGGGGCAGCAGGTGGCTCCCCGGTGCCTCCTCGCACCTGCGGGGGGGGGGAGGGACAGGGTCTCAGGGGAGGAGCTGAGAGGGGGATCCTCGGGGCTGGGACGCAGGGAGCAGAGGGGCCGGGGCCCCTTGAAGAAGCAGAAGTCAGATCCCAAAAGGTGGTGCCCCAAGTGGCACAGAACCCACCAGTGCCAATGCGGGGCCTTGGGGTCAGCCCTCAGAGGGGAGGGCGGCCCTGCTGAGCCACCTGTCCTGCTCCTGCAGCCCCTGGCATCCGACAGACACCCCCCGGCAGCGCCCTCTGCCGATCCCACGCGCTGCACTGGCCAGCTGGAGCCCGCCGGGCACAGCCCCGGGGCCGCTCACCCGCCCAGCTCTCTGCACGGCAGCGTGCCCAGCGCCGGGCTCGGCTCCAGCACCCACAGCTGACCCTTCCCTAGTTCAGGGCAGCAAGGGAGGAGGTTGGGGAGGGAGGCCCAGCCCCACAGCGCAGCCAGCAGCAGGCACAACCCAAACATGCAGGAGCCCAATGCTGCTCCCTGCCTGGCCGGGAACCAGGCACTGCACACGCCATTCCTCAACACGTGGGGCAACTGGGCAGGGGAGGTGGCGTGGGGCTGCCCAGGGGCAGGGGAGGTGGCGTGGGGCTGCCCAGGGGCAGGGGAGGTTCCTCAGGGAAGGGGCTGCGGTGCCCGTGCACAGGGAGATACCAGGACCTCACTGCCCTCGTGTCAGACCAAGGGGCATGAACGCCAGAGGCAGGGTCCCATGCCAGCCCACCCCAAGCTCACATCCAGGCCTGTCTGCAGAAGGGCCCCCTGCTCGCAGCCGGGGGGGGCCCAGAGGAGCACCGGGCTGGAGCAGACAGGATGCCCGGAACTGCGCCCTCTCCCCCAGACACACCTCCTAGAGCCTGCCCCTGCCCCAGCCCCTTTTCCGGCTCCCTGTCCCCACAGACCCTGCTTGGTGTATTTGCCCGCAGGCCCCTCCGCCAAGCCAAACCCAAGGCTGGGCTGCGAGCTCTGGCTCCTCACGTTGTACTGGGGCACCAGGCAGGCCAGAGAGGAGACTGATGGGAGGCGCTGCTCAGGGCCCACCCGGCGCCAGGCGGGAGGGGAGCATACCTGGGGGCGGGCGGGCTCCGGGGCTGCGGGGGGGCCACGTGCTCCAGGTCGGTGATGCGCATGAAGGGGCGGTGGAAGTAGTGCAGCTGCAGGATGCAGGCCAGCAGGAAGAAGCCCGGGATGAGGATGCTGGAGAAGAGCTCGGAGACGCTGAACTGCTCCAGGCCCAGGTCGCCCAGCCTGGATGGGAGGAGAGTGGCTGAGGACCAGGGCGATGGAGCCCCCGCCGCCCCGGCTCCTGCATCCAACCCCAAACGCTGCTCCCCAGCCACAGCGAGCAGAGCTGGAGAGCTCCAGCCAGGCACTGCCCTCACCCGGAGTGAGAGCAGCTAATGGAACCCGTCGGGGGAGGAGAACGGGCATGCCGGCAGAGCGCCCGGCGACGCAGGCTGTTACTGACACGGAGACGCCCCGGTCCCGCCCATTCCCGGCACGCGCTCCGTGGGAAGTGCCTGAGCGGCTGCAGCGGGAGCTGGAGTCTGTGCTAGGAGAGGGGTCGGGCTGGGAGAGGCTCTGCCACAGACGGCCTTTGGGGCAGTCCTTGGCCCTCTCCGTGCCTCAGTTTCCCTCTCCATAGACCTGGGGGAGGGAACAATCCTGCCATTCCTCTCGGGGGAGTCGGTCCCACTCCCAGGACAGACCCTGCCCTGCCGAGGGGATGGGGCAACCCCACCTGGAGGCTCTGACCCTGGGGCAGGGTTTGAGCACCTAGAAGCTGAAGCAGCCACTGAGCAAGGCTTGGCCTGGAGCGCTGTGCGGGCAGCGTCAGGGCTGGACGGGGGCGGCACTCACTGCTGGTCGGTGAGGCCGGTCAGGTTGCGCCAGTACATGGGGAAGTCCTCGAACTGGAAGGTGTAGACGGCGATGAGCACCAGCATGGTGTAGGCCACCACCAGCCACCAGAAGCCCTTCAGCAGCTTCCTCCACAGGCTGTAGTAGACCTGCGGGGACGACAGCCATGAGCGCCTGGGCCCCGCCTCCCTCGTAGCCCAGAACCCGGCCGCACCCCCAACTCCCAGCAGGGCTGCCCCGCTTCTCTGTCCTCAGGGCGGGCACAGCGCCCCCTCTCCTGAGCCCACGACCAGCCAGCACCAGCACCCCGCCCAGCGCAGCCCCGTCACGCCCCTCGGAGCCTGGCCTGAACCTCCAGCGGCGGTGCTAATTCGATGCCCCTTGCTCTGCCCCGCCTGATGGCTGCCACCCGCAGAGTGGCCCAGTCACCCCATGGGACCTTGGGGGTTTCTTTAAGCCTCGGCACGGAGGGCTGGCCAGGAAGCACCCCGCCCAGCGGACCGGTGCACCTGCCCACACGACACAGGTGGGTTCCCCATCACAGACAGCGGCCGGTCGCGGGGTAGGTGTCCAGGCCGCCCTGGAATCAGACAGCAAGCGGCTGCCGAGGCCAGCACCCCATGCAGGGAACATGCCCAGCCTAGGCGCCTCGCAGGGCTTGCCAGCCAGCCTCTCTCGTTGGGCGCAGGCCTCACCTGGAAGAGGATGAGGCAAAGGAGGAAGAGGAGCATGTAGACGATCTTATAGACCACCAGGCGCCCGGCAAAGCTGACCACGATGAACATCCCGGCACACACGTAGATCCAGTACTTGGCATAGAGATCCGTCAGCAGCTCGCCCAGGAACTTCAGCACGCTCTGCGGCCGGCCGGGCTCTGCAGGGCACAGCGGGTGAGAGCCGGGGACATGCCAGGCCTGCGCCAGCGAAGCAGCTCCGGGAGACCCAGCATACACATTTCCCCGGCGGGCGGCAGGCTCCGGCCCCAGACACGCAGACAGACAGTGGGGATCAGACAGCGACAGGCGTGATGCCCGGAGCCAGGGCAGGGGGATCAGACATCACCCACAGGTGGCACCAGGCACGGTTCCTGGGATCAGAGGTCACTGGTGCCCAAGATGCCCTGCTCCGTGCCCAGGCAGAGGGAGGCAGCTCCCCAACCCCCCACCCCCCATTGCAAAGCAGCGAGCGTGCCCAGGCTGCTCCGAGCAACACCCGTGGGCCCTGTTACTGCGGGCAGGGGGCACATGGCTGCCCTTGTCCCTCCACAGTTATATCTGGCCGGATGCAGACCAGCCCCTCATCATCCCGGCACGCAGGTCCAGCGCCACGACGGCCCTGGCCAGGCACAGGCTGCGCCCGCTCCAGCCCAGGGCACGGCGGAGGGCGCAGCAGCGTCTCCCCTGGCCAGTGCGCACTCCCTGCGGCTCCCCCTCCAAAGGCTGCCGTGGGCTCCCCGTGGAGGCGGGGGAGGCTGAGGCCCCGGGCAGGATCGGGGGGTGTTTCGGGGTCACCCCGCAGGCCGTGGGGGAGGGGTTCTCACCTGCGTCGGAGACGGTCACCTCCAGCAGAGGGGCGGGCGGCCGCCGGCACTTCAGCAGCTTCTCCTTCACGAACTGCCGCAGCAGCAGCCAGAAGGTGAGGGTGTAGAGCAGCTGTGGGGAGCAGCGGGACATCAGCCAGGGGCAGAGGAACCAGCCAGCCCGGAGGCGGACGGGCAGCGGGGAGGGGAGTGGGGGGTTACCTTGGCCCCTAGGTCCAAGCAGGGGTATTTGGTTCTGACCAGCCCCAGCTGCTCCAGGCTCATGAAGCCGACGCGGGTGGGCAGCTCGGGCTCCAGGTCCATGCCCCAGACGTACTGCAGGCTGCAGAGTGCCAGGCCGTAGAGCAGGAGGAAGGGGGAGCAGAGCATGGCGAAGTGGTGCCGGCTGCGGACGATCCAGATGAGGCAGGCCCAGAGCAGCAGCACGAAGGTCAGCCAGCTGTGGTAGGTGATGCTCCACACCTGGCCGGGAGAGGAGGCTCCGCCCTCAGGCCCTGCACCCGGCTGGTGCACCCCTCCCCATGTTCCATGCCAGCCCAGCCCTGCCAGCACCGGGGCGGGGAGCCCCAGTATGGAGCCGGCGCACCCCCCGCCCATGTCAGCCCAGCCCCCAGTGGGGCTCGGAGTACCTGTACGGAGCTGGTGCACCCCGTGCCCATGCCAGCCCAGCCCCCACTGGGGCTCGGAGCCCCTGTGCAGAGCTGGCCCCCTCCCCTCGCCCATGTCAGCCCAGCCCTCCCCAGGGCTCGGAGCAGGTGAACCCCCACCCCAAGTCAGCCCAGCCCCCACTGGAGATCAGAGCTCCGGTCCGGAGCTGGTGCACGCCCTGCCCAGCCGCTCGGAGCCCTGCCCCAGGCTCACCATCATGGCGATGAGGGCACAGACGTAGCTCTGGTTCATGATCACGTGTCCCAGCGCGTGCAGGGGCAGCCTTTGCCTGCGCCGCTCCGGCTTCTTACTCGCTGCAGAGAATCACAGGGATGGTTAGAGCAGCCCCAAAGCTGCCCAGAGACACCCCCAACCATACCAGGGCACCCCACGGCTCGTACCATCACCTCCCAGAGAGGAGCCCATCCCACTGGGCATGAAGGCTCCAGCTCATCCCACAGCCCCGAAATCCCTCCCCCAGCCCCTTCAGCCCCACCCCCCTTGAGGAGACAGAGTGAGGCTGAAAACTGGCCAAGCACCTTGGGACTGATGTAGACCGAGAGCGGCACCGACAGGTCGGGGGCTGTGGGGATCAGACAGTGATGGATGCGGTACCCGGGGGGGGGAAATCAGACAGTGACGGGCACGGTACCCGGGAGGGATCAGACAGCGACGGGCGCAGTGTCCGAGGCCAGGGCAGGGGGGCTGTGGGGATCAGACAGGGATGGGCGCAGTACCCGGGGCCA
>NW_020698242.1:12556358-12649120 GCF_002925995.2 Terrapene triunguis
GCAGCGGCACAGGAACAGACCCTCCCATTCTGCACCCCAACACCATGGGTAGCTATGCGACTCCCGGAGGGTGCACGTCCCTGCAATGCTGAGCTCTGACCACTAGGAGTCACCTTTGCTTCACCCCAACCGAGCTGAGCCCTGATACTACTCAGCCAGCCCCGGCTGCTGGGGTCCCTTTAACATGAGCAGGGCTGGGGTCAGCCCATGCCCACCTCACTGCCAGGGGCAGTGCCAGCCAAGCCCTGGAAACTCCCCTCTGGAGGCTGCACCATCCTGGGTGCAAGGAAAGGGGGTTCCTGGGGCAGGGGCTGCAGGCTTGGGGTGGGGACCAGCGAAGGGCAGAGGGAGCTGGAGCCAGGCGAGTGGGGCCGCAATGGAGCCCTAAGCCCAGGGAAGTCCCGTGGCACCAGCGGCTGGCACCGCAGGGCAGAGCCCAGGGAGGGGCAGCTGCTGCAGTCACTCAGCTGAGCAGCCCCCCAGCGTGTCTCTCCTGGGCTGCTTACGGCCTCTTACCTGGCCCGATCACGTGCACGGTGCAGTTTTCAGCGTCCGCAGCTGAGGCCTCGGTGCCCGGGGACAGCATCCGCTGGGGGAGAGAGACAGGAGTGGGGTGAGCCCCAGTCTGGAGAGCGTCAGGCCTGGGCATACGGGCTGCCAACGCTAGGCAGCTTCACAGCCACGGAGGGTGCAAGGGGCAGGTCTGTGTGCTCCCCTCCTCCTGCCTCCCCCGCCATTATCTGCCCAGGGTGTTATCTCTTTCTCACACACTCAGACACACCCCTCCTGCGCCACAAGAACCCCTCACCCAGTGTCCCCAGGCCCTTGACCCTTTCCCTCTTGCCCCCCCCCCCCCCATGGACTCTCCAGCATAAGGCACAAGAGCATCCCCCTTCCATGCCACCCCCCTCCGGCCCCACTAACCCCACGAGCCCCTGGCTGGCTGGTGCTAACGGCCCAGCACCTGCCTCTGCCCTGAGGGAAAGCTGGGGGTGGGGGGCTCCCTGTCACCCCTCCGAGCCCTGGGGAGTCTCCAAAGGGCGAGTGCAGTACAGGGGCCCCATTCCCGAAGCCCCAGGGGCCAGTGGCTCCCCTCCTGACCTCGGTGTCTTCTGCCAGGCAGTCTTCCTCCCTGGGCCAGCTCTCCAGCTCCACCAGCTCATCCTGGGGCTCCGCCGCCACCGCTGACGCCTCCGCCTTGTGCTTCTGGAAGGGGGGGGGGGAGGCCGACCTCAGCGCCTCGCTCCCACATGCACAGTGGGGCAGGGACCCAGGTGGGGTCTCCCCAGAGCCAGGCAGAGAAGGACTGCGCCCTTCCTGCTCTGAGCGGGGAGATTCTGGGAATGAGCCACCTGGAGCAGAACCGTCCCCGTCCCTGCTCTGGACGCCGCTGCACATAACGCCCCCAAATCCCACTGGCCACATGCCCCATTTCCCTCTCCAGGGCTCCCCAGCACTCTGGGGAACTCGCTGCAGGGCACAGTCTGGGCCTGGCAGGGACCCCTCGCTGAGGAGGACAATCTGCAATGGGGCAGCCAGTGCTTTGGGGCTCTGGCCCCACCATGCTACGCAGCAGGGCGTGAAGAGTTCCACTTTCAGCCACTAGCTGATTGCTCTTTGTCCACATCCCCAGGTCGGCACCGGTGCCCTCTGGAGCACCAGCTTCCCAGCTGCCACGGCAGCTCTCGGCGGCACCTTCCCGGGCACAGAGTAGGGCACAAGAGGGCAGAATGGCTGCAGCACTGTGTTGTACACGGCCCCAGCGCCCCTCACCCGTTCAGAGGAGTCCAACTTCCTCAGCTTCAGCAGAGAGGCCACGGTGAAATACAGCAGCAGCAGGACGCCGGGGTTCACGTAGACCGGCCAGGGGTGGCTGGTGTTGAGGAGGAGGGCGTTGGGGTTAGTGCAGTTCAGTGGCAGGATGAAGGCCTTCAAGCCAAATACGCTGGAGGGAGGAAAGAGGCGGCGTTACACCCCTGGGCGTGGAAGCAGGGCCAGGCTGGGAGCTGGCAGGCCAGGCTGGGTACGGAGGTGCCGGCGGCTGGGTGGGCTCAGGTACACGCTGATGCTCATTCACAGGCTTGCACCGGCCAGAGCGTGGGATGCCCCAGTTCTGAGCACGCCCCAGAGCCCCTCTCGCTGCCTGGGACGCCAGTGGGAAAAGCAGCTGCGCTTTCTTCCACAACGGCACACTGTTTCCTTTGCTCCGTTTGCCATTCGCCGCCCCCCCTTCCCCGTCTGCCGCCTCTCCCGCCCGCTCTCCAAAGGGCACTGCCTGAGCCTTTCCCATCCCACCTCCTCTCTCCAGGGCTCCAGCCCCCCTCGCAGGTCATCCCTCCACTTCAGCTCTGTCCTAGAGCCAGACAGAACCCCCCTGCCGGCCCAGTGATCCACCCGACTGGGGGGCTCAGGATCGGTTCTCAGCCCAGCCCTCCCACCCCAGCGTCCTCAGCTTTCCACACGGCCGCCGCGCCCTGAGCAGAGGTTCCCGCTGAGCTGCCCAGCCATGGTTACAGCTGAACCCAGCCGGTGACCACACAGACGCCTGCGCTAACCGACTGAGCGTCACAGTGGGTCACAGCCCCACCGAGGCACAGAGCAGGGCCGGGCCGGGCCCACACCACACACAGCGAACCGGGGGCAGAGCTGGGACCAGGCCCTAGCACTTGCTGGATCCCGGTGTGATTGGCACACTGATGAGTGGCACGTCCGGGGTCCCTTCACCGGCAGCTGGTTCCATCAGCTCCCCCTGGCTACGGGAGAGCTCCTCCTTGGTGACCCACAGGTCCCCCCTCCTTCCCCAGTCCCTGGGGGGGGGAGGGGGAAGCTATTCAGGGGAACCTTCTGGTGCCGGAAGCAGGTTGCTAGGCAGAGTGGAGGTGGGAATATCACCAGTGGGAGATGGGTCCTCCCCGCAGCCGGGAATGGGGCAGGCGGCTGCACCCACCTGTGCTGCAGGACGAGGCCGCAATGCCCATTGTTACCCGAGTTGGAGGGGCAGCCTGCCACAGGCGAGCGACGGGACGGGGGCAGGCCAGCCTGGCTGCAGGGGGGCGGGAGGACAACAGGACAGGGACAGGCCAGCCGGGCTGCAGGGGGGCGGGAGGACGACGGGACAGGGACAGGCCAGCCCGGCTGCAGGGGGTGGAGGGGCTCTGGATAGGGACAGGCCAGCCCTGCTGGAGGGGATGGTGGGGCGACGGGACAGGGGCAGGCCAGCCCGGCTGCAGGGGAGTGGGAGGGCTCTGGATGGGGCGTCAGAACACAGGAGGGAGGCCAGGCCCGGTGCCTTACCGTGCCCAGATGCTGGTGGGGGGGAACAGCCCCTGGATGAACGGCGCCTGGTAGCTGTAGATGCAGAGCAGGTGGCCGGCGGCGAAGACACCCACCATGACGCACAGCGTGTTGAAGCCCAGGTGGCTGATGGGGAAGTGGCAGGCCCACCAGGTGCAGATGCCCACGAAGAGCAGGTAATAGATGCTGGAGAAGGCGGATGGCAGAGCGATCCCTGGGGAACGAGCCGACACCGGGGCTGTTACTGGAGCTGCTGAGAGCTGCACTAGCCGGGTCAGGGCTGGGGCTCCCCGCCAGGGCCCTGCTCTGAGACCCCAGGGCGGCCCCACACTTCAGCACTGGGGACAGAGGCCTCGGCACCAACCAGGGGCAGTGCCAGCTAGGATGAGAGCCCCAGACTCATCCCATGCCCAGGCCACGGATCCTACAGTGACCCGGCGACACTGGGCCAGGAGAAACGGGAGAGGACCCTCCCCCCGACACCTACCTGCCAGAGCCAGCAGCAGGATGACCAGACACTTCCCGACCGCCAGCAGGAGCCAGTGCGCCCTCACCCGCAGCGTAGCAGCCAGCAGCCCCTTTCGCTTCGCAGAGCCCACCTCCTCCGCAGAGCCTTGCCCAGCCGGCCTCTCCAGGTCCTCCTCCTGTAGGGAACGAGAGCCAGGCTGGGTCACCGCATCCCTCGGGCCCTGCAGCAAGAGCGGCCGCAGATCCGGATTCCCTTGGTCGGTGCAGTGCCCGTTACTGCACATACGGTAGGAAATCCAGGGATCCAGCCCTGCACGCTGGGGGGTGACCCAGACACACACACCCCACACGCCCCGGCCCCACAAACCAGCACTCCTGAGGCTGGTGCGACGAAGCCCCGCAGGAGGCAGAGCCGGGGGCTGAGAGGAGACAGTTCCTCTCTTCAGGGGCCGTGGCACACACATGGCCAAGGCACCATTGACTAGTGGTTAGCGCGGGGGTGGGTGGGAGGACTCTGGAGTTCTATTCCTGGCTCTGTCACAGATGCACTGTGACACCATGGATAAGTCACTTCCCCTCACTGTGCCTCAGTTTCCCCATCTTCCAGATACCTGCCTGGCTTGCGACCCCGGGACACAAAGGGCTCATTTTCCCTACAGTACAAAGGCGCTGAGCTAGTCGGAGGCGCAGGATGAGCTGAGTTCTGGCCACTCGACGCACAGCAGAGCAGACAGACCCATGGACTGCACAGAAGGACGATACAGCCACGGCGCCCACCAGGGAAAGGAGACCCGTCGATCAGTCTCCGTGCAGGGCACCGGGTGCGAAGTGTCAGAGCGAGGGAGGGCGGGAACAGATCCTGCGCTCAGGGATCAGTCGCGCTGGCTGTACAGAGCACAGAACAGACATGGCCCCCCCCCAGCAACGTTGCTGGGTCCGGTTACCAGACAAGTCGGGAGGTGCAGGCAGCCTGGTCAGGCTGTGGTTTCAGCCGACGTGCTGATAGAGTAAATGGAGACAGAGGCGCCAGTTCTAGACCAGCCCTGGCGCTGGCCCTATGGGTGGGGGAGGTTCATGGCCGGGCCCTTTTCCCAGCCCCACACGAGAGGGCTCTGCACCCCACACCACGGTCATTTTAAGCAAAGAGCACCCAGGGTCCAGTGGCTAGAGCACAGGAGTCAGGGTCTGGGCCTGGCTCTGCCCCTGAGCCCGGGTGAGTCACGCCCCGGCTCCAGGCCTGTCTCCCAGCAGGAAAACGGGGCTAACCAGACCTGCTTTGCAGGGATTTTGTCAGACTCAGCCAGCTGGCGTTTTCGCGGGTCTCGGGTGGAAGGGGACTGGACGCGGCCCAGCAGGAGTTTGCTGCGGCTGCTGGGGGAGAGCGCCGTCTCCTGCTGGCAGAGGCGGCAGGCTCCCCACCACGGCTCCCGGGGGAGGATGGCTGGAGAAGACACCGGTGTTCCAGGGAGTCGCAGTGGAACCCGCTGCCCGTCTTGCTCAGTTCTCAAAGCACCTGCCATTTCCACAGCAGGGCGGGCGAGGGAATAATAAATACGGAGCACCGAGGAATCTGCCGCCGGAGCAGCCGCACCGGGTAACACGTACCAGGTGTGCCGGGAGCCACTTGACTGCCTGCCTCTTCCTCCCTTCACTGCAGAGATTTCAGACAACGGCAGCCCAGCTGTGGCTACATATAAATGCCACGCATGATCATCTGCCTGGCAAGGGCACCAGGGGGCAGCCCTAGGTACAGAACTGCCATGCCGGAGCAGGGCACGGCCCAGCCAGCCTGGTCTCCAGCCTCTGACAGTAAGCGCCCAAGAGAACGCTAGAGGTTTAGGGGCAGGGGCTTCTCCAGACCTTTGGGAAGGGGATCGGGGATCCCCCCCCGGGCTCCACTGCTCTCACAGGGCACTTTCCAGCCGTCCATCGCAGCGGCATCACGCAGCACCCTCACCCACACCCCACCGCAGGGGAAACTGAGGCCCAGCACCGGGAAGCGACTCCCCCACGGTGGTAGTGAATCAGTGGCAGAGGTGGGATGAGGACCCAGGAGTCCCGGCTCCCAGGTCTGTGCCGTGCCTGCTGAGTGATGCTGCCTACCAGACAACAAGCCTGGGCCGCAATGTCCAGATCCAGATCCAGGCTCTACCAAGGTTCTGGTGGGTCTGGTTCAGCCCGTTGCTGACAGACCCAGACCCGGCCGGTTCGGGCTGGGCCGCCCCTGGGGGGGGGTGGGGGGGGGGGGGGGGCCAAGGTGCCTCATCACCCCATGTTCAGCGGTGTCCCCCCTGGCCAACCTGAGCCTCCAGGTCAGAGAGTCCCAACCTGGGAGTATTTCTGGGTTGGGTCACGTTACACAGGGGTGGGAGGGTGAGGCAGGCTGGGGACCTGCCCCATCCCATGGGGGTCACTGGAGACCAGTGCACTGCACCAGAGGTTTGGTTGCTGCTAACTCACACGCCGCCTGATCCTCCAGCCATCCCTGCTCTGTGTGGCTCTGGAACAATGGCCCCAGCCCCGCTGGGATGGGAGCCAGCTGCCTCCGCGCTCCACCCCACAGCCCTGCACCTGGTCTTGTTTGTCTCATTAGCTGCTTGGAAAACACATGACAAAAAGCCTGTTTTTCTTGGCGCTGCAGCCTGGGTTCCCAGCACCACCTTCCGCGCTGATCCATTCTCCCAGCAAAGGTATTTGCAGCTGACGGCTCCAGCTGCTGCCTGGCACCGTCCAGGCCTGGGCGCCGGGTTCAGATCCAGTTCAGATTACTTCACGCACACGAACACACCGAGGGCTGGCTGGAGCCTTCCCCTGGAGCCCTCCCAGCCTTTCCACCCTCACCTCTGCACTCACCGCTGGCCCCCGCTATGGGGGAGCTGCAGCGAGAGGGGGCCCGGGCCCATGGCCAGGGAGCGCTTCAATCCGAACTGGAGGGGACGGGCAGCCGCGGAGAACTAGGCAGCTCCCTCCTGCCCAGGTGGATGTGTCGATAGGGTCCCTGCTGTGCACCCAGGGGAGCCAGGCCTTTTGGAAGTGGAACCGCACTGAATTATGGGGGTGAGGCCCCCACCAAGTAGTTCCATTTCTGCCAGCAGAGCTATGCCAAGGCAGAGGCTCTGGGCACCATCCATCAGCACCAGGGCGTCTCGCCCGCCAGGCTGCCAGGCCCAGGGTGGATCGCTCACAAGCGCCAGTCACAAAACAGGCCCCGGGACACATGGAACGACAATTCCCAGCCATGGGAGAAAGCGAGGGCCCTTGGGGCCCCCTGGCCAGAGAGCAGGCCGGGGTACCGCGGGCTGCAGCCACACACAGCCCAATCAAAGGCACGAAGGATCCATGTTCTGGGGTCACCCTGGGTGAGTCCCCTCCTTTGCTGTCTGAGCCTGGGCCCTCTAAAGTGCTGCTGCCGGAAGGTGGGCAGGGAATGGTCCCCGTGTCTCCCGCGGTCTCCAGTGCCCAGCAAAGTGCCCAGTGCCTGGCCCCAGCCCAGGTCGGCTTGCCAAGAGCACTGGCCGGAGTAACCTCCCCCCCCCACATCTTCCTCCCACAGCTGCCAGCCTCCATCAGCTCTGCGGGGCCAGCTCTGCCAGGCGCCCTGCTGGGCGCTCCCCTTGGCTGGCCAGTGTTGGGAACAAAGAGAGATCAGAAGCCCCAGCTTCCTGTGGGACGTGGACACTTCCACCCTGCCTCCCCGTAGGGGGCTGGGGCAGCTGAGACTTAACTCCCCAGCCTCCGCAGCCCCTGGCTCGCCCGGATCCGACCCGAGCTCTCCGCAGAGCACTCAAGAAATGGTGTTTCCTGGCAGCAGCGGCTGGTGCAACCCCGCGGCCGGCGCAGCTGTGCCAGCCACCTCACTGGACGATGTTCTCACAGGCCAGTGCCAATGGGAAACGAGGCCTGGCCGGCCCTGAGTCAGACTGGGCTCTGTCTCCTGTGGGCCGGGGGCACAGAGGGTGGGGAGAAGCCCCCTGGTTTCTCCACTCGTAGCTTGGCCAGAAGCAAGCAGAATGGTCTATCCCCGAGCAGCTGGCTTTGGACAGGCCCATGCCAGAGCTAACTGAGTACTGGGGAAAGCGGCCAGGCCATATCTCACGCTGCTTTACAATCCTTCTGGCATGATGCCTCGTGCCACACCTGGAAGGAGGGTACCGGGGGCACTGTCCCCATCTCAGAGACGTGGCACCGCACAGCGAGTCAGGACACAGCCAGAACCCAAACCCGGACTCGCTGCTTTAACCATTAGGCCCTGCTCCCACCCAACCAGCACAGCACTAGACACAATAATCCACTCGCACCCCCCTAAAGGCCGCCCCATGCAGGGTGCTGGTGACTGGGTCCCCCCCATGGGATGCAAGCTCAGCGCTCTGCCAGTGAGTCTATTCAGCCAGGCACGAAGCAGGGACAGGGGAGCTCTACAGCGCTCAGCTCTAGGGTCCCGAGCTGGAACGAGTTTGCTGGGTCTCTGCCTAGTCCCTGTCTGGACCCGTCCCAAAGCCAGTTGGGTAGGACTGGCAGCCTTCAGCCACGAAAGGGCTGGACTAGGCCCAAGGCAGAGCTCTGTGGGATGAGCCAGCCCCCCCGAACCACCCCTGGGTGCAGCAATCAGCCCCCTCTGGCCAGCAGGGGCACGAGAACACCCTGACACACATCCCCATCGTGATCGCTGGCGCCGTACAGCTCTGAGGGCAGGGCAGGGCAGGGCAGGGCGTTGGGCTGGGAGAAGCTGAAGAGTGAACGTTCCCAGAGGGCCAGGGCCCGCGCCCCCGATGCCAGCCCAGGTGCGGTGGGCCTGAGGCTGGCCAAAGCCCACATCCCCCGCAGTGCTTTCTGCCCCTACAAGCCCCCCAAGGCCCCCCGACAGCTTGTGGTGGCAGCAGGGGGACATCACTGAACACGGCAGCTCCCACTACCGCGAAGGTCCCCAAACAAGCCGAACCCCCAGTGCAGCCCGACAAGCATCTCCAAACCGGAGAGGGAAATTTCCTTCCCACTCCCTCCTGCCAGTGTGGCTCTCTCTCCCCTCCAGCCAGGTGAGCCCAGGTACCAGCTGAGGTCCCGGAGGGGCAGAACATGGGGGGATCTGGTGATCCAGAAGAGGCAGGAGGCCCTGCTCCCCAGGACCGCGGCCTGGGGCTGCTCAGCCGAGCTCACTAAGGAATGTGAATCTCGAGGAATGTTCCCAGGGGCCGGGGGCCGTGCCAATCCCAAACGCAGCCCAGGCACCGATTCAGACGATTCCTGGGACTGCCCCGACAGCTCCTGGAACTGCAGGCACCGCTAATGAGGAAAACATTGTCCATCTTGGCAGGACGAGCGCTCCCAACCCGAGGCCCCTACTCTGAGGAACTAGGGGCAAGACAGCTGGAGGAGAGGGGGATCGGGAGATGGTCGCTGACTGGTAAGCACCAGAGGCCTTTCCCATCCCATGGCCACTTGCTGCCCTGATGGCCTCAATCCTGTGTCCCCATCACAAAACAAACACCACACTGGGTGCCGCTTTGCTGTTGGGCTCAGCGGAGAAGCAGGGCCCCGGAGACTGTTCTCTCCACTGGGGGTAGCCCTTCCAGGGCAGGGGCCCGGATCAGAGCGGGGGAAATGTAGTGCCACTACCTGCACTGGCAGTTCCAGCCTGCAGGCTCTGGAGCTGCTGGTCCAGCTCCTTGCACCAGCACTACGCAGAAGAGAAGAGAATTCTCTATGCCATATATGATTCACCCATGGAACTCACTGCTGCAGGGTATTAGTGAGGTGAACAACAAGGGTTCCAGATGTCTGTGGACTGCAGCATCAGAAGTACTAGTTGCTAGGATATAGTTACTCAGGTAACTGATCCTCAGGCTTCAGGCCACAAGCTGATTACCAGCTGAGGCAGTAAAGCATCCCCTCCCAGGGTGTAGACTTAGCCAGGTGCATTGTGGGCTTTTCCCACCTTCCTCTGAAGCACCCAGCACTGGCCTTTCCTGGAGCTAGACGGACCAATGCTCAGTTCCACAGCTGCAACTCCTAGGCTCCCGCTTCAGGCTTCGAGTGACTGGCTGCGTCTAGAACGCCAGCTCCTCAAACCCAGCAGTGACCTCCTGGCCCCATCAGCTGGCATGGCAGCATCCTGCCCCACAGGCACCTCTGGCTGCGCTGGCCGGGGAGGGACCTGCCTGGCTGGTTTGTTCAGTGCGGAGGATTCGTTCCACTGGTCACAATTCAGCGGGGGTCTGACGGGATGGGACAGGAGGGGCTTTCTGTGCTGAGCAGCGTATCCCTGGCCGCAGGACAGCACAGCAGGGAGAAGGCTGCACGTACCACCCCCCAGCCTCCAGACACCCCCGGCTGCGAGCCCTGGAGCCTGGGCTGCCCCAGCTCCCTCACCGAACCGCGAACCTCCAGCCGAGGCCGTTCGGCCAAGAGAGCTCCCCCCGGCTCACAGCACAGAGGGGCCAGGCCCGTTTCGCGGGGGGAGTCACGGTCCTGGCCCCACAGGCCCAGGCTTGCACACCTCGTTTACATGCATGCTCGCTGATCAGGTGACTGGGTGTGCAAACGCAGCCAGTTAGCCCCGGGGTCGCAGGTACAGCAACTGCCCGGGCAGGTCAGCTGCAGCTCAACTGGACAAAAGTCTGGTTCTCAGTCTACATCCTGACCCCCCCCCCCACACCCCATTCCCTGATGTCCCTGTGCCCCGAGCCAAGTCCCTGAGAACCGGGGGGGAAGGCAGGTGGGGGGCAGAGCAAACTGCTTTGGCTTCCCCTGACATGGGCACCTGCACAAGCCCCTTCGGCAGCCTCCGGCCCACAGATTCCCAGGGACCCAGCTGAGCACTTCCCAGGAGAGGGACAGCTGGGGCAGCCCCTGCAGCGCCCGGCCCCGAGGACAGCTCTCCAGCACCGCTCCAGTGACCAAGCCCAGGGCTGCAGCAGGGGCTAGACGGGGAGGCCGCAGGACAGGGGAGACTCCAACCAGCCTTCCAGGGGCAGCGAGCGGCGACACTCAGCCACCAGCCCATCTGGCCCCGGCCCCAGCTGCAGCCTGGCCTCTGGCGAGCCCCGCATGATATCGGCTCGGTTACTCGGGCTGTTTGCTAGGGTCCCCATGGTAACCGAGGAGCAAACATGGTCCCTCCTCCGCTGGGTGACTCACCTTGAGGTTTGCAAGGTGCCAGGAACAGGGGGTGGGGGCAGAGGAGCAGGAGCTCCCTCCAGGTGGGCACGGCAGGAACGCCGCCTGCGTCACCCCCCGCGCCAGGCAGCAACACCCCCGCACTCGGATTCCAAACCCTCTGGGCAGCTGAGGCCCAGCTCTGCCAATCCCCCAGCTGGTGCCACAGCTCCCTACCCCCGGCCCAGCATGTGGGGTCCTGGGCAGGACGAGTTCTCCTCTGGCTGGAAAGGTGGAAGCACACGGCTGTGCTGGACTCTAAGCTGCACTGGGGCAGGGCCTCCTTCCCCCGTCTCAGGGCACCAGGGGTGTCCCGCTGCCGGCAAGGCCAGGCCTGGTGATTTCACTTGTGTGCCATTTTCTTGGTGATTTTCCCAACGAACAGCCCTGAGTTCGAGGATGGGGCGGTTCCAATGGGGAGTCTGGTGGGTCAGATGTTTGGGATTTGGCCTCCAGAGAGTCCAACATCCAAACTGTTCCCAAATCAGCGGGGGCTAGAGAAGCCCTGGAGCACCCACCACGCACGTCCTGCCTGCTCTGTGCTCGGGCTGTGTGACAGGCTGGACAGAACTCTGCGGGGTCTGGATCTTGGGAGGATGCGCAGAAGCAGGAGGCCAAGGTGTCCATGTGGTTTTGGAGTAGAACCGAACCCAGTCTGCACTGGCAGCGCTAAGACTCCGGTTATCTGGACAGACTCCCTGAAACGTCCTTTGTGGAGCAGAGGAAGTGTGGGGTGAGTGCTGGGAGGAAACCACTTGGCTGGCTCTCCCCGCTGCGTTTCGCTCGAGGCCAGCAGTTTACCGGCACTGTGGTCGTGCTGGTGCTTGGATCTGCCTGGGGGTGGATGGGGGCAGTTTGGGCAGTGTGAACGCAGCACTGTGCCAGGCGCGCTGGGCTGGCTCCATCGGCAGAGGGGCACAGCAGCTCTGGAAACAAGGTTTCCGAGATGCCGGGAGTCTGGAGCTGGCAATGGCCTGGCCTTGCAGCTCAAGGCTGGGTGCTAACTCAGGGATCGGGGGCTGGCGGCAGGGCCCAGCAGGGAGGCCTGGCCTCCCTCTCTAAGACCAGGACGGGTTGGATCAGATCAGCACTGCAGGAGGCTACGACCCCCCACTTCGCATGATCTCTCCCCAGCAGCCTCGCTTTGACACAGACTCACTCCTGCAGCTGGTGGCCGTGGGCCCTGCTGTTACACGGGAGCTGTCTGACGGGCTAACAAAGGCTCCAGCCGGGGCTATTGCAGGGAAGCATCTGTCTGGGATGGGACCGACTGGCCTCACCCTTCCATTCGCCCCCACAACGGGCCGGATTCTCTGCCATCACACCAGGGCACCCTGTGCCAGTGGCAGAAGCAGCCGGCTGCTTTCGATCCATGAGCCAGGCTCACAGGACACAGGCCAGGGAGTACCAGGATGGGTGGGGGGCCTGGCCTTGTGCCCCACACTCTCTGTGGGGTTCTCCCCCACCTGTCTTGTGGCCCCTCATGCCCAGGGCCATGCGGAGGGGGCTTGGGTGAGTCAGGCTTGGAGCAGCTTGTGGACGGCTGTGCCAGGATCAGCCTGGGGTGCTGGTCTCCTCCCTCAGGAGAGTCTTTGTGGTGCCCGAGAAGGGCGAGTCAGCTGGGGCCGGCCCCTCCCTTGGGCCCTTGATGTGGTTTGCCACAAAAGGCCGCCAGCGAACCGACCGAGAGGAGCCTGCCTGTTCCGATGCACAGACGGGCCCTTGGGCCATCTGCAAGCAGGACAAAAGACAGCTGCACTGAGCTGGGAGTGCAGGTGATGGGAGGAACCGAGCCCCACCCAGGTCTGGGGGCTCCCTCCCCCTGCAGTCGCAGGGCGTCAGTCGTGGGGGGAAGGGCCTAGCTGACCCCGCTCAGTCAGAACAAGGGAATCGGAACCCTCTGCCCTTCTAGAGCCGTCCATCTGCCTGAGGCACTTTACAAACCAATGGGGAAACTGAGGCACGGGGCAGGGGCGGGCCTGGCTCACTGCAGTACAGCAATGCCAGAGCTGGGAATGGAAGAGCTGCCCAGTTTCTAGTCCTCTGCTTTAACCCCAGCTCATGTCCCATTCCCAGAAATGTGCCCTGGGAAGCGGGGGGGGAGATTCCCTCCCAAATCCACTGGGAACAAGGGGTGCCGGAGCCTCCTCTTCCAGAGAGGGAAACTGAGGCACAGGAACGGACCACAACTTGCCCTAGGTCAGATGACAGAGGCAGCGGTGGAGCTAGAAATAGAATCCTGCTCTCCGGCCCCACAGCCCCAGACCCCGTTCCCTGGACTGGGCTGCCTCCCCTCTGGTTCTTCCCCAGGCCACGGCATCCAACAGCACCAGCGGTTAGCGACCAGCATACCTGCCCTAGCCACGGGGGGGCACCGCGGGGAAGGGGTCAATGAGTCAGTCAGCAGCGGAGTTCCAGGGCAGCCTGGGCTGAGTACACCACGTGTCCCCCGTTAGGAGACCGCACCTTGCCCCATCCCAGGGATGGGTCCCTCCCAGCCCCAGAACTGAAGAGCCCTTCATTCGGAGAGGGTTTGCAAGGCCAACGAACGCAAGGCCGGCCGCGCAGCGGGCATCTGGTGCAAGCGGGAACAGGCCAATCTCTCGCCGCTAGCTCTGGGGGCTGGGGCAGAGGTAGGCGCAGCGTGAAGCTGAAGGATCTGCACCGTAATTAGCTGCGAGGGAGTGAATGACTCCTCCAGGAGGCAGCGCTGCCAGACTGCGGTTCCCAGGGGCGCAGGTTCGCTGGTCCTGGCTAATCCCATTAGCACAGCTGTTCCACAAGTGGTCTCTGGGGCTTCCTCGGCCAGGCCAAGCTTCCCAGGCTCCCAGCTGGCTCCAGCGGCAGCAATCTGCAAAGCTGAATATTGCCCAGGAGGCAGCTCCTGTGCTAAGCGGCGGGCTGGCTGCAGACAGGTTGGCGACAGACCTAGCCCCTTGAACGCCTCCTCGGGGTCTCGTTCCCAGGAGCTCAGTGTCAGCCAATGGGATTCACCCTGGACGAGGGGGATTTTAAAGGGCCAGGACGGTACAATAAATACAGCTTTTTCCAGCTCTCTAACACCTTCCATCCCAAGGGCTCTCCGGGCTCTGCACGGCACGTGCCAGGCCCACTGAGCTCATGTAGGCATCTGCGGCAGAAGCAAGCCTCACGCATGCACAAGGATCACTTTTCCCCGACACTAAAAAGGGAAGTTGCCCCGTTGCTGGGGGGGGTGTGTGAAAAATTCACCCCCACAGCAGCGTCGTCAAGCCAACCTAACCCCTGGCGTAGGCAGTGCTAGGTCGATGGAAGAAATCTTCCGTCCCCCTGGCTACCGCCTCTCGGGGAGGGGGATCCCCGCAGCGCTGCAGCTGTGCCGTTTCAGCGTTTCAAGTGTAGTCAAGCCCTGGTGCCAGGCAGCCACCTCCGGAGGTGGCCGGTGCCCTTGTTTAACAGGGCAGAACTGCTCCGCACAGGAAGGACAATCCCGTATCCAAGTGAATGCAGCCTGTTAGCTAGGCTTGGGCTCTGGAAAGTGCAGGGCCGTGGCTGGCAAGGAAAGGAAACACACCAGCTGGGGACCCAACACTCATCACCCTGGGGCAGGTCTGGCCTGGCCCGTGCTGGGAGCCCTTCCCCCACCGCACAGAGCGAAGCTGCAGACACAAGTCAAGGCCATGGTTGGAGGATCCCAGTGGCCGTTGAATGGTTCTGTTGAAGTCCAGACTCTAATGGGGGTCGGGGGGGGGGTCATTCCTGAGTCCACGCCCTGCACAGGACAGCTCCCTGAAGTCGAGGGAGCTGTCTGTGTGTGTGTGTGTCTGGTCTGGAAGAAACCCCATCGCCTGAGACACAGACAGCCAGTCTGGACAAGGCCCTGGGGAAGTACCCTGCCCACGGGAGGGGCTGGCAGAAACCCGGGGCGGAAAAGCCTGATGGCTCTAACCCATGGCTGGAGTGGTTCACCAGCTTCACGGGCGGTCCCAGCAGGGACCCCGTCCGGGCCTGGTGCCCGTCTGTCGGAGACCAGCCATCTCAGCTTGTGGAGAACCCGGTGCCAGTTGCAGCATCTCACCTGTTCGAGGGGCTCGAGCGACTCCAGCCTCCGGACACGCGCCGCTGCGCTGCCCTTGGGCACGAGGCGGCGGCCCAGGCCCAGGCAGATGGCAGAGACCAGCAGGATCCCCAGGTCGGGAGCCACCAGGCGCACAGAGTTGGGGATGTCGTTTAGGTCCAGCCTGCGAGGGAACGAGCCGGGCGGGAGAGTTAAACACTCACCTACCGACAGGCCCGCCCCTCGCGCTGTGTGAGACCCACGGGCAGAGGCCAGTGGGAGTGGCGGGGGGGGACCCACATGGCTCAGCCACGTGCGGCTGCTGGCCACCCCACAGCTCCCTCTGGCTCTGCCTTGGGCGAGCGAGTCCCTCCGCCAGGCTAGGCTGGAAGCTGGGACAAGGAGACGGCTCTAACCAGAGCCTGCGCCCTCTGCCAGCGCTGCAGCCAATGCCTGAGTCACTGCAGCGGCACGCGGGAGCACACAGGCGGTCCCCGGCCCTGGCCTGTGGCACCACCCGGTGCTTCCGAGGAAAGCGTAAGGCCCAATTGTGGGGACCTGCCTTCTGAGCCTCCCCCCCGGCCATCAGTTCAAGGGCTGGAGCAGGACACCCGATGGCCCCAGCGACCACCCAGCCAACGCCCAATCACAGCAGTGGCTTGGCTCCCTACGTGGGGCCCACCCCAGAGGAGCGTGCGTGGGGCCACGTCCGAGAAATCCACCACCGCCCAAGTGCCACGACGCAGAGATCTGCCCCTTACCTGGTGACCCCAATGTGACGGGCGAGCGTTTCCCACGTGCTGCCTGTGGGGAAGCAAACAAAGAGGGAATTAGTCTGGCAAACCCACTGGGAACTGGCACAGATGCCAAGACATTGCTGAGTCCGGCAGCAGCAGATGGACAGTGTCTGAGCAGGGGAGTGGATGAGAGAAGGCACATGCCAGCAGAGCCTGATACACAGCAGGTGGCAGCATGCGGTAACTCACCAGCTTGACCCTCACTGGCCAAATGGCTCAAAACTAGAATGTTTCACCTCAAGTAACAGTGTGGCTAGTGCAGGCCTGGATCACCAGACCCAAGTGTGCAAAACGGCATGCACGAATCTGTGCAAAGTTACTGCAAGGGCACGTGGGAGGGACCAGTCAGACGGTTATTTCTGCCCCCTGCTGTTTGCGCACCCAATTACGGTCAGAGCCAATGCTATACACTCCACTTCACCCATAGAAACGCCAGGCTCAGCTCTCTAGATCTCACATTTATACAGCATCTTCCAAGGAGCTGAAAGCTCTTTACAGACTAGCCAGGCAGGGACGCTTTGCCCACCGCTGAAATGCGACCACCTCCGCGGTGGAACGGGGCGGCCGTCTAACAGCTTCTCGGTATCCGTTGAGGAAAGGATAAGAAGAATCTTCAATCTAGCTGAAACCGCAGGGGAATTTAGGAAGCAAAGTGCAATGAGCAAGGTTGGAATTGGAGCTGGACACCGGGGTTCCCAGCCCTGCTCTGGGGGGGGCTGCCGTAACCCCAAGTGGGTCAGTACCGGAGCGTTGCCATCTCACTCTTAGCCCTGCAGCTGGAGTGGATCCCCCATAGGGCACATGGGGTCCCGGCCATATTTGACCCATCAAGGATTAACGGGGACCTTTGAATCCTGCCTCACGCATTCCCAATGTGCCCCCATCATGCAGGGAATCTGTATCCCTATCGCCGTGCAGGGCACTGCGGAGTGCATCCTTCCTTCCAGAGCGCCCTGGCTGGGAGCAGAGCCCGGCTGGCTGGGACCCTTGACTATGGGGCCATGATATGTCTGATGATACTGGGGGGGGCACAGATTGATCCCCTTGAATAGCAAAGAGCCCCCCACAACGCTGGCCCCAGGCTGCTGCTGGCTCCAGCAATGTACACAGCACGTGGGGATGAGGTACTGCTTGGGAGGACGCCACCAGCAAAGCCCTTCTCCCTGTCAGGCCCGTAAGAGTGAGAAGGGCCGGGTGCCAAGAACAGGAGCAAGCGCCAGTAGGGCCAGCGGGGCTGCCGAGAGCTCCGACGCCACCCGCTCTGCAGCTGCTTAGCGAGCTCGTCTAAAGGGTCAGCGGGTGTGGGGAGCTGCTCCAGGGCAGGGGCCGAGGGGAGATCAAGTGCCACAGCCGCATCCCCCGCCTCCACAGCATCTCCTACCCGCAGCCCTGGGCGGCGCAGCCCGGCGCGTACGTGCCATCCGTCCCAGTGTCCCTCTGACTGTCCGGCCATCTAACGGACCAGCCTCCCACGAGAGCAGCAACAGTGACCTCTCCAGCGCATCTCAGCAAACTTCTCCCTGGCCCAGCAGGACCTGTAAGAGTGCCCCCCGGGGACTGGCACACCAGGGGCTTTCTCCTTCTAAAAACACTCGCCAGCTCAAGGGCCAGGGAAGTGGCGAACGTGAAACCCTTAGTTCTGACATCACATTCCCAAGGCTCGAACGGTCTCTCCCGCTTTGCTGTATCCTTCACGAAAGGTCAGATGGCTGTTTAATGGGGCGGAGCAGGCTGAGGTCTCTGTACACCGACCCCTCCCCTTGTTTGACACGGTTTGATGTAGGACACCGTGGGCTACGTTCACACCTTTGGCTCATACTATCCATCTAAACGAATACAACAGGATGAGCCGGGAGCACAGGAACCATCTGCTGGCTGGGCCAGACCAAAATAAAAATAAAAATATATGGAGATCTACCTATCTCATAGAGCTGGAAGGGACCCCGAAAGGTCATCGAGTCCAGCCCCCTGCCTTCACTAGCAGGACCAAGTACTGATTTTGTCCCAGATCCCTAAGTAACCCCCTCAAGGATTGAACTCACAACTCTGGGTTTAGCAGGCCAATGCTCAAACCACTGAGCTATCTCTCCCCACAAATGGGGCACCAGACAGTCCCAGCTCAGCTGACCCAAGCTCCCCACCCCAATTCGGGGCTGGAACAGAACAGGGCATGGGGCAGGTACATCTCCTTCACCTTGATAGTTCAGGGAGCCAAGCAATCAGATTGGCCAAGCACTGTCCGGTGACGCCCAGCCAACACCTATATTCCGGGTGGATTCCAAAGGAGACACAGGAGAAGGTGGTTTCTGGGGACAGCTGTGGCTGCACACCCCCCTCTCCCATTGCTCCCTCTCCCCTTTCTCTGCCCCCTGCTGCTCTGGGGAGGAAGATCTGTAGGGTCTGGGGAAGGAGGGCCCAGAGGGAGCAAGCCGGGGGCACTGGCTGCAGGGAGCACCTTGCTGGGAAAGGAGGAAGTTTGGGAGTAGGGGGACGTTTCTCCCACTGGCTTTCCTGGCTTGCCGGGGAGTGGTTCACTGGTGTGTACTGTACGCAGCCCTGACCGGCCAGGCTGTTCCCGGGGGTGGGGGGAGAGGCTGCAGAGCAAGAGGTGGAAGCCACGCCTGGCTTTCCATAAGGGAAACAATTTCCTACTGCCTCCAATTCCGCTCGGAGAAGAGGAAAGGCACTTGCCAGACCCCCCTTGTCCCGAGAGACCAAACAGACTCCGTGTCCACAGGCCAAGAGAGAATCCAGTGCGGACAGAACTGCAGGGGCTGGAGGGCAGAGGCACACGCCTGCCTGCCCCGCTCCCCTCTCGGCCAGCCTGCGCCCAGCCGGGGATGTTGTTCGGCAAGTGCCAGCACTTCGGGAAAGCTCGCGCTGGGCAGCAGGACGGAGCCCGGGGGCATTTTGCAAGGCAGGTAGAGAAGAGCAGGGGGCTTGGGAGACACATGGGGCAAAATGGAATCAAGCCAGGAGCTACCTCTGAGATGCAACAAATATTTACATTTGCCCCCAGAATGGGGAGGAAAGGGCAGTGGTGGGGGTGGGAGATGGGTCTTGAAAATCATAGAGGGAATCCCCTGCCAATTCCTGACCCAGCCTGGAGAAGAGTCACCCTGCCCCCAAATGCACCCTTGGTCAGTCCATGCTGAGCGGCTGCCCGTGCAGTGCAGCTGGGATCTAGAAAGCTCCAATATCAACACCTGCCTGGGATATTTCACAAGTAGCTACAGTGATGTGCACAAGGTGGGGCAGGAAACAGCTTGTTTTGGCCCAACCTCCGTCGGGGAAAGAGACACGCGTTCGAGCTCTTCTTCAGGTCTGGGAAAGGTGCTGAGAGTGTCCCAGCCAAACCCCAGATGGAACAGATTTGTTCCCAGATCAGTCTAGCAGAGGGGAGTGATGGGGGAAATGGGCCCAGCAATGGGGCTGGGACTGAATACAACCGACTGGGGCCAGGGGAGGAGCTTACTGCTCTGCGCTGAAGAAGCCTTAGCAGAGGCACATGGGGGCTCAGTACTCACAGTTCTGTCCCAGCAGCTGGCCCAGATCCGGCACAGTGTACAGGCATATCTGGAAGACCAAGTGGGCAGTGAGGAAGAGGATGCTGGTTCCCAGGAGAGCTTGGAGGAGACGGCCTGTGTGCCCTAGAAGACAAAAATAACCCCCCCGTTTATTAAATCATCCTCCTTGCTCCCCTCCCAGCCGAGGGCTTTTTACGCTGTGGCCAGCATCTTTGTTTTACAGAGGTGGCAAGAGAGAAGCTGGGTGACTTGCCCAAGGCTCTGCACCAAGACAGTAGCAGAGTTGGGATGAGAACGCCAGTCCCCCCTGCTCTAACCACTACACCCCGCAATGTGGGTGATGTTTCCAGTGCCAGAGAATGACTGCGTCTCCCACAAACGCTCCGCCAGCTGCGTACAGGGGACCTGACCCACTGCTGTGCAAACGCAGGCCTGCCCCCGGCTCAGCCGCTGGAGGGTGTCAGCGCACGCCACGCTCTAGCTGTGTTTGCACTGTGCCGGAGGTGGCTAAGTTATTCCCGCATTCCAGCAGCGTGCTCGGACGCCAGCATCCTGGCCATCCCCAGCTGTGGCTGGTGCACTGCTCCCCAACACACGTTCCCTTCACAGCATCACAGATTGGGAGCAAAGCACACCAAGCTACTGTACAAGAGCCCCTAGTCTGGGGTCTCAAATCCCACCCACATGGCACTCCTCAAACTGACCACCAGGGGGCACAGTCAGAGCACACTCCCCACCCTGTCCTCTGCAAGCTGGGTCCCTGTGTCTGTCCTCACACCCAAGGGGTTGGGAGAAGCAGCCTCTGAACATTTCTGGCTGAGCCTCCAAACCTTCCAAGGTTGCTTGACCCAGGAACGTGGTACCCTGCATGCTATGGGGAGGGCTTATGACTTCCCGTAGGGATCAGCCCAGGGTAAATTCCAAGCGCTTGTACCTGGAAACAAACAGGCGGAAGAGCGTCCACACCAGCCCTGCAAAGGTGCTAGCTGCCTCGAGTTATCGGCAATGGATTCCTTCAAGGCAACTCTAGCAGAGTCACACTCTGAGCCCAGAATCAGGAAGGCCCCCGGGCGCCCATTTAAACACAGACCCGCTGAAGGAGAAGGTGGGAAACAAAAGGTCCCTTCTGAGAGGGATTCCCATGGGAGCACAGATTCCCACGCAAGGCAGACGGGGGAGAACTAACCCTTCGCCTCACTAGCAGGATAGGGAATGACTGGCGCAGTCTGCCAGGCCGCGGGAAGATGTGTGTGGGGCTGTCACAGAGTCAGCCAGCCCCTCTGCCTTGGCGCAGGGTAGCCCAGACCATGTCGAGAGTGGCACCAGCGCCCAGGCCTCCCCCAGGAGTTGGGGGTTAGATGCTGGCATCTGACGGCCTTTGGTGGGCAGAGATCACGCCCTCACGTGCCCGTTAACCCCAGCGGAGTCTGCCCGGTGCACACTGAGATTGCACCCCCAGGCAATATCTTTGGGGCCACCGAATCAAATCTCTGAAAGGCTCCTGTAGGGCCGTGCTCTGCCCCGGGGAGGGGACCACAGCTCCTCCAGGGACTCAGAACAGCGGGCGGTGATTAAAGTGAGTCACTGACACTAGCCAGCCCTGGAGAGGAACCCCCCAGCGAGGTTTCATAGACTGGGTCAGGCTGGGTTTTCCAGAGACTAGGAGACAAAGAAAGGGCTTTTGGTGTAAAAGGATGAGCTTGGCCTGACTCGGGCCCTTCCTTCTGGGCCAGCGAATAGACCGGGCCTTCTGTCCACGGAGGCCCCAACCCAGGGGGAAGGGCTGGAAAGACTTGGGCCTGCTGGGGCTCCGGAAGGCTCACGGGTGACCTCTGGCCTGCGCACGGGAACCTTGACGGTTAACAAGCTTAGAAAGAGCTGGGGGGTAACGCCGGCACTACAGAAAGCAAAGCGCAGAGGCTGGCTGCTAGGCAGACGGGCTTGCTGGGGGTAGCACAGTGCATGGCAGGGGCCGGGCAGCCTAACCCCTGGTCAGGAGGGAGTGGGACACGCCCTGCCCATAGACAAGGGAAGGCCGGAGGCCTAACTGGGCACACCTGGAGCTGTGAGGGTCTCAACACCAACCCCCATCACTACAAGTGGCTGAATCCACACGAGAGGGGGTGGGATCCCCTGCCACGGGAAACCAAGAGGTGAATGAACCCCGGATCTCGGGGGGGTGTCATGCAGATCCCCACTTCCTCCCCAGGCTCCTACATTAACTGATGGGACACCATGTGACAGGCCGAGTCACTCACTCACACTCACACACACACACACACACACTTCATCGGCCCAGGAAGGACTTTACTCTTTCACAGCCTTTGTCCGCCAGCACAGCTCCGCCTACGTAAGGATCGGTCCTGTTTGCACGCACGCAGCCAGCCCTGTCCAGCTGCAATGTCGGAGGAGTCAGACACATTCTCACCAGGCAAACAGCTCAGAGAAACAACTCCTGCCCCACACACCGCTCGAGAGCACCAGCCCTCGGGCAGGCTGGGATGGGGGTACCCCACGCACACCCCTGTGCGGGGCACGGCAGCCCCTGCCAGCTAGGGCAATGGAGGCTGTGCAAAGTGATCAGCTTACGTCTGAGATGAAACTGGACCTCCTTTGGTTCTGCTCCAGCTTAGAGACGGGCCCAAGCCAAACCCCGAGGCCCCATGAGCTTTGGGCATTCGACAGCCAGACCGAGATTGTGTCATTCTCAATCAGATCCTTAGCCAGTGGCTCACAGCCACGCCACTTCATCCAGAGCACCAGCCGTGAGGGCTCGATCCTGCCTGGGGCTGAGCGCTCCGGCCCAGTCCAGCAAAGCTTAGACACGTGCTTGATGTCAACGGGGTGTTGTTCCCTGCTGGATCGGGGCAGGGTGCGCTGCACATAGCAGGATCCAGCTTGCAGAGAGGACAGCTTGAGGGAGAACCCCCCCACCTCCCGCAGGAACCTCGGGCTCCCCTGGGGGAACTCAGTCAGACGCTTGTGCTGGGGCCACCCCTTCAGAGGGGCTCTCCTGTAGGAGGCCATGTCACAATGCAATGCCAGCGGGGGCTGCGTGGTCTTCTCCCAGCCATGCTGCAACTGCGACTTCCCTTGAAGAGGGGACCTGCAAATACTTCAGACCAGCAGCATGAGCCGGGCGCCCCGAACAGCCTGCAGGGGGGACATTCTCCCATTCCTGCCAGCCACCGCCTTGCGCAGCACATCCCAGCTCCAGTCGGAGGGTGGGAGAGGGAGCTAAGAGGGGCCAGCTCTTGGTGTGTGTGCGTCCAATTTTAAAATGCACGTGCAATTGCACTTCTATATCTGTGCACAGTGCCCACAGTGATGTGCACAAACCAGGCCAGCTGAGGTGTGTGTGGAGGGAGATTTCCCAATTTGCACACGCCATCGTGGTCCCACACAGATACATTAGACACCCAATCATTAAAATAAAGCAAAACTCCAGCAGTCCATGCCCGGGCTGTACGCTGGGGGTTGTGTGTGCTGGGGCAGGGGGAGAGGCTGGAGATTAGATGCTGCGCTGAGTCCCCAGTGCTGGGTTTTTCCTCTCTGCTCTCAGCACAAAGGGACGTTTGGAAGTGGATGAGGACATCGCCCCGCCCACGCTGTCCCGTGTGGGGCAGCCCCATTGATTCCATACAGCAGGCTGGGCATCAAGAGCAGGAAGGTTTAGGTAAAAATCCCCTCCCTCCCTCTGCCTCGCTGCTTTGACACAAGGATCTCACAGGGCTCAATGGACATTCATGAGTTAAACCTCTCAGCATGCCCAGGCATGCTGGGAAGGGCTGTCACCCCCGGTACAGATGGGAAAACTGAGGCACGGGGTCAGACATGGGGTGTGGGTTAGAGCCAGGACCCAAAGAAGGAGAAAACGCCCCCAAACTGCAGGTGTGCTATCCGGGAGAGCCGCTGGCGAAGGTGACGGGCAGCGGGATATGGAGCCTTACAGCTCTGCAGAGCCAGTGCCAATCCTGCCGGGCGCGGCAGTCATCACCCAGTGGCTGGGGTCCCATGGGAAACAAGCTGGTGAGTCCCTGTGGGGGGGCGAATCCCTGGGGTGAAACCACCCCAATTGCCCCCCTGGCTGGCAGTCTCAGGGACCTCCCCTCTTGCTTAAAGGAAACCCCTGGGCCCAGCTGGCCCTGACAAAGGGGAGCTGCCCAAGGATCCCCTGCCTGGGGCCTGCAGAAATGAAACCCAGCTGGGCTCCCCCGGCCTGCCAGGGACGGCTCCTCTCCCCACCCCCACTCACCGCAGGCTGCGGCCCTGGCTCAAGCCAGCCTGGAATTTTCCAATCGCAAACCACAAGGTGAGCCAATAACTTCAACTCCCCCACCCCCGATAATAACCCTAGTCAAATCTTCCACCAGATGCTGCTAAGCCCCCTACACTCACACACGCCTCATAAATCCAAGGATGCCAGACTGGGGGGGGCTCACATTTTCCTCTCCCGGCTGGAAAGAGAGAGATCCCGGGAGGGGAGGGAGAACTGGCCCGTCCAAAGTCTCGCTCAGTGACGATGATCCTTTCCTGTAAGTCTGTTCTGCGGCTCGCTGGAGAGAGCCGGGTTCAGATGGCACAAAAGCCCATGAAATATTCAAGGGCAGAAGCTTTTAGTGGTGGCACACGAGGGAGGCCAGTTCGGATTATGGATCTTTTAATTGTTGCAGGGGGCGGGCGGGCCTGGGGCCTGATCCGGAAGGGCTCCGGCAGCAGGGCGGCCCCGGTGCCAGCTGCACGAGCACTCGGAGGAGGGGCGCCCCGCTCACCACACCCCAAAGCCCTGCCCGCTGCATCGCCCCAAAGCCATGGCACTGCCAACCTCTCCCCCTGCGGGAGGCACTGCCTGCCCACCTGTGGTGGGTCTCCCGGCACTGGAGGCCCCCAGCAGCTCCCACCAGCCCAGCCTTGGCCGGCCCCCAGGAGATGCTGAACAGCTGATCTATGGCTGCCTCCCGCCCCTCATGTGGCTCCTGCAGAAGTGCTGGACAGCCAGCCCCCCCCGCCCCCCGCCCGCACATGCCCCTCTGCTCCAGCAGCGAGCACGGCGAGGGGGGGACTGACTCCCTGTTGGATGGACGCAGCTTGGCTCTGAGGTTTCTGGTTAATAAGCCTGGTGTTTGGAACCGGCCATTTCATAGCAAGAGGCCTATTCATAGCAAGGCCGGGCTATAATTAACAGCGGCACTACCGCCCGGGAACCACTAGGAGACTAGAATCCCCAAGCTGCCCGGCCTGGGGGAAACCACAGAGGAAGGAGAGAAGGTGCCCACTTTAGAACAGTTCACGCCCGCCTTGCCCTAAAAATAACCCCCACGGACCGAGAAACCCAGGACTCTCAGCCTATGAGCTACCCACCCTGCTCAGCCAGCAGCTGGGGTCCCACCCCCACGTGGGCATGGTGCTCCAGCCCCCGCCCCAGGGGGCACCACACTCCCGTCGCTCCATCCCCCAGGGCTCCTGGAGTCTGGGTCTCGACTGCCCCTCCTCTCCTCTGCATGTCAAACATCTGGGAGCAGTGCATCAAACATCTGAGTCCAGTCTTCCTCGGCACCCCTCCCATCCGAGCAGACAAAGCTCCCACACCCACCCAGAGCCGCTGGCCAAGAGGCTAACTGGTCTTTGGCAGATCCTGGTGCCAATGCTGCACTGTGGCACATCTCAAGGGGGCTCTTGGCACAGGCAGATCAGGATAGCCGTTCGGCTGGCGCCGCGGCTCCGAGACGGACCACGGAAGGGGTGCAGGACAGTGAGGGCAGGCCAGGGCCGACACTAGAGAAAGAAGGATCCATAATTCCCTGGCGGTGCAGGCCAGTGCGGGCAGGAGTGCGGACTGGGGTCAGGCCCTCTTCTCTAATCCTGCTCCCGGGAGGCGGAGAACAAGGCGGCGTGTGCAGACGTGTGGGGCCGGCTAAGCCCTGAGAGCTGCGTGAGCAAGTCGCCCCTCTCCAGCAATTTGCCAGCTCGAAGAGCCAGGACTCCTCACGGACACGCTGACGCCCCCCGTTCTCCGGGGCAGCAGCCAGTGGTGCTGGGGTCCCGGAGATTAGAGATGGTACAAAGAGCCGTGGGGCTAAGGCAGGGCTCTTCCTGGCGGGCAGCCGGCAGTGATTTAACCCTCTATTTATAAGCTACTCTTCCCTTGGGCACTACTCCACAGTCCTGTCCCGGAGAGCCAGGCTCTCTGTTCCTCTGATGACATATCATCCCATTGCTCCCAGCTCGATTCCAATTCCTCTCCTCTGGGATCCGTACCGGACCCTCCCCGAGCAGCCGAAGGACGCGTACGGATGGACTTTTTACCCTGGACTCCCCAGTTGTGGCTCTTCTCTGAGCTGGCTCCAGTTTACTGACATTTCTCTGGCACGGAGGGTCCCGGAGCTGGACGCCACATGCCAGGTGCGCTCTCAGCAGCCACATGGAGAGGGATTATTGCCTGGTAACTCTGGGATACCCCATCTACGCAGTGCTAAAACAGCAGCGGATTCTCTCACGATCCCCTGGCTCTGCAAACCCCAAGCCATCTGGCTGCCCGCCACCGCCCCCGAAAGCTGATCTAGCCACGGCTGTGGTGCAGCCATCTCTCCTGAAACGCCAATCAGGAGCTGTTCGAGCTAGCCAGCAGCGACACATGGGGCCAGCGTGGGGGAGCAGAGCCCCCAGGCCACGAGCGCTCGCGGCACCCTTCGTAAAGGAGGGGTCCTGGCTGAGCCATCACATGCCTTCTGCTGCCTCCTCCAGCTTGGGCCGTGGTTTAAAGCCACAATCTGGCCTCCACGCAGGAGTCGGCCCGCGGCGTATGAGCCAGGAGGCTCAGGGCAGGCACTACAGCGAGAGGGGAAACAGGAAGGATTTTGCATCCAAACCATCTCTGGAGCCTTTCCCGCCCCAGGGGTCCCAGTCGCTTTTCGGGGGGGGGGGGGGGGGGGTGGATGATGCTGGTGCACAGGCAATCGTCCGGCACTCACACGCAGACCTGCATCAGGGCTCTGCAGAAGAGCCAGCACAATCGTCCCCAACGGACCTTGGGATCTTTTACTTCCACTGGAACACAAGTTGTCCCTAAACGTCTCCCCTCTGGCATCACATCAGCCTCCCCGGTCTGCACGGCAGCACTAGCAAGAGGCTCAAGGCCTCGTGTGGGACTCGAACCCACAACCTTGTGGCTCAGAGGCGAGACTGCAGCCTGCTGAGCCGCAGTGGCAGCTAGCCTCAAGCATGGTTAGTATCAGCAATCAAAGCAAAACTCAAGAAAAGCAACCGCTCCTCCAGAAAGGGGGTGGGGGGATTACACGGCAGGGCCCGGGCACCGAACCCGAGCACAAGATTATCTCAGAGCTCCACGGACTCATTCACACTTTCTCCATTTCCTTTCCCTGTCACTGCTGAGTCACACGCGTCTGTGCCCAGGTCTCCTTTAGAACCAGCCCCTGGTCCAGTGAGGACCCAGTCCCACTGCACGCCAAGTGCAAGCATCCACCCTGAGAGCAGCACATACAGTAATGAATGGGGAGCGACACCTTCTTGTCCTTGTGTTATGGGATGGGGAGAGCAGGGGGCCCGAAGAAATTAAAAGATGGAAAATTCAAAACCAACAGAGATAAATACTTCTTCACCCCATGCAAAACTAGACTGTGGAACTCACTGCCACAGAAAGTCACGGAGGCCAAGAGTTTAGCATGATTCAAAAAGGGATCGACATTCCTACGGAGAACTAGAATATCCATTATACAAAGGATGAAAATTCTGGCAGGGATATTAAGCCTCCTGCTTCAGGGCTTAAGCCAATCTCTAACTATTAGAGACCAGACTGAGACATAACGTGGGGGCAGATTATCCCACACCTGCCTATGGCCGAGTTCTTCTACCTCCCTCTGCAGCCTCTGGGGCATGCTGCTGTCAGAGACCGGACTTCGGACCAGATGGACCTGGGGTCTGATCCAGTCAGGCCCCAAAAGGCAAGCTAGCAACGTGGGCTGTGTCCAGGAGACAGGGAGATTATCTCCAAGCCATGTCTGAGTTGCCTTGTGGCCTTTAGCCCACTCCCAGTTAGAGAGGCAAAATGAATACAGATGAATACGGTCATAATGAATAGCATATGTATGTGCTACTGTCCTCTATTGCACGGAATCAGAACTGCTCAGCTGTGTGCCATAGTCTCAATACTGCTAGCAGCTAAGGGAGATTCTCCTTCAGCTCAAGAGGCAGAGCCCTGAGCTTTGGATGCAGGAGTTCCTGTGTCCTCTGCCTGCTGTTGCCAGGAAGTTCTCAGTGGGTCTGGAGTGCAGCCCGGTGATAAGTGAGCAGTCCCAGGTGGGCTGACTTGCTAGAATACACGGCACGGAGGATGTTTTTCATGGGTGCCTCTCACAGAGTATTAGAGAGAGGGGGAGTTTCCTTCTCGCCCATTCTACAGCTTGGAAGGCTGAGGCCCAGTGCTGGGACGGGGTGTGCCCCTGGCTGCAGAACCAGGACTGCTAATATTCAGTCTCGTGCTCTAACTGCTGACCAACGCTGTCTCCCCCAACTCCTGCCTGGCTTTCCAGGGGTGGAGAATACCACAGCAGCTGAGCGATGGGACTGTTCCTGCTAAAACCCGGGACACTCCGCAGGGTGGTGCCTGCGCTCTGACTGCCCTGGGCAGGAAGGATTTTACGGCTTGTATCCGGAACAGGAAATCGCTCCGGCGCTAGGCCAGGAGCCCTGCCCAGAGAGTGTGAGCTCCCAGAGCAATGCCCCTTGGAAGCACAGCAGTCTCCCCATGACTGCAGCCGGCATCTCTATCCCCCAATCTCAGCCACCATCAGCCAGGACAGAGCGAGGAGAGCAGGCGTGGGGGTGGGGAGAGGGCAAGCCTTCAGGGATCACATGGCAAAGGGAAACCTGCCACGCCCAGAGCCTGGGCGGAGCCGCGGCCGCCCCCTCCTTACCTTTGATGGTGTGTTCGGTGGGTGCCAGGAACCACGGCAGCAGAAGCAGGTAGAGCAGGTACACGAGCGAGAGGGCATTGAACCGGAACACACAAGCTGGGAAGAGAGGCAAAGGGAGGCGGGTTAGAGATCTGAGCCGCCCCAGGGCAGGACAGGACACCCTATGGCCCCCGCTGCTGCTGCAGGGTCCCCCAGGCAGCAGGGAGTGACTTGTGGAACAAGTGTCCCCCCGAGCAGAGCTCTTCATTACTCGGCCCAGGAACCGAGGCCTCATTACAGCAGAAGGCCTGTGCCGTCAGGCCAGCACGAACCCAGATCACCTCCTCCTGGGTGACCCTCTCCGGCCCCCCACAGCATCAAGGCACTGACAAGCTGCCAGCCACCCCCACCCCCACCCAGGAAGAGGGGGCCCACAGGCAGACAGGCTCTGATCTCAACCACCCCCAGCTGCTCGCCCACTCCATACAAGAGTACCAGCACTGTCCCCAAAATGGGGAATTCACCGCCAAACGCTCCCTGGAAAGGAGGGGCATTCCTGACACCCACCAGCATGAGGTTTCATGGCATGGGATTTGCTAAATTTCGGGTCTGCAGATTCATAATATGGGAAGTTTTTGAAGTAGACTAGAAGCAGCCTGTCAAAAAACCATCCAGCAAAGACCTGGGTAGGGAATGTGCGCCACTGCCCTCTACTGGACAGATTCAGAACTGTTCAGCTGTGTGTCATACCCCCTGTACTGGTTACAGAACTTCTCCCCTTAGCTGCAGCACTAAGGCCGGTGTGTCTGGAGCTGCAGAGGCAGAGTTCCAGCAGCACCATCACCCTGTTGTGCAGCCTGGGGGGGACTGATGCTCCCAGGCAGCCACAGGGCTAATATGATATTCAGCAGTTACACGGCGTTTTACACATTTTAACGAAGGCCATGTCTCCCCAAGAGGAAGAGCAGCGTCAGGGCTGGGAGTAGACCCCAGGAGCTCCTGGGTCCCAGCTCAGTGGTCTGGCCACTAGACCATGCCCAACCCCCAGCGCACCTGACACTGCATTTCAAGGTGCGGGGGAAGAGGGAAGCAGCAGGGGCCTCACACAGCCACCCCTTCGGAGAGCTCCAGCACCGCCCCAGTCAGTGACACCCCTTCCAGCGCGGGGGCTGAGGGTGGCTTTGCCCTTCTAAGTCCCTGCCCCCCCTGGGTTTCCAAGTCTAGACACCATTTAGTTTGCTCCACAACACGAAATCTCTACGGCAACCCATCTCACACACACACACCCTATTCCCAGCCTTGCCATGATTTCCGTGCTCCCTGCTCATCCCCCGGGGGGACCCAGCCTCCAATCGGAGCTGGCACGCTGGGAAACCCTCCTGTTCGCTCATGTGCCAAAAAGGGACACTCTGAAGCCGGATCATCATCAGCGGGGAGGGGGACGCGGCTTCCCGTGTAGGGCAAAACCCCTGGGTGGGAGAGTCCTGCAGGAGGGAGTTGGGATCACACCCCTCGGGGGTGATGGAAGTTACCCTGACAGCCTCACCCTCCGGCCGATCACTGGAGAAGGTTTGAGCCGTCCCGTCCCGCGCTCGAGTTGGGGGAGAACCTTGTAGTGGATGCTACGGCCCCGGGCCAGACAGCCTGGAGCAGAGCTCGTGTTTTCTGCACCTCAATTCCAATGCCAGTTAATGCTGCCCGCAGACCTGCCTTTCTAGGCATAGCCAAGCCCAGCTGACAGGCCCATTCCCGGCCCTGGCTGAGTGTCACATCGGACGGTGCTGGCTGTAGAGGGTTTGGACGGAGCAGCGGCCGAGCCGCACTCTGCAAGCAAAGGGGCCCACTCTCATTCCCCAGCTGGGCACATCTGCTCAGACACTGGGCCCCAGACCACCGCGCCAATTCCAACCTCGCCCCCTGGGGCTGAGGATTGTGGGATACGGCTGAGGCAAAGCCCACGTGCGGGCTCACAGCAGGGAAGAGGCCCAGAACCCCCCGCCGCCGCCCAGGTGTCCCGAGGGTCATGAGCCACTCGCTACCGCCTGAGCGTGAGGGAGCCAGGGCTCAGCTCCCTGACCTGCCCAGCCACGGGCAGCACAAGCTCTCGCCTCTCAGCCCCCGCTGTCCCTCATCCAGGCTAGCGATAGACACCCGCCGACTCGGAGCATCCCCCTGCGGTGTCCAGCCCCGATCCGCTGCACGCTCCCAGAATCGCCAGGCCTGCCAGTCCCAAAGCCTGCTAGCTCGCCTTAGCACACAGCTCCGCTTAGCATGCGGCACTGAGGTCTGTTTCTAGAGACAGCGGGACAAACGCCCTCGAGCAGAGAGTCATATGGGAACAAGCAGAACTGCTGAGCACAAAGCGTTACAGACCCAAGACAATCGCACCACACCTACTAGCGCCTAGACCCAGCTACGCACGCGCCCTCTTGTCCACTAAGGTTCTGCTCACCCCAAAGCCCTTCTCACAGTGCTTTCCCACCAGCGTGGCAGAGACCCGTCTTCCATGGCAATCGTGCCCCCCTTGACGAAGGATCATTGGGGGCTCATCTGCACCCCAGAGTGCCGAAAGTTCACAGCCCTGCCTCCTACGCAGGATCAGCCCTGCCAGGTTTGGGTTTTCGTGCAGTCCCCGCAATCATAAGAACATAAGAACGGCCGTACCGGGTCAGACCAAAGGTCCATCCAGCCCAGTATCCTGTCTACTGACAGTGGCCAATGCCAGGTGCCCCAGAGGGAGTGAACCTAGCAGGTAATCATCAAGTGATCTCTCTCCTGCCGTCCATCACCACCCTCTGACAGAGGCTAGGGACACCATGCCTTACCCATCCTGACTAATAGTCATTAATGGATTTAACCACCATGAATTTATCCAGTTCTCTTTTAAACGCTGTTATAGTCCTAGCCTTCACAACCTCCTCAGGCAAGGAGTTCCACAAGTTGACTGTGCGCTGCGTGAAGAAGAACTTCCTTGTATTTGTTTTAAACCTGCTGCCTATTAATTTCATTTGGTGACCCCTAGTTCTTGTATTATGGGAATAAGTAAATAACTTTTCCTTATCCACTTTCTCCACATCACTCATGATTTTATATACCTCTATCATATCCCCCCTTAGTCTCCTCTTTTCCAAGCTGAAAAGTCCTAACCTCTTTAATCTCTCCTCATATGGGACCCTCTCCAAACCCCTAATCATTTTAGTTGCCCTTCTCTGAACCTTTTCTACTGCCAGTGTATCTTTTTTGAGATGAGGAGACCAGATCTGTATGCAGTATTCGAGATGTGGGCGTACCATCGATTTATATAAGGGCAAATATATTCTCCGTCTTATTCTCTATCCCCTTTTTAATGATTCCTAACATCCTGTTTGCTTTTTTGACCGCCTCTGCACACTGCGTGGACATCTTCAGAGAACTATCCACGATGACTCCAAGATCTTTTTCCTGATTTGTTGTAGCTAAATTAGCCCCCATCATATTGTATGTATGGTTGGGGTTATTTTTTCCAATGTGCATTACTTTACATTTATCCACATTAAATTCCATTTGCCATTTTGTTGCCCAATCACTTAGTTTTGTGAGATCTTTTTGAAGTTCTTCACAGTCTGCTTTGGTCTTAACTATCTTGAGCAGTTTAGTATCCTCTGCAAACTTTGCCACCTCACTGTTTACCCCTTTCTCCAGATCATTTATGAATAAGTTGAATAGAACTGGTCCTAGGACTGACCCTTGGGGAACACCACTAATTACCCCTCTCCATTCTGAAAATTTACCATTGATTAGCATGTTGCTCAGCCTGTGAATGGGCGTCCATTTGCACATGAGCAGCCAGAGAGAGAGAGAGAAGTGTCCGGTCCGGTCTCCCTGCCTGCCAGGAGGATGGGGATCACCTGGTGACCTGCCTTCACTCACAGACCTATTTGGAATATCTACATAACTCCTCGCAGCTTATCCCTAACGTACACCTCGCAGGGATTACGGGGACCAGCGTGACGCCGGCTCTCATTAGAGACCTTACACGACATTCTTTGGTGAGCTACCATGTGGATCCCAGACCCAGGGGACCCCCCATGACTGCCGTGCTGGGCCTCCCCACACGCTCTGTGCAATGCCAGGACAGGTCATGGCGGAGGGATTCTCAGGTGGCCAATAGGGTCCAGGCTGCACAAGGGGCAGGGACAATGCTCTGATGAGGAGCATCCAATTTGGCCACTAGATCAGCCGGACCTTCCCTATTGGCTCCGCCCCACCGGGCGACCCCAGTGTGGAATCAGTCAGTATGTTCTGGGAGGAGGCGCGCACCATACAGGGGCAGGATAACTCTCCACTCACTCATCCCACCCAGCACCCCCTCCCCATGGCTGGCAGCCACTGCCCTCTGGAAAGGGCTGCGACTTTCCTTCCAGAGACGCAGCCACTTCAAATACATATTTTAAAAAAAAATCTCTCAAGAAAGCGAGAGCACAAGCGTGCGAGCCAGAGCTCCGTACTGGGGAGATTGTCCCCTGAGAAATGGTTCCAGGTCAGACTCCCTTCCCCCACGCCAGGCTCAGGCTGCCAGGATTTCCCCTTTTTACCAGAAAATGGGCAGTCTGGTAATAGCTGTATGTGTCCATCCAAAAAAATAAAATAAAAAAATCAATCTTGTCCAATGCTGGAGAGGAAGGGGGGGAAGATGGGTGTATTTTGGTGCCAACCAAGACCTTTTTATGTGACTGTTTATTTGAAAACCTCCCCCTCCTATTTCCACAATGCATCTCACACACAAACCCACACACACACCCCTTCAGATCAGGGCAGCGTTCGCTACAGAAACGCCACAAGAAGCCCGCTGTGTCGCTAAGGGTCCCATCATCTCCCCTCTCCAAGGAGCTCGCACTGCAGCCCGCCCTGGGAATGCGCCAGAACCAGCCTTCCCTGGAAAGCTGGACCTGACAGGCACGCTTCACCCGGGAGCCAGGAACACGCCTTCCCTTCTGCTTTGACACTCAAACAAGCCCAGGCCAACCGGGGGATCTGCCCCACCCTACACCGTCTCTGCAAGACTCCCCCCAGGGCCGGGGCACTGAGCGCATCCTGTGCCCAGGGTTGAATTACGTCAACTATAAGCACTCCAGAGCAGGGACAGTCTTTCTGTGCTGTTTATACAGCACCGAGCGCGGTGCTGCCCTGGCCTACGGCTGGGTGTGCTTCCACATTAGAGAATCATAGAAACATAGGGCTGGAAGAGGTCACCCGGCCCAACTCCCCCGTGCTGGGCGACCTGTGAACCCCGTTTGGGGAACCTCGCCTGGGCCTGGCCCCGGGGCCATTGCGGGGAGCATTAGCCGAGGTTTGGGGAGGTTTGGCCTAGACCATCCCCGACTAGGGTTGCCAACCCTCCAGGAATTAAAGATTAATCTTTAATTAAAGATTATGTCATGGGATGAAACCTCCAGGAATACGTCCAACCAAAATTGGCAACCCTAGGCCAGACAGGTGTTTGTCCCACCTGTTGGGGATTCCACAACTTCCCCGGGAAGCCTATTCCAGTACGCCACTACCCTCACGGTTCAAACGTTCTTCCTAATATCTAACCTAAATCCCCCTCGCTGCAGCTTACGCCCATCGCTTCTTGTCCTACCTGCTGTGGATGCGGAGAACAGTTGATCACTGTCCTATTTAGAACAGCCCTTAATATAGCTGAAGGCTTCTCAGATCCCCTCTCAGCCTCCTTTTCTCTAGACTAAACATGCCGAATTCTTCCAGCCTGTGCTCATAGGCCAGTTTTCCGATGGCTTTTCTTGCTCTCCTTTGGACTCTCTCCAGTTCATTCCCGTCTTTCCCACAGCTGAACGTGGCGAGGGCTCCCCAGTGCTGAGTACAACAGAGCCATCACCTCCCGTGTCTCACGCGTCCGCTGCACCCGCTCACAGGGGTGGAGGGCGTAGACCAGTGCTGAGCACTGTATAAGCACCTTGATGGACCACCCCAAAGGCAAGACACTGGGAGACCTGCCATTGTGCGTGGGCCCTCTGGGCTCCACTGCGGGGGAACACCCAAAGGAACCGGCCATTTGTCATCAGGCCTTCACTCTTTGTCCCAGACATTGGCACGGAGCTGGCACAGCTTGCAGAGTGGCTGCAGCGTCCATGCCCAGGGAGCAGGATGGGTGTCTGGGTGAGGGCCCTTGTGTATCCCGATGATCAGTGTTTGTTTGGGCACATTCAGAGCACAAGCAGTTTAAAGAATGGCTTCCCTCTGAGCTCCCCAGAGTGCGGGACGCTTTTCGGCAGGGGTTTCTCAAACTATTGTACTGGTGACCCCTTTCACACAGCAAGCCTCTGAGTGCGACCCCCCTGATAAATTAAAAACACTTTTTATATATTTAACACCATTATCAATGCTGGAGGCAAGAGGGGTTTGGGGTGGAGGCCGACAGCTCGCGACCCCCCATGTCATAACCTTGCGACCCCCTGAGAGGTCCCGACCCCCAGTTTGAGAACCCCTGCTTTACAGCCTCTCAACCGGCTCTGAGAACAGCTGTGAGGCGTGCAGGGATGCAGGAGGTGGGACACCTTTGGGGCCACAGTGACACCAATCTGCTTTCAGTGGCGTGCTCCAGGGAAGCGGATCATAAGTCCCATCCCCACCCCTCTATACCCGAAGCCGTGGTACCTGGAGGTTTATCAGAGCTCATGCAGAGATTCGTTCACACCAGAACATGGTCTCCAAGCCCACCGAACTAGGGGAACATTCAGATCTGGGTCCCCGCTGGGTAACTCTAGCCTTGACCTGCTCTTCCCCCTTCCATCAGGGCATCCCAAACATTCACCCTCGCCATGCACGGGTAGGAGGCTCAGGCCCATCCTCCCGCCTGTGCACGAGGGCACCGAGAGGCTAAGCCACTTGCCCAAAGCCACATGCAAGTCAGCAGCAGCGTCCGGGCTAGGAGACAGATCGCCTGACTCCCCATCCTGTGCTTTAATCACAAGATCGGCTTTCCTCTTTGCTGGAGTTTATTTTTAGGCAAATTACAGCTTGTTTTAAGGAGTGAAACCATCTGACCGGTCTGGAGCTTGGAGGGATTTAGAACAAACGACAGGCGCTGTGCTTCCAGCCAGCCTAGAGCTGGAAACCCCACGTCTCCAATAGCAAAAGCGCTGGAGATGTGGCAATCCATACCGTGGGTTACAAAACCAGCAGCTCTTGGGGATACACAGAGGAAGTCGGTCTACTTCAGGTGTAACTCACCAGGCTAGATGCTATCTGATCAGAAACCGGGTTGCTGGGCAACACCAGACAAGCCACAATCAAATGCAGACACCCACATGAGCAAGAGGCCGTAGGGAGCCACTTGCCAGCACAGAATGAGACTAGCCGCAAAGCCGTAGGCGCCCTGGTTAGCGCAGCTGCTGTCAGCATTCATTTGTGCCCCAAGTTTCTAGCCCCCTTCCCCATCTTCCTACTGGACTAGCAGGCCGGGCTGGGGTGGGTCGCCCACAATGTGCAGGAGGCTTGGCCCCTTCCCCCCCAACAAGAAAAGTAAAGGATTATTTACAGTGTTGCCAGACCCGATAAGATCGGGAGCTGATGATATGTTGTTTTTCTTAAAGCCCCAGTACCTGAGTCATGTGATTACAGGAGAATCTCCACTTTTTTTTTTCCTTTTTTTTTTTTTAATTCACTTTCTAGTCTACATGGCTGGGGGGAAGAACTGGCCATGAGGCCCCTAGAGGCCAGAAGGCAAATATAAAGGTCCAAACATTGATTTTGGTTTAAAATCTCATGATCTTCAAGCCGATCCCCTGATTTTCAGGGGCCTGATGCGATTTTTGACACTTGGCACTGGCAATCTGGGGCGGGCGGGGAGGGCGAGGTTCATGTACCGAGGCCTCATGGGAAAGAGGGCGTCCGAGGAGCGAAGCGGCAGGGGGGTGGCACTGGGAAAATAACCACTGGGAGGCCCATCCCCTAGGAGGCAGCTAAAGCGGCAATTGGGATGGTTTAGCAAAGGGCCAGTTGCAGAGATGGGGTGGGTAGGGGAGGAGGCCTATAACTGGCTGATGCTCCTCCCCCCCCACTGCCATGCACCCCTCAGTGTCTGATTGTGGAGCACTCACTCTGAGCCATCACATCCTCCCTTCCCCTCCCCAGCTCACTCCAGCCAGAAGCAGAGCTGAGGACTCCCAGGTCCCAGCGTCCCCAGGCCTTTATCGGAGCTAATGAAACCTGGGGGGGCCAATAAGCAAGGTGTGTCCTGCTTACACAGAGCGCCAGGGCCTCTTTTCTCCAGGGGAGGGACGGAGAAGGCCCCAGCTGTCAACAGCAATTCGGAAACAAGCGGAACAGGCCCCAAATAGGGCAGCCCATCCCCAGCTGGGAAGCAGCGCAGCGTAAATATGCTCCATGCGACGGTGCTGGCTGGTGCCGGGCGGTGTGCGCGGCGCACTCCGGCTCTGACAGGAAGGGGGCACGGCCCTTCCTGTGTTTACCAGCAGGTTTCCGTGGGATCTCGCTCCCTGGGGATAGGAAGCCGCACAGGCGCAGAAAGGCCGTGTAGCCGGACACCGCGGGAAGAAGCGTGACCCCAGCCACTGCCCAGTCACGCTCCCCCCAGGAGCTCAAATGCACCAGGCAGAAAGCCCAGGACTGGGATGCCAAGGATATAAAATTACTGCATCGACAGAGGGCCTCTCCGTGCTGCCCGACACACACGCCCTGGAGTTAACACACAGTCCAGAGCCCGTGGGGCTGCTGGGAACAGGCTGGGCTGGAGCCTGTCATCCCTGCAAATCAATCTCCCTCGAGCTCCACCAATTGGCAGGTTGGGGCTGCACCCAGAGTGCTTGGTGTGGGGCACAAGGTGGGGGTGTGCCCACCGCTGCAGAGAATCCGAATGCAGAGAGCTGGGGTGGCCCACTGGCTGCTCCCTATTTCGGGAGCAAGGAGGTACTGCCAGTCCCTGGTCCTGCTAAATGCATCTGACCGAGGTGCTGATGGAGGGGGACACAGGGCCAAAGGCGAAAGCCCTGCGGAGCATTTCAGAGATCAAAGCCAGCTCAGCCGCTTTCTCAGGGAGCTTAATGGCGGCAAGAGGGCATCAATATTAGCTTGGCTCTGGCACAGCCTGGGGAGCAAGAGAACAAGTGCCCCCACATCCTGCAACACAGAACAGTGGGGGGACGGGGACAACCACCACCTCTTGCCCCTAGGCTCCATGGCCCACTCAGCCCTCCATCGCTGCTGAGGAGCCTGCCCCACCAGACCCCCTTCAGCAACCCCTATTGGCAGGAGACGAGGGCAGCCCGGGGGACCGGAGCCCAGTTTGAGATAGAGCATGTGGGAAGGCAAAACAGCCCACGCTCTCCAGGGAAAGGAAAGCACCAGCAGGAGCCATCATCCACCTGGGGGACAGGTAAAGCCCAGCAGCTTCTCCTGTGCAAAGGACCAGGGAGCCGTACCATGCAGGCAAGGATCACGCCCCCTTCCCTCTCGCCGCCTCCTCCCCAGTGGCTCCATGCACAGCACTCGGGGCAACTCCCACACCCAGAGACGCCACAGCTTGCCAAAAAGGAGCAGCCTGCAGCAACCCTAAGATGCCAGTCATTGAGGACGGGGCGCAGAGGCAGTTGCTGGAAGTTCTGCCCTCTCCTCCCCTACCACTTATTTTCGCATAGCAGAGGGGGGGAGAAGGAGGGTGTCTGCTGGATTCTGGTTCTCTCTCTCACACACACTTCCTTTGAGGGGGTCACACTCCAAGAGGCCCAGGAGAAAACAGAGGTCCCACAGAACGCTTAGGGTCATTGCAGCGTCACTGCAGGGCATTAGGCCCTGCCTCCAAATGCACGTCGCAACGGTACCTTCCAGACAGCGACTGCTTAAGGCAGCCAGGAAACCCCAGGTCTCCCAATACACGCCCCCACCCAGAAAGGCAGATCCTGCACTGCACCAGGGAGACACTGGCCTTGTCCAAGTTCCCGCAAGGGAACCCCACCCATGCCAGCCGGGGTGAACCCGGCCCGTTCCAGTAAGGGTCAGACTAAGCCCAGGGGAGAGACGAGCTGGGGCACACGGGGCTCAGGAGTGAGACGCCCCCTCAGCATGCCTCCCTCTTCCCAGCCTCCCTTCTTAGCACGCCTTAGGGTGCGGCCCCGAGGAGCGGGGACCTGCCCTTCAGCAATGGTGCTGCTCTCTCTCTCCGCGCAGCCACCGCCCCGAGTTTCGCTTCCCCGCTGCCCGCTCAGGAAACCAGCGCTAGAGAGGGTTCGAGGGAGAGTGTCCCAGGGCAGCCGAGGCTGGAAAGCTGGAGCCAAAAGCTTGCAAGTCCCGTGGCCCCAAAAGGGGTCTGGCTCCCAGAGCACAGTGCCCACAAGCCACAGGGCCCACCCTAGAGCGCAGGTCTGGCCTCCTCTGCGCGCACCCTGGCTGCTTCCCAGCTCGGCCAGCACTGGCCGGGGCTGCCCGCTGCAGCCTGGAAGCGACAGATTGGCGCTTGCCCCGTCACCCCCATCAGCAGCATCCCAAACACTGGCTGCGGCACATCCCTCGGTGCCGCCCTGGGAGGGGAGCAGGCCAGCCAGTGACCTCTGCCTGCAGTGACTTGCGCTCCCCGGCTTCACAAGTGCCAATGGTTGCTAACTACAAAATTTACAAACTGCATGATCTCATGGAGCAAATATGCCTCTTCCGGTGCCAGCAACAATGAGGCAGAGAGAGCCCTTTCCTGAGAGCGAGACCCCCCCGCTGGAGCTGCTGCAGCTGACGCAGGAGGGCAGCCCTGTTTTCACCCTCTCTTCCCCAGGAGGCTCAGGACTGCTCCCAGCTTCCTTGTCAGGGACCTCGGACCCTTGAGCCCAGGGGCATTAGAGCCTCTAAGTTAAATCGCCAGGGCCAGGTAGTTAACCCCTTCAGCACCAAGATCTACCACACCCTAGATCCAGCTGTGACTACTCCTGAGGAAATTCGATGCCAAAACATTAAAAATTCTGTGCACATTTTAAAATTCTGCAAATTTTATTTGTCAAATAAATGTGGAGGCTCCAGCATGGCAGTGGGGAGCACAGGCCACTGGCTGCACACAGGTGGGAGATCACTGTGCAGCTTCACCCTGGGACACAGACTCAGCAGTGAGGCTGCACCCAACCCTGGCAAAGCGCAAGGACAGGGCCTGCCCCAGAAACACCCCAGGGTGCTGCCCCTCCGTGCCAGGTGCACCAGATGTGGGAAGGCAGGCTCAGCAATGCAGGAGGGGCTCTGTGTGGGGCAATCTGGGTGCGGGTGGCTCAGTGGTGGATCTGGGTGTGGGGGGGATCTGGATGCACAGGGGCTTGTTGGGGGTTCTGGGTGCAACGGTAATGGGACTCATTTTTCTGCAGGGAAGCAAAGAAATATGTGGGGGACATAAATTCTGTGCATACGCAGAGGTGCAGAATTCCCCCAGGGGTACGTGAGGAAGCAAGCAGCGGGAGTCCTCTCTTCTCCCCATCAGAGCAGTCTCCACGGCTGCTGGGCTCTAGCTGCTCAGAATGGCTGATCCAAGGAGGAGTCGGCGCAGACCCAGCCACCAGACCTGACTAGCAGCTAAATGCAGCTCAGCCCAGGGTGAGGGACTGGAAGCAGCTCCATATGTGGGACGGGATCCCAGCTCCTCAAGGCAACAGGGCCTGTGAGCAGAGTCAAACACTTCCTATCCTGCCTCTGGCCACAACTCAGTGCAATGGTTGGTGGGTTGTAGCAACCTACCTGCCTGGTGCAGGAGCACCTGGAGGGCCCTGCCCTTGTGCTAGGCACTGTGCATGCACACACACACACACACACACGCACGACAGCCCCGCGTTCATCTCCTCCCCCTCCTCAACCACTATTCTGCAGCAATGCTGAGCTGGAGCATACGCCACGTCCCACCCCAGAGGCAGCTGCACTTCAGGGACGAGGGAGAGAGCCGTACACACGCTCTGGAACACGCTGAGCATTCCCTGTGCAGCACACTGCTCTTCGCTGCGGAGATAGGCTAGTGTCTGGGTGGCACTGGGCGGAGTGGGGAATTCTGTACGGAAAACTCAGTGAGCAAGGGGAACAGGGTGGGTGAGAGGAGCTGCCTTGAGGGCCTTGGGGACAAAACCGTCTAGCCCCAGAGCAAGCAGACTGAGCAGGGGGCGCGCTCACACCCTGCGCTGCCTCCCAGGGCCTCAGACCTGAGCCGCCGGGGCCTGAGCGCTGGAGGCACTAGAGAGGACCTGGCCCTGCTGTGCTACTGCCCGGAGCCAGGGGCTGGTTCTGGCCCCAAGGAGGCGCTCGCGTGCTCCCGCTGCCGCAGGGAAGGCAGGAGCCTACGACAGAGCTTGAGAACTATTGACCTGAGCCGGCAACCCACTGCACAGGGCGGGGTGCTGCCGCCTCGTTTTGCATTTACACCAGTGACCTAGGCTCGGCGACCCCTCCCCAGCCTCTCCCTCCTCCTCTGCAGCCGCAGCAGCTCCTCCAGGCCCGGTGAGGAGGTTTGCATTCCCAGCTGTGCAGACATGGTAAATCCATCACAGCGAGCAGAGACCGCCAGGGTCACACCGTCTGACTCCACCGCCGCAAAGGCTGATAGACGGCCGGGCCGCGCACAGCCCCAGCGGTGCTCAGATGCGGAGGCCCGGTAGCGCCCATTCCACAGCAGACACAGCCCTTCACGCTAACGCCATGGACTGCACCTTGCCTCTTCTGCCAGGCACGTTCCCTCATGTCGCCCATCCCCAGAGCGCACAACGGGGGCAAACTGTCTCCACTGGGACAGCCATGCCACCACCAAGCCACTTTGCTGCAGCGTGAGCAGAGCCATTGCAATTCCCGCGCCGCGCCATCCCACCGCAGCAAGGTTAAACCCACGTCACTGAGCGTTAGCGGGAAAACACACACCCTGCCCAAAGGCGCTGGCGCCCTTGGAGCTCTCTGGCCACACGGGGGCTTTCAGCAAGATAACCGTTCCGGAGTAGCTACTTCAGTAGTGTCCAAGTGTAGACAAGTCCTAAGGGCCACGCTGTAGCTCGCCTCCTGCAGGCGCCCCAGGGGAGTACAAGAGACAAGGGCCTCTCCAGCTCCCCTTATGTCCCTACACATGGGCCAGCCCTGGTTCTGCCCAAGCACATGGCACCAGAGAGTCGAGAGTGGCTGGGACCCCAGAGGGGCCACGGCCTCACCCAGAGCTGGGCTGGCACAGTGAGGAGCGCACACTGCACCCATTCCAGTGGGTGGCAGTGACCCCTGCTGGGGATGTGCCGGGCACACCTTCAGAAGCTGCTGCCAATGCGCTGGGCTGTCCCAGACATGCAGCACAGCCCTGGCCGGTGCCCGGCTTCTCCCAACTAAGGGCAAGTCGCCCATGCAGGCAGCCTCTGTCCACGTTTAACGTGAGGCATGCAGCACACCAGTCCTTGGGCACAAGGGAGGAAGGGGCTGGGAGCCAGGACACCTGGGTTCTATTCCCAGCCCTCCCACCGATGAGTGAGGGGAACCCAATCCTGCTCTAGCTCCTGAGCAGAGGGGGATGAGCAAAGCGTCTTTGGCCTGCACGGGCAGCGTGCACTGGCCAGGAAAGGCCCTGCTCTTTAGGGCTAAGCTATATCTGCGCACCCGAGAGCAAGGGCACTTTACGGGGGTGGCATTCAGAGAAGTCGGGGTTATTCGGATGCATTCAAAAGCGATTTCAAACCCAAGGGAATTCCTTCACTTTAGTCAACCGCAGATGCTCTGCGCAGGCCAGAGGTACGAGACCTCGGTGGGGCAGAAGCCCAGGCCCGTCGCGCAGCGTTCCCTGGAGCGGCGCAGCGTTCCCTGGAGCGGCGCAGCGCTCAGACCGCCAGGAATGGGGAGAGCGCTGCCCACGAGGCCAGGCCGAGAGGAAGGAGCAGCTGGAGCAGAGCCCGCTGGCACGAATTGCACCGGTGACATCCCCCAGGCCTCATGCGGCCAGTGTTTTGGGGCTAATGGCTTATCTCAGTCTCAGCTCCCCCATCACGTGCTCGTGCCAGGAAGAGGAAAGCTTTGGTGCAGAGCACAGAGGCATTCAGGAAATCTGCTCAACCTCCCCGCCCCACCTCCAGTAAACCGGAGAGGATCAGAAAACCTACTGGGGGAGCAGGGGAGAGAAATCCACATTCAGCTTCTACCTCCCAGACTGTGCCTTGCCACTCAGCACAGATACAGGGGTGCTGCCCCAGACTGAGCATTAAAAGCAGCAGCACAGGGATTTGGACCCAGAGTTTTCACACGCCTGCAATTTAACACGGTCATGTGCAATCACAGGGGCTGGGCGGGGACAGCAGGAGTCTGTAGATATTGTCAAAAACGTATTTGAGAACCGGCTAAGCAAGTTATGGAGCCTGAAAGCCTCCTGTTCCTCAGGAAAGGCACTAAAGAAAAATACGGCATCACAGGATTTCCTGTTTGCTGCCTCTCGCTGGCTCCAGATCCAGCCTGCTCCAGTTTACAAGGAGGAGGATGGAGGTTTGCTCGATAAGTGCTGGGATCTGAGAGTCAAGCTCGGCTCTTTCTGCTCCTCTCCACAGCAGCGATACAGAGTGACGCCCGGGCAGCTGCAGGCTCTGAATTCCCCGTGGTCTCCAGCAGGGCTGCGCAGGAGTCCCCGGAAGCAGGGTCTGGCCTGGCTCTCAGAGCCTCACTCACACGTCTGACTCTCGCATTCTCAAGAGGTTAGAACTCAGCTCTCCCAGCCCCCAGCAGAGCCGGCTCTCCAGGGCCAACAGGAGTGAAACCTGCCTGTCCCAGCCGAGCTGCGAGCGCACACACAGCAGCGAGAAGGGGCTATTTTTACATACTAACTTTGACCACGGCTGCAGTTTAAGATGGACAGTGGCCAACACAAAACATACGGAGCAGCGGTTGGAGGAGAGCAGTACCAGCGAGCTGGAGAAGGACACAACCTGGGTTCTGCAGGCGCTGGCAGCTTCGGGGAAGAAGGAGCTGCTTGCCCCCTGAGATGCCCCATTGCAGCTGGTTTGGTGAAGGGCAGAGACGCGGTGCTGTGCATTGCTGTTAGCACAGGTGTCCGCGGAGTCTCAGGCCAATGGAGTGCACAGATCTGGATTGCTGCTCGCAAGGGAGAGGCACCATTACCCAACCACTCCCCGGCCAGCTGTTCCAGCCCTTTGATTTATGCCCTTTCCTCACTTAGCAGCCGCCTTCCCACCATTCACAAGCCAGCTGTTGGGATTAAGAGGAAACCACTGAGCTGGTTAGACTGGTAACATCCACTTTAACCCACTGGAGTTGAGAGTCCTAGGTGATTAAGGGAGTGTTGGAAAAACGGGAACAGGCTTTAAGCAAGAGCCAGAAGAATCACAGAACCCGCAGCCTGCCCCCTGCCTCCCCTAGCCCCCTGGCCTACAAGCGGGTCTGAAGCAAGGCAAACCTGCCACTTGCGAGTACTTAGGGGGCCGGCCCAGCCCAAGAGACGTTGGATTGGCCAAGCTGGGGAGATCCTGACCAGAATGAGGAAGATCCCAGCCTCACTCCAACTAAAGCCTCCAGAATGGGCTGGTTACTAATCACACGAAGGCCCATCCCCACAACAGAGGTTTTTAAGGTCAGGCTTGACAAAGCCCTGGCTGGGATGATTTAGTTGGGGATTGGTCCTGCTTTGAGCAGGGGGTTGGACTAGATATCTCCTGAGGTCCCTTCCAACCCTGAGATTCTACGATTCTATGAACACTGCCCCTGCCCTGCTTACAGCACTTGAAGCCATCGCAGTGACTATGTGGGGTCACTTTCCGCTCCGTCTCCATCCTGGCCCCTGACAGCCTCCCCTGCTGACCTGCGGATAGCGAGCCTGGACTCGGGAGCCCCGGCAGAGTCCATCCCGCCACACGCCTCCTCAGCAAAACCATCCCCACCGCAGCATGTAACACGGATGCTGCAGGAGGCAGGAAAAGCCCAGTGTTGCGGTCAGATCTCTGGCCCCTTGCAAGGCAGGTGGCGAGCAGTGTGCGGGAGGGGGCGGGCATCACCTCTGAACTTGTAAACGGAGCAAATGGGCGCTGGAGTCAGAGACGGGGAACATGGGGTGTTACTCTATAGCCATGTCCCCAGCACGGTGGATTATTAGGTAAATGGGGAATGTTCTCATCGAGCTGATTCTAAGTTACCCCAGCAGGGCAGCGTTGGAAGCTCCCTCTGGTACGGAGCCAGTTTAGCCAGATCTACAGAGGTACTTTACTTAGGCTCCTAATTTCCATTGATTTCACCCTTTTCACCTCTTCGTTAGGCTCGCAAATATCCTTCAGCCTTGCTGGCTCCTGGCATGGCTACAAAGGGAAGGGCCTGACTTTTTCCAGTTCACTCCGCTCAGCAAGCTCGGAGGTGCCAATGGTCATTAGTTATTTTCCCTCTTGGTATTTCTGACTCATTCACTTGAGCCAATCCAGCCAGAAGGTGCAAATGCACGGCAAGTTTCTGCTAAAGAGCATGAGGGGTTGCCAGCCTTCGAGATTTTGTACGTATAAAGAAATATATAGGTATAGCCCGTGTATTTTTAAAGCTACAAATCTCAGGCCTTGTCTTCAAAGAGCCCTCGAGCAGATGTGTGGGTGGGCAGTGGGATCGGACGTCACAACAGACTTAGATCTGACATGTGTGATCTTAAAACTGTGATTGTTTAGAACATCTGTGAAACACTTGGGAGAAAATCTCTCTTGGCCCAGCCCTTCTAGTTACCGTCTCTGGAAAAGCAGACACCTAGTTCTCTAGTCCTCCAGAACGAACAGGGAAGAGGCAAGACGGAATGCAGTATTGCTATGCTTCTAAAGGTTACAAAACCACCACCACCACACAGAGTTTTCCACGTATATATAATCACATATAAGAGAGATGGATACTAATTTTCCCCAATGCAGCTCCTCCTTCAATCCTGCATCTTAACACAAACTGAGCCCTCAATAAATAAGTACATTGTCCAGGTGACAATTCAAAGCAATCACTCCACATTCCAGCCCTGCCCCTTCTAGCTCCGCAGTGGCCAAGGAATCCCTGTGCCAAGCTCACGGCACAGCACAATGTGAGTGGTGCTCCATGGGAAGGTGCCTTTGTAGAAGGGGTGGTTCTCTGTTCCTCCACATCCGGCTGCTACTGCCGTGTTCTCTGGCCCTGCCGAGTCAGACCAACAGGCCAGAGGAATTGAGCACAAAGGTCCTTTCATGTGCAAACGTACTGCTGTGCTAACTGGTACCAAAGGACACTGTCCGGGACTCCTGGACCCTCCCCTCTCGCAGCTCACTCTTGGAGCCATTCCAGGTACCAGAAAGATTCCAATTGCCACAGCATTGATTTAGGACTCGGAGTTCGCTCCAAGATGGGGCAATAGCCAAGAGGACAGTGAGAACACTCTCCATTAGGGACACAGGGCTTGCCAGACTGGATCAGACCAGAGGTCCATCTAGTCCCACACCCTGTCTCTATCAGTAGCGAATACCAGGTGTTTCACTGGAGGTGCAAGAGCCCCTTTGGGCTGCAGTTATGCAATGTCCGCCCCTAGGGAAGTTTCTTCCTGACCCCCATCATTTAGTGGCTAGCTTATGTCCTGAAGCATGAGGGTTTATTCCCCCTCCCTTTTAAAAAAATTTTCTATCCCATCCAATGTAATCACACAGGCTCTGATTATCCTTATCAAGGCTAATCCTCTTTCAATTCTACCTGCTTCGCTCTGGCCTCAACAATTCCTCGGGTCATTGGTTAATTAGGCCTGGCGTAAAAGGGGCATTTCCCTTTATCAGCTTTAGACCTGCTGCTTGCACTGACTGTCTCCCAACGCTTGGATTAAAAGAAAGGGTAAAGTGAAGCTTCCAATCTGCCCGCTCTGTGCCAGCCATGACTGCGACTACCTCTGTATTGGCCTTTCCTATTCATCTCCTCTCCAAGCTCAACAGCACCAGTCGTTTCAGATTTCTCATTCCGAGCCCTCTCCCGAGACCTCAGACCCGGATCTATAAGACAGTCTAGAGTCTATTAAAAATGTTGAAAATTAATAAAAAGTCTCATGGCTGCTACTCTGTTAGTCTGTATCCGCAAAAAGAACAGGAGTACTTGTGGCACCTTAGAGACTAACACATTTATTTGAGCATAAGCTTTCGTGGGCTACAGCCCACTTCATCGGATGCATAGAATGGAACATATAGTGAGGAGATATATATACGTACAGAGAACATGAAAAGGTGGGAGTTACCATACACACTATAAGCTCAGTTAAGGTGAGCTATTATCAGCAGGAGAGAAAAAGAACTGTTTGTAGTGGTAATGAAAATGGCCCATTTCCAGCAATTCACAAGAAGATGTGAGGAACTGTAGGGGGGGTTGGGGGGGGAATAAGCATGGGGAAATAGTTTTACTTTGTGTAATGGCCCATTCACTCCCAGTCTCTGATCCAATCCTCCCCTGTGTTTTTGTAGGGACCAGAGGAACTCTGTGGGGAAGGAACCTGACAGATTCACCCCGTTGGCCTGTGGCTGGCAGGGCCTTGCCCTTGGAGGGGGGGGCAGTAAAGAGGTGCTGTCCAAGCCCCCCAGTTAAAGCCACTAGGGGTTGCTGAGTGGGCCCTCTTTCTTGTGAAGGGTCCCTCGCCTACCTTGCTGGTCTCATTAACCTGCCCAGATCCCTCAGGCTCACCCCCTACACACACAGCTCTAGAGCGGGGGCAAGAGGGCAGCCATGCCTAGCCAGCGGGGCTTGCCAGAGCCAGGAACATGCAGGGGAGAGGAGAGAAGCAGCAATTTTTTTGCATGGGCTAAAGTTTGCTGAATTTGAATCCCGCCTCCTCCTCCCTCACCAGGGCTTTGTGCCGGTCGCTTTCTGGGCAGACAGCTGCTCCCGCTGGGCCATGTACATCTTCCAGATTTGGCCAAAGCACTGGGTTTTATGGACTTTTCCAAGGAGATGGGTTGATTATTTTATGCCTCTCTTGAGTACGCTGCCTCTCTGGAGTACGCTGCTTCCCCCCATTCCCCTCCCCCCTCCCCCCCCCCCCCCCCCCCCCCCGGCGCAGGGCTACTTGGGAAACAGTGAACTGACGTGCCCATGAAATCCCTTCCAATGCGCTGACGTAGGCAGACAACCACCCCGGAGCCAGCACCTTTCAGAAAGCGGCTGCAGAGCCACTTCCCTTGCACAAACCCCATCCATCAGCGGAGGGCGGCCAGCGGGCTTCTGGCACAGAGCAGCTCGGCTCTGCCCCCAGCCAGTAGCCTGGGGAGCCAACAGCAGCCTTGACGCATCTCAGAGCATCTGTCACCATTGGGGTCACCCGGGGACTCTCCCAGCTTGAAGCACCAGAAGAAGCAGGGCAGCCACCTAGGGATTTTTTACACTCACCAGGGGGTTTATGCCGCAGCTGCATGGCTGGGGCATTGGATGGCTGCGGAGGGAATCAGCTTCCTGCCGCTCCCCAGAACTCCTCGGAGGTCTCCCCTCCAGAGGCTGAATTGGCCTGACCCTGCTTAGCTTACAGAGGAGACGGTCACAGCTGGGGTGGGGTTGGCTGCATGGCAAAAACTACCTAGGGATTCACAGCGCAAGTGGCTCTGACCCAGGCTGCGGTGGCTCCTCCTCTCACACCTCAGAGATGCTCGGGGTTTCAACAGGGCTAGAATAGCCCTGGGCCAGTGAAGGCAGCGCCTGCGCAGTGCAGGACGGGGGCCAGGATTACAGACTCCCAGCAAGGGCAGCAGCGTGGCGAGCCGGGCCCTCAGAGATGGGGGAAATGGGGAGCCCTTTTCTAAGCAGCTCTAAGAATCGGGGACAAAGCGCTTGGAGCAAGGGAGGGGTGGAAGAACTGGTCACGGTGCAGGAGTGAGGAGAGGGTTAATGCGTTACTCAGAGCTGGAGCTGCCAGCCCCAGGAGTTTGTTTCTTTCAAATACTTTTATGTGAGGAGAGAATAAATCACCGCTCGGGAACAGCTCAGCTCTGACTTTGCTGGGTTGTTTAAACGCTGACCTTTAACCCAGCCTTGAAATCTTCCCAGATGAATCTGGGCTGCACATTAGGGTTAGGAGCAGCCCTGCCCATGAGGCTGGGAAGCAAAATCAGAAGAGCTCAGTGCAAGGGACTTGCCCACGGCTACACACTGGTTGCAAAGGAAATGAAACCTCACTGTCTCCTTCGCTCAGCCGCTTCGCACCCGGTGCAATCTCCAACCCATCTCCAACCACCGCTCGCTGGGCGTGGGGAGGAGACGGCTAGTGCAATGGCAGGCACAACTCAGCAGGGAGAGGTGAGGGCACAGCAAGACAAAGCCACAAAACGGAGCGAGTGACTCTTCCCCTGGCACGACAGGATTTACTAGCTGCATTACGGGAGAGTTAGAGGCCTCAACCGAGACCAGGGCCCCCACTGAGCCGGGCACAGCACAGACCCCGACCGAGACCAGGGCCCCCCACCGAGTCGGGCACAGCACAGACCCCGACTGACACCAGGGCCCCTCTTGCTTGCAGCCTGGTCAAGAGTCGAAGCCAGTGGCTCTCTAGCTTTGCCATTCTATGGCCCAGTCTGTAGAAGAAAGGGCCACTCCACCATCCTCTGGCTCTCAGAACAGTAATTGGCTCCCTAAAGATACTAGACTGTGGATCTCAGAGTGGTACTGGGTCCCAGAGGGGCAGTGCATAGGCCCATGTATCCAACACATATAGTCCATCTATGGTGGTAGACGTGGGACTTTCTGTGGGATGAACTGGGTAGGTCTATAGCTTGGCCTTCTTGGGGAAGGGAACCTGAACCCGACACATCCATTGCTTTGTGCCATGCTCACCATGGGCACTGGCCCACTAGAGAACTGGAGGGGCTCCACACAAAAGTCTCACTTTAAATCTGAGCAGATGCAGGTCAATTGGGCAACCAGCGGCAGCTGGGAGTCTGCAAGTCTGCACAGGAGCCCTGGGATGCTGGAGCTGGAAGCAGCAGGAGTGGATGCCTGGGCAGGCCTGTTTAGGATTCCCACTGCTCATCCTATGTAGTGCAGGGGCTAGCCAGGGTACCCTATGAACTGTCCACTTCCTTCTGCCAGAGCACTAAGCCATGGCTGATAGGCCATCACAGCCCAGTTGATACAGAGAATAGAGAGGGTCACACTCTTATCTTGGGCACTTCAGGAGAATAATGATTCATGCTGCTGAGAGAGAAAAACGGCCCAGATTTCGAGAGAATGGACGCGCTGCCTCCTAATGCCCTTCTGTGCAGAAGAGGGTGCGCTCAGGAAACAGGCTTCCGCTGGCATGGCGAGCCAGGTGAAGGGCCCAGACTTGCCGGTGTCAGATTTACAGCCTGGAACGTGATCAGTGAGGATCTGGAGAGCTTGCCAGAGGGAATAAGTCAGTTAACAGCTTTGCACAAAGGAAGAGGCGTTCATCTCTCAGCGTGCTGTGCATGACCCCAGCATGACTAACAGCAGCTCTAGAGACACTCAGAGGAAGCCATCAGCTCACTCCAAGGGCTGGCGTGACTCATGCCTGAGGAAGAGCGGACTGGGCTGCCTGGCGAGCCGTGATTGGTAAGCAGGCTGCAGGTTAGCCACCCCTTCAGTGACAAGGAGAGAGAGGAGGTTTTTTTTTTTCCCCCAGGGGACAGATTTCCCCACCCTCAGGCACCTACTGAGCATCGCTTTGCTCTCCGAGTTGTGCCCCTGGTCACAGCGACGCGTGGGGAGGAGAGCGATGCTCAGGGTGAGAAGGGGAGCAGCATCCGGCCCGCTGAGCGCTCCCTGGCACTGTGTGGGGAGAGCGACAAAACCAGAAGAGCCCCAAGTCCTGCCATAAACAGCCTTGGAAGCCTGCGCACCTGCTGTGTGCCTGCTTTGGGGCAACCCAGCCGAGGGGCTAGTCCCACAAGGTCCTCACTGCCCCTCACGCTTGGGAGGAGCTCCCCATCCGAGTCTCCAAAGCTCCCTCCTCCTTCAAAGCCGCCAGAAACACATGGCCATGGCTCGGCTGCTGCGGTGCTGAGCACACAGCCGGTCATGTTGACCAGCACCTTTTCCTTGTGCTCCCCCAGGGGTCTGCCTGGCTCCATCTGTATATTGTCAGCTCTTTGGGGCAGGGGCAGTTGTTTTGTCCGGTCTCTGTACAGCGCCTAGCACACTGGGGCCTGGCCCACGGCTAGGGCTCACAGGCAATACGATGCTACAAATAACTATCAATATCATCTATTGAAACACGAAGGGAGGCAAGGGAAGGGAGTCAAGTACTCTCAATGGGATGGGTCCCCTTTCTTTGGAGTGCTCCCTGACAACAACAACTGACCGAGTCCTTCCAGAGTTATCACTGTTTACACCACACCCAAGGGGGTACTAGGCTATCTAGACACACTCTCTAGGTCACCTTCAGGAGGGAAGTAGGAGTGATTTTCTCCACGTGCACTACAGAGGGCTTACGCTGTAGCATAGTGGGAGTGTAGACATGTTCTACCACATGGTAGATTGCAGCATCAAGTCTGGAACAGCACAGGGTCATGCATGAGAACAAAGTCCCCCTTTCCCATAGTGTAATGTTTCCACTTTACTCCACAGCACTGTAATACGGATGAGTTATCCCAGGCATATCCAGGGGGTGGAAAGGTCTCTGAGCTAGCATTCGTTTCAGGTAGCCGGATAAAGTCATGCATATAGAGAGGTTCTCCAGTGACGTTGCACAAACAGTGCTGAAGACATGCCTATGAAAGCTTAGCTTTGCTTGACTGGACACGTCCTCCGCAGGGAAGACGACAGGTTCCAAAAGGAAAAATCTACGGTGAACTTTAAAATGGGCAGGAGGTGACGAGGCAAAGAGAGGAAGAGACCCAAATATGTCCTCCCCCACTGCGACAGAAATATCAATGATTGGGAAGCCAAAGTGGCCAACCAGCCGGCTTAGTGAGCCAGAGTAACTACTGGTGCAGAAAATTTCAAAGCAAGATATATTGGCCAATGACAGGAGAGGGTATTTCACAAGCAGAGAAAGAAGGAGCTAGACAATTTAAAAAAAAAAAAAAAAGGAAGGAAGGCAGACGACAACGACAATTTTTGCTTTTCCCTGGTTCCAGAAAAGTCTGCAAGTCAAGAACTGGACTCTAGAGACAGTCTCAGCTCTGTGGAAGAGCTTCCTAACTTGGTCACCTTCAATACCCAAGACAACAAAGCCCCATGACCCTGGAGAGGAATATCACCAGTACAATCACTACTGTACCCTGATGGCAAAGCGGTGCGATCTATGGACTTAGGGGCCCCAGATGATCACATCAGCGCTTCGGGGAGCTGTGCCACCAGCGTCCCCTGGCCTCCCCATGGGAATCAATCACATTTCTGTGGAGCGGGTGCTCAGTCCCACTAGTTTGATTTGGCAGGACTAATCTCTCCACTGAACCCCTTCCCACCCAGTGGGATCTCATGGGTGTAGCCAGGAAGCTGGTAGAGAAACCCACCTTGAGGGCAGTAATCCTGAACGACTGACCCAAGAAGGACAGGTTCTTGGAACGGATGGCAGGTGCATCCCCTAGAGCAGGAATTCCAGCAAGGAGCTGAAGATAGTCAAGGAACAGCATGTGCCCCATCTCCCATTTCACTGTTGCCAGCCGATAGCAAGCCATCTCCAGAACGACAGACAGTAATTGACTCTTGCCAGGATACGGGGTGTTTGCTACACGATGGCTGCAGGGAACCCTACTGGTTTGGATCATCAGCCCCAGAGTAAATCCACAGCCAGACTTGATTCATTTAGCTTCCATGTTAGAAACAGTGCTGCAGTCTGAATAACAGTGCAGATCCCACGTCCACCCAGCCCTCGGACCGGGGCATGTAAAGGGAAGCTACCCCAAGCTCACATTCTCCCAGGGAAGCCTCAGGATGAAACCCAGCTCCGGCTCACAAACTACTGGCTGCAGCAGCTAGTGCTGGAAGAAAGAGAGGTTCTGAAGCAAACAGTGGGGGACAGAATGTTGCGTGAAAGCCCCAGGTCAGGGCCCAGAATAGCTGGTGGTGCATTAACTACAGGGGGTAGGAGCTACTTCCTAGTCAGTGGCTAGCACCTCCAAGCTGTGCTGCTCTGGGACTCAGGCTCTCTGGCTGGGTCACTAGCAGAAAGGAAGGGATTTGGCAGAACAGGGACAAGCCACCTGCCGGGTTGAGGCAGGTGGTTTTTTAATGCAACATTAAGCAGCCTCCAGGCCTCTTGGCCCAAGTCCATTCAAGTAGCCAGCCAGCCCCAGAGCCCCTGGAAAGGCAGCCGGTTCTCCGTGCCGGGAAGGCTGCTCAGTGCTACGCTTGCCCACAGTCACTGCGGTGTCACACACACGGAGCACAGCCTATTGAACAAAGCGTCCCCCTCGCGGGATCGGCCTGGACCGAATGCCGCCTTTGGCAGCTGGGAATCTCCGCAGTGGCTGTTTCACTGGAAATAGCAACTGAAGAGGTTTCGGGAGCACTTTATGCTAAGCAGCCGGCCTCATTAATTGCTGCTGCACTCACAGGGACCCGCTGGCGTTCTGCAGTAATTAACACAGCGCTATTTAATCCATGGCACGCAGCGCTATTTGTACATGCCCACAATGGGGGGCAGCGACGGAGGGCGCCACAGCCCTGGTTAAGAGGACAGGAACAAGGGACATAGCCAAGGGACACCCCGTTAATGGGATGTTTTGAGCATTTAACCCTCCAATGTCCCCCTCACAGCCATAGATGAGAGCGATTATTCAGCGAACTGCCCCTACAACCCCCATTAGAGTCATTTCCTGGCTCCCCTGTTCCTTAGAGCACTCACCCCAGTGCCCCATTTAGAGCATCCCTGATTCCCATAGGGGCAGCAAAGCTGGGTGAGATGGACGCAGACAGTGGGCAGCTGCCCGGGTTCTCCCATAGCATGGCAGTGACATGAAGCCGCCCTCCAGCTCCCCAGCCGGGATGGCGGGGGGGCAGTTCAGGCAAACGTCCCCGCGATGTTACTTCACACCCGGGCCTCGCATTCATCCCAAACAAGCCACAGAGAGGCGTCAACCAGATCAGTGGCCCAAGGGTGAGGCTGACACGCGTGTGACCACAGGCTGCAGAGGCATCGCTCTTCCTGCACTTGGGGGGTTATTTTCACACCATGGAAGACAGGACAGATGTGTGTCTCCACACGTTACACAGTGAACTGAACGACGAGATCCCATCACGCTCCCAGCGCCGGCAATCTCAGGGCCCACAAGAATGGGCAGCTGTGACTCAAACAGCTGGAAGGCAGCGTGCTGTCTCTGGCTGACACCAGCTCTGGTGGGGAAAGGGGGTGGCATGTTAATTAGAGCTGGGGACTGGGAGACAGGACCCCGGGGCTCTACTTCCGGTTCTGCCACTGCTGCGCCGTGAGACCTTGGGCAAGTCACTTAACCCTCCTGTGCCTCCATTACCCCATTTCACAGAGGGGGACGCGACCTATCGGGAGGCTACAAGAACATCTTAGACATTTCTAAAGCACCTAGCCCCCCCCCCCCCCCGCTACCATGACAATAAGAGGATGTAAAGTGCTTGGAGATCCTCAGGTAAAAGGACTTTGCCCTTCTCAAAGTGCTATTCCTTCGGGCGTCCCAGGTCACCTTAGTATTCCAGCTCCAGGGCTTCCCTTCCCCATGCTAGTGGGACCAGGCTTAGGAACGCTTTAGCTCTGGCACCAGAGCAGGCTCCCTAAGCCAACTGCTCCCCCCGCCCCAGCAAATCACAGGGAAATCAACCCTGACTGCATTTCTGTCCCATCTGAGCTGCCCGCCCCACCACACTCTCCAGCCTCCCCGGGGTGCGCACCCCCATGCTGCCTCGCACTTGGCGCCCAGATGAAAAACCCACTTGCCCACTAATTCAGAGGCCGACAGATCGCTCTGTGCTGCCAGGGACATATCGAACGTGCTCCCGGCCAGCCAGATTCCTAGCCAATCAGTCGAGATTTCCTGTTACTGGAAGAGGCGATCAGAAATGCCATTTCACCCACTACATCCTGTTTCTATGGAAAATGAATCCAACTCCTAACTGCGCCGTGAGATGCAGACATCTGCTAATGATCCCCGGGGCCTCCGCTGGCGGAGGGGGTCGGGGTCACCAAACTCCGAGGGGGTGGCCATTTGGACCCAGGCATCCCAAGCAGGCTGTCTGGGGAGAGGCTGGGCAGTGCTCATCTCCCTTGCCAGTGGCCATGGAAAGCATGACAGGCTGCAGCCAGATTGCTTCTCTGAAGGGGCAGCTCCCACCCCAGGGCACTATTGTGGCAGCCCCACGGGTGTGGATGCCACCTTTGGGTGAAGAGTGGGGGGGTGCAGAGGGGTCCAGGCGTTACAGGAGCAGCCCAGCTCTCCGGCAGGGGCACAAGGCATGCCTCACAAGGGAGCCAGCTTCTTTGCTCTGCTATAAATAAATCTTAACGGGGAGGTGGCCGAAAGACCCTGTCTGGCCCTGCCAAGCAGAGCTGCAGGGCTCTATTACTGGCTGCCGCTTCTGCCAGGCAGGATCATACACCACAAACCCAGGAGGCCAGCAGGGACGCTGGGCTGGGAGGGGCAGAGGGCTCAGCCCAGGTTTCACTTCCCAGCAGAGGGGGCCGGACAAGCCCCTGGCCCGGACTCCGCTGCTCTCGTCCCCACAGGAAGACTGTGCCCACCCTCGGCTCAGCAGTGGCACAAAGGGGATGTCTAGGCAGCAGGAGCCAGCGTGAAGGCAGGCTCCGGGCACAGACAGACACCCAGAGGGAGAGCAGGCTCCGGGCACAGACAGACACCCAGAGGGAGAGCAGGCCACCGGTGCGGCTCAGACAGCAGGGAAGGGGGAGCTTGGCTATTACAGATGGATACGTGGCCCCAGTTCCATCCTGCACCACCAGCCCTTCCGGTTTGGGCGGGAACCTGCCCCTGCAGCAATGGGGAGGGCGTGCCAGGCACATGGCGGGGTACAGGAGAGAGCTGTGTGCAACGCACCCTCTGGCGCTCAGGACTGGCAGGCGCAGCCATCCCTAGGAATCATTTGCATTTCCACAGCCCGTCACGCCAGGATCCCAAAGCTGTCTGCAGACATTAAGGGTCACAACCCCCCCAGCAGCAGTTCCTCAGTCCTGTGCACCAATCACTAGGCCACACAGCCCCTGTGCATTCAGCTGGGGGGGAGGGGGCACTGGAGCATGCCCCAGCCCTCAGCTCATCGGGATGCGGAGCCAGGATGTGTGGACATTGTGCCAGCCCAGAGCTGCTGAAGGGGACAGAGAAATCTCAGCGTCCCGATGGCCTGGCCAGTGTGTGGCCAACACACCTTTAGGCCGCAGCCCCGTCAGAATCAAGTAAAACAATGTGGGAAGACTCTCTGCTTTAGCCCCAAGGATGGCAGACATTCCCGCAGCCAGAGCCTGCACGGGACCACGGCTCCTTCCCCAGCCTCCAGCACCATCGCCGGCTTGTCAGCCCGCTCCAGAGCCAACCGAGAGCTCCAGGGGCTCGCTCAGACCAGCCACTCCGATTTCTCATCCCCTGGCTGTGCCCCGGTGGTCTCCCTCTCAAACTCCATCTGAGATGCTTCCCCACCATGTCCCTCCCTGCCCCACAGCCCTGCCCATTGCAAGGCCCCTCTGCACAGTGTGTGGCTGACCCCTGTGAGGAGTTTGGGGAGGGGTGGTTTATGTACCAGTGCAGCCCACAAGCAGCTCACGATCACTGAAACAACAGCGTGCAGTCGCCCGGCTCCACAGACCCAGAACAGAGCCCCCGGCACGCTGGGAAAGGGATACAAACCCCTCCCCCATCAGTCCAGGAGCTGGGGGTTCCCAGGCAGCGAGGGGTCTGGACAAGCCCCTGCCCCCAAACCAACCAGCAGAAGGGACCCCACTGGCCCTGCGATGGGATGCAGGGAGAAGTGGCTTAGAAGCGAGCTGGGTCCCAGGCAGGGCACAGCACTGGGGGCTCAGCGGTTTCCCCTCTTAAGAGATGGGCTGTTCAATTCTGCACTAGCTGAGCCTGCTGGGTGCTTTTCAGGGATAACCCAAGGAGCACGCTTGGCTAGGAAGTCTGGGCTCACTGGGGCCAGACATGGGGAATGTCAACAGCCTGCACTAAGGGCAATGATCCCCCGTCAGAGGGGAGATGGTGCTACTCCGACCTGGGGGGCTGGAATCTGCCTGCAAACTTCAATCTTCATAGGCAGGCAGGGAACTCAGCGGGACCTGTGTGTGGTACAGGGCGGCTGCCAACTCAGTCCCTGCTGTGCCCACCAGGATGAGCAGGGCTGAACAGCAGAGGAACCCTGAGAATGCAGCTTCACAATGAAGGGCTGAAGCAGCTGCTGTCCTGGGTGTGAACCCGCAACTCTTCATAACAGACCCTGCGATCCCAAAACAGCCCTGTTGCCCCCAGTGGAGCAGAGCTCTGCTGGGTAGGTGTCGGGGCCCAGCTGGGCTGCCCAGCCCCATACCATCTCAGAGCATTACCTGCACCCTGGGGTTTCAGCATCTGAGACCCTGGAAGGACTGGAAAGTGTTCCAGGCGTTGGATCTCTCTCCTTTTGCACCTTGGCATTTCCGCCCTGGCCTGGCAGGACCAGATTCACTCACACTGGCCGGCTCAACATTCTCAGAGATTTATGGGAGTCACATTGCCCTTTGCACAAGCTTCCCAGCCCATAAGCTAGCCCCCTCCTGAGCTGAGAGAAGCCTAGCATCACCCAGTGAGGGGAGAAAGACACAAAGAATCAAGAGAGAGGCATGGGCTGAAGACAGGAGTGGGAACCAAGAACTCGGTTCTAATCCCAGTGCTGACACCAACCCCGCTGTGGCCTGGGGGCAAGTCACTCTCTCTGCTTCAGCTTCCCGAGCCAAGTTCCCAGGAGGTATCATTAATGCGGCGTGCTGAGCAACGGTAACTCCATTACTTATCTGCAAGTCTCACTCAAACGTCAGATCCCAGCGGGGGCATTTGACACTGGCCAAGAATAGTGGGGCTGCAGTCAACAGTCACACTGCCCTTGGAGAGGTAAGACCCACGCTAGATACCAAGCTACCCGATTCCTGCTTTCGGCCGACTGCCTGGTTCTCTCTCTCCCAACAGCTACATTCCCCGCGCTGCCATCATAGTTTCCATTCGCTGTCCAGGTCTCAGCAGTTTACGCCACTGCAGTGAAGTTAAACACCCGTTGTTTAAACAAGCCCACCCCCACCCCCCTAGCCCAGCACACGTCACTGTGTAAACTCGCAAGCTGACTACAGTCACTGCCCTCCCCAGGTCCCACTTCCCCCGGCCGGCCAGGACACAGTCAGCAGCATGGACCCTTTGGAAAAAAACAACGTAAATGAATCAGTGGAACAGCCCCCACCTCTCCCTCCCAAAAGGGCTCAATGCTTCAGTGGTTTTAACCACCCAACAGAGCCAGGTGACTGTATACAGAGGCCCACTGGTCTAAGCTGGATCTCTACTATGCGAATGGCATTGCAGAGGGCTCAGTCAGAGAGCCACGCAGGGGGCCGAACACGTGCAGAGCCGGTTCATTGACAATACAAATTGGCCTACAAGCCCTCGGACGTGTGCGGCGTTTTATCTCGCTGTGTCTGACGGGAGCAGAGTGCTAAACAGTCCTAGAGCGAGTCAATAACCCAGAGCACAGGCACCGCAATGGGGCTGAGAGCGGCTCCTGTCATCCCAGTGCCCCCCAACGCTCCGGGTCAGCTAGAAACCCCAGCCAGTACTGCAGGCCAAAGGAAGATGAGACTGGCCCACACAGCAGGGTGCGCTTACATTCCACCGCTTGGAATTTGTTTACACAGCAACTTTTTCACAAGGCTGATCATGGGCAGGTTTGTATGGCAGCTGCCAAACAATGCGACTGGCAGGGAGGGACCGTGGGGGAGACAGACAGGACAGGAGGACTGGGAAGAGAGGAGGGAGGGGAGCAAAGTGAAACCAAAAACTAGACGGGCAGGACTGAAGCCAGCCTTGCAAGATGACAAAAGTGTTTGGGGAGGGGGAGGGAGATGTCGCACAGAGATAGGGTTGGTGAGAAGTGGTGCAGGGTGCAAGGCCGAGGTCTTACAGGTGTGCTCATGCACATGCCCTTAAGCAAGGCCCAGAGGGGAGAAACTTGTGCTGGTTTAGGACCCTGCACACAGGACATATTTGTACATGCACATATGCCACACACACACACACACACAGACCACTGCACACGGTGCAGACTGGCACTATACACACACAGACCACCGCACACGGTGCAGACTGGCACTACACACACACACATGCACAGACACACCACCACACACGGAGCAGACTGACACCACACACACACACACACACACACACACACACACACACACACACACACACACCACCGCACACTGTGCAGACTGGCACTACACACACGCACACACCACTGCACACCATGCAGACTGGTACTACACATACACCACCACACACCGTGCAGACTGGCACTAAACACACACACACACACCACCGCACACCGTGCAGACTGGCACTTTGTTACAAGCACTAGTTATTTTTTTCTTTGAGGCCCTGCCCATAAAAAGCAGACACTGATGCCGTTTTACTTCTCTTCTAGTTAAAAAAAGAACCCAACCACAGCAGGTGACTGGCTGTGCAGCCCACTCTCCCGGACAAGCAGCAGCTTGGGGAGAGTGGAGTCGTTGGCTGGAGCCTACTTCGTGGAGTATTTATTTCAGGAAGAAAAAAAATAAAAGCTAAAATAGGGAGGCTGGTAAACAGCAGCCAGCACCCAATGCCTGGGCTCGTCCAGGAGAGAAACCCCTAAAAATACCCCCTATCATTACATTATTAACCAGGTGGGGTCAGGGGGACTCCTGTAATACACAGAACACTTGAGAGAGGCGGAAACCCAGGGAAATAAGGCCTTTCGAGAGCAGTCACATTGGAGCGGGGTCCTTATCCCACCTTTAGCACAGTCCTGGTGTGGACAGAGGGCAGTCGAGGAGCAGTTTCCGTGCCAGTTCCTCACGGTCAGGAGTCTGCTCGGGTCCTGGTATTCCAAGCTGGTATTGCCATCATTTTAAAGTCATCATGTTAAACAAAACTCTAGTACAGACAAGGAACCTCCACCAGCGAACACACGCTAAAGCTACAAACGGCCTCGTCTACACAGAGCTTTAACGCACGTCACGCTGATCACCACACGTCTGTCTTCCCTGTGGTGGGCATGAGATCGCAGGCCGAGATCGGGTCAGAGTGCACACGCCTGCCCCAGCCACAGGCCCCAGCCATGTCAAGCCTTGCCCTGAGATCTGTGTGTGCACAGGGGCTTCCATTCACAATTACTGCCTCTGACCAAGAGCAGAACCTCTGGCTCAATGGAGACAGCTGGGTGGGACCAGTGAGGAAATAGCTCTGAGGAAGCAGCCCCTGGGGTAGCACCGTAAATGTGCCAGGTGTTTCCCACATACACAAGCTCCCTGCCCTAAACTGCTTAGAAGAGGAACAGTCTACAGGCAAAGGGGCAGGAAGAGGAAGGAGCCGAGGCATCCGAGCAAAGAGACTAGTGGGCGAGGCAAGGTTAGGGCAGGCTCTATGGACACGGAGTTCTTGAGGAACCGTACTGAGGTGATGGACCTGGACCAGTGCCTGGAGCCAAGCCAAGCACTCTGGGCTGGCAGTGAAGATGCCCGCTCCTTTCCGCACGTGGTGCTTCCAGAGACGGGCTTCAGGAGTAGCTGAAAGATTTGGGAAGGCTGTTGGCAGCAGAGACAATAGTGAAAAGAGACTGAAGGGGAACGGAGGCTGGCATGGGGATGGGACCCCTAATAAGACCAGGGTAGACACATGATCAGGAGCAAGGTCATGGAGAGCCTGGAAAGAGACAATATGGGGCTTACAGTTCACATGCACCCCAAAAGGGAGGCAGGAAAGTGACACTACAGGCAGGGGAGAGGATGCAGCCAGGGAGTTTTGGATGGACTGGAGAGAGGAGTATCAAAGACCTGAGAGGTGAGGATACAGGGATACAGGATACTAGAACAGGAGAAGACTAGGGCAGGGACAAGCAGCTGGGATGGGGAGGGAGGGTTATGTTTTAGAGATGTTGTACAGAAAGAAGCTGCAGGATTTTGGTTATGTTCTGGATTTTGGAAGGGAGTAAGGAGATCTGGTTTTATGGATGGTTCTTCCACGGACTCACTGTGTGAATTTGGATAAGTGATGTCCCCTCTCTGTGCCTCAGTTTCCCCATCCAGAGAATGCACAGTTCTGCCCAAGCTCACAGAGCTATTGTGGGGTTTATTGGTGGTGTCTGCGAAGTGCTCAGGCACAGTGGTGTTCAATACCACAGACGTGCCTAACAGCCTTTCTCAGAAGGAAATAACTTGGCAGGCGTTTCGCAATATTCTTCCCCACATCATACTGGGAGCTGGTCACCTGAACATTCCATTTTGAAAAAAAGAGTTTTGAGCACACCCAAGAGTCTTATATTTGATCTCCTAGAACTAAAAAGGACAGTGGCTACTTAACTAAGTTCCCAGTGTAAAGAAACAACTACAGAACCTAATGTGCAGGGGGAAGTTAAGCAATTTTAATAGGATTTTAAAGAACACAGTTTTGGGGCTTTAAATATTTGCCTGCAGTGCTGTGAACGCAAGTGCTGCCAGCACTAAGCCAGGGCAGAAGGTGAAACTGACAAGGCTCGTGTCGCTGTCAAAACTGACTGAACAGCGAACAAGTTCTTTCAGTCTAAATAATCTCAGCTGTTGTTCAACTACAGGGACAAGCAGAGGACGTTTCTTGTAGAACGAGATTATATCCATTGTGAACACACACATAACCAGCCAAAACCTCAACTGGTGAAAATGACAGTAGGCCTCACCGAAGTCAACAGTGCTACACCAATTTACACCACGTGAGGATCTGCCCCGGTATATTTTATAACCATGTGTGTCTCCAAGATGCCCAAACCAACATGAAGCAAATTTGGGAAACAAATCCTTGCTCCCAGCCTGAAACGCTCCACATCAACTTCTTGCGGCTGTGGTTAACACCCAAAAAAGTGGCTTTGTAACAGACACATGGACACACTCTGGTAGTGGTGTTTGCAGGCAGAATTATAATTATCTTCTCACATCCTGCACACTATGTCACGGTGAGTCACTGCTTGAGAGAGACACACACACTAGAACAAATAGGAAGTCAGCAACTTTTAAAAACGCCTCTGCCACCAAAAAAAAAAAAAAAAGTCAACTAACGAGAGTCAGATTTTCTCTAACCGCCAAGAAAGCCCACTTTGCCACCCGAATCCCTGTAAATCACATCCTGACCTGCTGTGATCCCAAATGCAGCCTGACCGCTCATGGCAATCAGTTTCAGTTTATGAATTGGAGGAGGTGGCACTGCTGCTGGCAAAAGTAGTCAAGCAATTTTGACCTACTGGAGAAGAGTCACACTATAGCTTTTCACAGCTGTAGATTTTCCCCTCAACCGCTCTCCTTTTTCCTCCAACCAGCAGTTTGCCACAGCATTTGGGTTGGAAAGCCACATGCTATCTTCCCTGCCCCCCCCAGCCTCCCAGTTTCTAACTAGAATCTAAAGATGTTTTTGGCTGCGGTTCATCTCCCTGGGGAAATGGTGGAAGCCTCATAGCCTGGGACTTTTTCAAAACTTGGCCAGACAAAACACAAGGAAGTTGTTGAGGGCAATCCTTCATCTGCAGAGCACTGGGCTGGATGACCCAACAGGGCTTTTCATTAGTGTCTATTTAAAGGTAAACTGACAGTCCACTGTCAGCTAACATACTTCACAGAGCAGCACAGATTGAAAGAGTTGATTCTGTTTTTTAAGTCTCAGGACACTGGTATTTTCCAGACTAGTAGCCAAATGGGTGCTCAGGCTGGTGGTGCATCTGTCTCCAAAGAATAACATTGCTTAAAACAGTCTGAGAGCAGCTTTTTATTATTGATTTGACCTCTCTGAAAACCAGTTGCTACAGCCAAGGTGGGTTTTCCCCAAGCATACAAGTTACCCAGAATGTTCTGTTAACAGATTGATACTTTCTCCGGGCTGAGTGAATGGATTAGGGGGGAAAGCCAAAATTAGTCAAAACTGCACCCTGCAGGCTATTAGCACAGCTCCTGGAAACTCAGCAGAGATTTTCTAACAGCTGCCTGCGTCACCGTACACCAGTCAGTCCCTCTCTCACAAGTTTCTGGAAATTAGATTGCAAAAGTAAACTCTGGAGTAACAGAAACAGCTCAGGGATGAGCAGAAGTTTGCTTTTTAAATATTTCTGAAATACTGGCTGACTTGATGCATGCAGAGACTTCAGACAGAGGCCGGGGAGGAAGAGTAAGAAGTTAGATTTCTAAGTAAAGAAACTTTGATGCAACAGACTCCAGCATCACAACTTTTTCCTACTTCACATACTCATGCCTTGGTAGGACTCACTATGTTTTATTATTCTGAATAATAACTCTTGCAAAAATGACACTCACTTAAAAAAAAAACAACGAACACCAGTTACTACCACCTGATATGATTAAAACCACCTCTGTCTTAGGGTTTTGTACTGCCACTCACCAGCATAGTAGCTGGGTGCCTTCCACTTAGGACAAATTGACAACACATGAAGACCATTAGGGACTTCATTATCTCTGGAGTTATGCAGGGAGAAGGGGAGGGAGGTGCTGATGTGGAATAGATCATTCTACTTGTGGTAAAAAGAACAGGAGTACTTGTGGCACCTTAGAGACTACTTGTGGTAGAAAAGCTTTATCAAAGAGGAAGGATTTGCAGCATTTCCAGGAGTGCTCAGTTGCTTGTTTCTAATCTCCAGCAGTTCCTTCCCCAGCTGGGTCACCCTCATCTGAGGGCAGCGTGGCCCTGGGTCTTGCACCACTGTGCTTTGTGTCGCTGACATTCTACCACATACGCTGCGTGTTTGTTCTGAGACATTTCCACTCCTCAGACAGTGCCATTGGATGGGTCACTGGATTGGGAGTTAAAAAACCTGGAATAAAACACCTAGTATTTACACCAGCAGCTCTCAGAACGCTTCACAGACAAGCATCGCTGTCCCCACTCGACAGATAAGGAATCTGAGGCCCAGAGGCTGAGTTCTCACAGTGACTCCCTGACAGACTCGGAAGCCAGGTCTGACTCCCAGTCCTGTACTCCATCCACTGGATGCAGCAGACTCCTTTTTCAAACCTAAACCTCTTGACAAGGTCCTGTTAACAGGCGTGGTCTCACTCACCGAGCGACAGGCAAGTCAAGTAAAGAGAATGTTTGTGAACAGCTGGCCTGCACTGATTCCATACATTTCCCTGCTGCATTTTTCTACCCCCTAAGACTGTGTCATAGATTCTTAGGACTGGAAGGGACCTCGAGAGGTCAGAGTCCAGTCCCCTGCCCGCATGGCAGGACCAAATACTGTCTAGACCATCCCTGATAGACATTTATCTAACCTACTCTTAAATATCTCCAGAGATGGAGATTCCACAACCTCCCTAGGCAATTTATTCCAGTGTTTAACCACCCTGACAGTTAGGAACTTTTTCCTAATGTCCAACCTAGACCTCCCTTGCTGCAGTTTAAACCCATTGCTTCTTGTTCTATCCTTAGAGGCTAAGGTGAACAAGTTTTCTCCCTCCTCCTTATGACACCCTTTTAAATACCTGAAAACTGCTATCATGTCCCCTCTCAGTCTTCTCTTTTCCAAACTAAACAAACCCAGTTCTTTCAGCCTTCCTTCATAGGTCATGTTCTCAAGACCTTTAATCATTCTTGTTGCTCTTCTCTGGACCCTTTCCAATTTCTCCACATCTTTTTTGAAATGCAGTGCCCAGAACTGGACACAATACTCCAGCTGAGGCCTAACCAGAGCAGAGTAGAGCGGAAGAATGACTTCTTGTGTCTTGCTCACAACACACCTGTTAATACATCCCAGAATCACGTTTGCTTTTTTTGCAACAGCCTCACACTGTTGACTCATATTTAGCTGTGTCTTGGGACAACAGAACGTAAAAACGTAAGAATGGCCATATTGGGTCAGACCAATGGTTCATCTAGCCCAGTATCCGTCTTCCAACACTCGCCAGAACCAGATGCTTCAGAGGGAGTGAACAGAACAGGTCAATTATTGAGTGATCCATCCCCCGTCATCCAGTCCCAGCATCTGGCAGTCAGAGTTTTTGGGACACCCAGAGCATGGGGTTGTGTCCCTGATCATCTTGGTTAATGGCCATTGCTGGACCTGTCCTCCATGAACTTATCTGATTCTTTTTTGAACCCAGTTACATATCTGGCCTTCACAACATCCCCTGGCAATGAGTTCCACAGGTGCCTAAGAGCACAAAGTCAGGTTCACCCAGGGCATGAACACAAAGGATCTTGGAAAGTAGGACACCTGATTTTATCCCACTCTATGCATTCAGGGCTTTGATGCAAGTTTGTTCTTCAAACATGCTGTTCAGGGTAGGGATCATGGTGTCTTACAGGTCTCGAATGTGCCACGCACATCAGTGGTGATTGACAAGCCAGTCACTCTTCAAAAGATGACATACTATTGTGACAGGTTTCAGAGGGGTAGCCGTGTTAGTCTGTATCAGCAAAAACAAGAACAACGAGGAGTACTAGTGGCACCTTAGAGACTAACACATTTATTTGGGCATAAGCTTTCGTGGGCTAGAACCTATTTCATCAGATGCATGGAGTGGAAAATACAACATAACAGTACATGAGAAGATGGGAGTTGCCTTACCAAGTGGTGGGGGGGGAGGGAGAGGTTGAGGCAATTCAACTAAAGTGGAAGTGGGCTATTATCAACAGGAGGAAAAATCACTTTTGTAGTGGTCATCAGGGTGGTCATTTGAAACAGTTGACAAGAAGGTGAGAGTAAAGTAGGGGGAAATTATTGTATTTGCATGCCACTGGTTGCCATAGTACCTAGGTGCCCCGTAGGCAGCTTTAGAGAGACCACGCATAGGACTATAAATACACACAAACTAGCCAGCACGGCCATGTGGACACCCATGTTCCATCCGCCACGCCAGTGGCTCTCAACTTTTCCAGACCACTGCACCCCTTTCAGGAATCAGATTTGTCTTGTGCACCCCAAGTTTCACCTCACTTAAAAACGACTTGCTTACAAAATCAGACATAAAAATACAAAAAGGTCATAGAACCGTGTGACTGAAAAACTGCCTCCTTTTACCATATCATTAGAAAAGAAATCAACTGGAATATAAATATTGTACTCACATTTCAGCGTATAGTATACAGAGCAGTATAAACAAGTCATTGTCTGTGTGACATTTTAGTTTGTACCAACTTTGCTAGTGCCTTTTATGTAGCCTGTTGTAAAACTAGGCAAATATCTAGATGAGCTGATGTATCTGCTGGAAGACCTCTGCGTACCCCCAGTGGGTACACGTACCCCTGGTTGAGAACCACTGATCTATGCTAACCTTTCACCCATGGGAGGTCACTAAACAAGGGCCCTTCAGGCTAAGACAGGAACACGGTTGGGTTCCTGCCCAGTCCCTTCCAACTTAGGGTGACCAGACAGCAAGTGTGAAAAATTGGTACAGGGACTGGGGGGGTAACAGGAGCCTATATAAGAAAAAGACCCCAAAATTGGGACTGTCCCTATAAAATCAGGACATCTGGTCACCCTACTTCCAACTAGAAGGGTGGGGGTGCAGCCAGAAGGGTGGGGATGGGACGGGGGGTGTCTTTTCTTAAGGCCTCATCAGGCAGGGAAGAAAGATTGTTGAAATGAAGAGGAAAGCCAGAGAGGTGGTGCCCCGTGTGGGCAGGGACATTGCTGCTGGGGATGTACCTAGAGTCAACATGAAGCAATTCAGGGACTGATGGGTGGGGAAAAGTAAAGGGGAGACTGCTCTATAGTGTTTATATCGTGACTGACCCCCGTTTCTCTCCTGCTTGTCCCTTCACTCCATGGACATGCCCGCGCTGCTCAGAGAGCGGCCCCGGCCATGGCAGCACACGTGCTGCGTGCGGAGTGACTGGACAGGTCGAGTTCACCCGGGACTCTCCCCCCCTAGCCTGGTCTCCTTCCCGAGCCCGCTCTCCCACGCGTGCAGGTGAGTCACGGCGAGCTCCCCACGCGGGACCGCCCACCAGCAGCGAGGAATGTGCAACTCTCCGCTCTGCACAGGGACGGGAAGCAGAAGCGCCCAGAGCCGACACAAAGTTTCTCCAGGCGACGCTGGCGATTCCTCCCAGCGCGGCACACACGGGGGCTGGAAGGGTCGCCAGCCGCTTCTTAAAAACACCCCCCCCAACATCTCCAATATCCACACCCAGCCCCCGCGCGCGGCGAGCAGCCCGGTCCCGGCGGCAGAGGGCTCGGACTGACCTAGGCTCTGAGCCCCCAGGGGGAACTCCCGACCCACGCGGCCTCGCCTGGACCCCCGGCGGCCGCCCCCTCCCCGGCTCTGACAAACGGGGGGGGGGGGCAGTTCCTTACTCACCGGCCAGGAGCGAGAGAGGCAGCAGCAGCCAGTACAGCGCCCCACACAGCGCCCGCAGCTCCATCCCGCCCCGCGGCTTCAGGGGGGGGGAGAAGCGCCCGGACTCCCCGCCGGCGCCCGCGGTCAGGCTGAGCCCAGGGGCCGCCCGCAACGCATGGCGCTGGGCAAGCCCCGGCTGGCTCCGCGCGCAACCATCCCTCGGTGCCGGGCAGCTCCCGCGGGGACCGTCTCGGGCCCGGGCGCGGCTGACCCCCCTGCTGCGGGCCGCTCAGCGGGGCCCGCTCCGAGCCCGGGGGGCGGAACGACGCGGCATCGCGGAGCCCCCTTCCCGCCCCAGCCGCGCTGCCCCGCGCAGGCTCGTGTGTAACCCGAGCAGCCCGGCCCCGGCGCTCCAGTGGAAAGTCTGATGCGGGGGAAGGAAGAAGGTGGATTTATCGCGGGGCAGAGCTCGGCGGGCTGGGCCCGGCTGCTCTCCCACGGGTCTTTATAGGCGCGGTCTCCTCCCTGCCCAGCCCCGGGCCGCTTCCCTTCAGCCCCCATGGGCTGGGCCGGGCCGCCTGGGAGCGGCGGGCTCTCGCCTCTCTCGGGTCCTGGGTGCACCCGCCCCAGCACACCCCCAGCCTGCCCAGGGGGAGGCGCTGCGCGGGCAGGGGCCCCCTGGCCTGGCGGGGAGGGCTCATGGGGAAGCTACAGCTGCCCTTTCCCCCCCCCCCCCCCGGCCCGGCTTCTGCTGCTAATGCCCACGGGCCTGGCCCCAGGCCTGGCTCGGGGGGCCCCGGCGGGGCTCGGATCCCGACCCCATCCCCGCAGCACGTGTGCAAGCTGCGGCCACAAGGCGCTGTGTCTCCCACGTGCGCTTTGCTGTGGCCCCCCTGGCCTGCGCCAGCGGCTCCCACTCCCTGCCCGTCCCCGGGCAGCCGCCGCGCTCAGCCGGGGAGCCAGCACCACCTAGCGCCGGGACCACGCTTGCTCCCCGGGAGCACCCAGCACCCACCCTGCGGCGTGGGGGGCCCCTGTCGGAAAGGAGACGGAGCTGGCAGGGCTCTGGCAGGAGCGTGCGTGCACGCTGCTGTATTTCGGGCTGCCCTGCGCAAGGAGGAGACTGCGGCTGGGTTAGTGGAGGGGGAGCTTTGGGAGACCCCTTTTATCCGTGAAGTGGGATCGGAGGAGAAACCAATCTGAGAGGTGCCTTGTGCAAATTAACAACGAATCCTCTTCTCTCCCCCCCCCCATCAGAGCCATATGCCAGGAGCCAGAAACCTTAGCCAGAGCTCACCTGCCTTCCACCCTTTCCACCACTTCAACAATCAGCACCCGTCCATCAAACTCACCCTCCCGCACCACCGACAACTTCCTGGGCACCATGATCAGCTTCAGCAATGGAGCCCTAGAGACAATGGATCACCACACCAACCTTTGCAGCTCCAGTAACCACTCCAATCTCCAGCCAACCCCTCAGATACCACAGCATATGCTCCCAGGAGAAAGTCCAAGATACACAACTTAACATGCTTAAAACCGCCTTCACCAAACAGGGACACTTCACCGGAGATGTAGATTGCAGCATGGAATGGGCCACCCAAATACTCCCAAAAGAACCTGCTTCAATGGGGGGAACAACCACCTTTGGCTGCATCTCCCTAGTTGTCACCTACCACACCACACTGGACCCCATAAGGAGGCATTATTAAAAGAAATCTCTCCCATGCCCCCTCTTTTGGCCTTCGAACAATCCCTAACCATACTAGGCTCATCATCAAAACAGATCCACACAGATCAGGGCACACCAACTCAGTGCACTACCAGACCCTGCCAGACCACCAGGGCAGTATTGTAGATGAAGTGCAAACCAAGGCGTGATTATTGCTAGTTGAAAACTTTTCTGTGGACAGGGTTTTCAGGACCTGGTGAGAAGCAGGGATAAGCCTTGGGGACCAATTCCAGTATTGTATCCGACTTATAACAGATGCAAAACCTGCAGACATATCTCCTCTGCTACAGTGATCAACCCCTCCACAACACACCTTTCAAGATCCATGGGTCCTACACATGCTGATCACAACATGCGATGTACCTCCTCCCGTGCACTAAATGCCCCAATAGCAACTATGTGGGTGAAACCAGACAGTCACTATGCACTGATTGAACTCACACAGGAAAATGATAAAAGACAAAAACACCCTATCACCTGTGGGCAAACCCTTTTTACAGAACGATCACTCCATATCTGACCTCTCAGTTCTCGTCCTCACAGGAAACCTGCACACACACCTTCAAAAGATGAGCCTGGCAGTAAAAGCTCTGCTAGACAGCAAAAATCATGGGCTTAATAAAGACACTGGATTTATGGCTCATTACAACAATCTGTAGCCCGCTAACCTCCCCCCCCCTTTTTTTTATTTCCCCTATGACTGCAGGGGTGTTAATGAGCCATTTCCCCTCAATGGTCCCTTTAAATATGTATTAACTACTTCTGCTACCCAATCTGTTCCACCTTGTATTTAGCTGTGATGCTCTGAGTACCTTCGGCAGAGCTGAAGAAGAGCTCTGGGTAAGCTTGACTCTCTCCGAAGTTGGTTCAATAAAAGATAGTACCTCGCCCATCTTGTCTCTCTAATACCCTGGGACCAACTGTCCTGGATCCACAGGATCGGTGCTCCGGCTCCAGCTTTGGAACACCTTCTAGGAGGAAACCCTTCAGGGCGCCAGACCCTCTGGGTGTCTCGCTCTTCCTCCAGGGTAAGACATACATCTTCACCACCTCCTTAGACTGGACCTCTGAGCCTTCAGCACGCCTGCTTCACATTGTGAGCTCCGTTCACATTTGCAGTGAGACTCACACAGCGTTGTCAAAACAGTAAGATATATTCATTAACTGATAGACAGTGTAGGAAGTCCTTAGGGTAGCATACACAAATGAAGGTTAAAGCATAGTCCATTCTGGTTAGCCCAAAGCCCAGCCAAGCTGCAGTGAACCCCTTGGTTCAAGGTCTCCCTCTCTCTCTCACCTCCCCCTTCGATTCCTTCCAGCAGCCAACTCTCACACCTCTCCAGTCCTTTGATCTGGAGCTAGAGACGGTTCAGCTTCCCCCAGGAGAAGTCCATATCCCCATTGGTTGCCAGGTGTCAATGTCCTGATGATTGGATTTGCCATTGTCTTCTCAGATCCTCCATTCATATGGGAACTAAGGCCCAGACAGCTAGGAGACACCCACACCTATGTGTCTCAGCCTTCCCTGAGAGCAAACAATTCCCCTTCCACCACTGGGCAACAATGCAGAACTGAGAGACGGGACTGAGGCACACCAGACCCTGGTTGTCAATCTCAGCATGGAGACCATATATTTAGTGGGCTCTCAGGCCATCCTCGGCTGTTTGGGGCAGCCATCAAATAACCCGGCCAGTAAGGCCTTGGCTACACTGGCGCTTTACAGCGCTGCAACTTTCTCGCTCAGGGGTGTGAAAAAACACCCCCCTGAGCGCAGCAAGTTACAGCGCTGTAAAGCACCAGTGTAAACAGTGCCCCAGCGCGGGGCAGCGCTGTAAACTAATCCCCTCGGGGAGGTGGAGTACCTGCAGCGCTGGGAGAGCTCTCTCCCAGTGCTGGCGCCGCGACCACACTCGCACTTCAAAGCCCTGCCGCGGGAGCGCTCCCACGGCAGCGCTTTGGAGTTTCGAGTGTAGCCAAGCCCAAAGCCTGCAGTGAAATTCTGGCCCTATTGGAATCAATAGCAAAACTCCCCAATCGGCCAAGATTTCACCCTGGGGTATATGATGCATAGGCCGGGTATAATACTAGCCTTTGGAGACCTTCCCCCTGAAATAACTTCCCTACCCCTCCCTGAGGACACTGCCCTGCCCTTTTAGAAGCATCTAACTGTCGAAGGAGGCCCAGCTGCCCTGACTTTGATGCATCTCTGGTCGGGTCCACCTGCAGGCATCCCACTGCAGGATCAGGGCTGAACTGAAGTGCTCAGATGCCAACTTCTCATTTTACAGCAGGCAGGCAGAGGGTAAGGACATTTGTGGTCAAAATGATCATATGGTTCCTGTTTGCCTATGATAAACAAAATATTAAATCTAATTGAGGTTGAGTGCTTCATTTAGGGCCATGTAGTTAGCCATGTGTGTAAACAGCTTTGACAAGAAAAGCTGTGTATAAATGTGAAGTATTATAATATACTGTCCTCAGCTGACATGCAGAGCTCCCACTAACCTCCCTGGACTAGAGCGTGCAGACTGCGGCCAGAATATGATGCTTAACATTCGTGTGGAGACAGGTCCACATTGATGTATACATGCAAATAAATGCTCCAGTTTAAAGTAGAACACACTTTCCTGCCTCCCTTCCAGACGGGACAGAATGGATCTGTTTTATTCTTTTCAAATGATGGTAATGGTAAATGGTGTTCCAGACACTGTAACAGGAAATAACAGGCATATGAAATTCTTTACATTCCTTGGCTCACTGTACATTTGTACATGTTAAATAAAACCGCATCCAATTGTCATCCCAGATAGCTTGTTTCCCACTGTTTCCTGCAAGTTGATTACACTTTTTAAATTTTTATTTGTAAAGGTCCCTGGGTTGTAACTAGCTTTTTGCATGGCTTCTCTATCTTATTAAACTTCCAACTCTGCACCAAGCAATCAACTAACCAAACCTCTACTGAGCTGTAGTGTCTGATGTTTCATGGACAGGAGTAGATAAGAGAGAAAAAAAGAACACAAAAACCTCCCAATAAAAATTCAAAGCTGCCACTTACTCAATGCTGGGGGCAACCTTGCCTTGACCTTGGCTGTCTCCGCCAGCTCCTCCCATTCAATTGTGGTAAACTCTAACCTGCAGTGAGACTTGGGCTGCTATGAAATAATGTGGTTTGGAACATCCCAACTCCACTGCAAATTAGAACATGCATCACTTATGATGGGGTGGGAGGAGCAGATGCTGCTCTACTAGGGCCCAATCCTACACCCATGAGAGCCAACAGGAGTTTTGCCAGTGAATGCAATAGCAGCAGGATTGCGCCCTACGGTAAGGTAGGGGAACCTAATTTACTAGCCACAAGGGCTTGAAATACCTGTGCTGTGCACGGATCTAATCAAACAAACCCAGCCCCAGTCAGTCTTCCTAGAGGATCCGGAGATGGCTTCAGTTGGCCTAAGTGCTGTCAGATGTCATTAGAGCGGAACAAATACTCCATTTCTAGTCACACATCAAAGCTCATTTCCCTTACACCCTGAGCAATGCAGGTTTTCTATTGATTCTGGTGACGCTGGTCTCCAGACGTATTCACTGAAGGCAAAGCATTCTTCAACATTCAGCCACAGAGCTCTGCATTAACTAAATGTCCAGAGTCTGAAACAAACCCACAAAAACCAGACACGTCAGGACTACAGCGGCAAATGAGTCCAGCCTGACACACTGTGTACTGAGCCGATGCAGGTGTTCCAGGAAAAGGTGGTACTCCCCTTGTTTTTAGCACCTTCCGTCCAAAGAGCTGTGTGCTTTTCACACACTTCAACTTCCCATCCTCCTGGAGAACTCGGCAAGCATCATCTCCATTTTACAGTGAGGGAAACAGAGACTAATACAAGGAGAAAGTGGAAGGATCAGGAATTAAACTCAGAAGTCCTGACCCCTAGAGAATATACCCACATGCCAAGTTCATTTGGGGCCTGATCCAAAGCCCACTGAAGTCATTGAACGTGAGATCAGATCCATACAGCCTTAACTCAGGGCTTGTCTACACTACTGGCCAGGTCAATCCAGCGGGGGGCGGGGGGGATCGATTTATGATGCGATAAAGTGTCGACTCCGGTACTCACCTCAACGAGAAGCACAAGGGGAATCGATGGGAGAGCGTCTCCCGTCGACACACTGCAGTGAAGACACCGCGGTAAGTAGATCTAAGTATGTTGACTTCAGTGGTTTGAGCATTGGCCTGCTAAACCCAGGGTTGTGAGTTCAATCCTTGAGGGGGCCACTTAGGGATCTGGGGCAAAAATCAGTACTTGGTCCTGCTAGTGAAGGCAGGGGGCTGGACTCGATGACCTTTCGAGGTCCCTTCCAGCTCTATGAGATAGGTATAGCTCCATATATACATTATATTCAGCTATGTTATTCACTGAGCAGAAGGTGTGTAATTTAGCTCGATCCCCGCCCGTAGTGTGGACCAGCCCTCAGCCTTTCCTGGCTTGTGTTCATTTAAGGAGCATATCCTCCACACAAGTACACGGCATATCCATTATTAGCTGGGGCTATGGGATTTTGATTGACAATAACCGCTAGAACGTAAACTCTTCAGGACAGGGACTGTACACCACCTGGCTAAATTAGGGCACTAGTGTAATCAAACTAATCCCCGGGCTGGTGGGTTAGTAACATTATTCCCATTTGCCAGATGAGCAGTGACTGCCCACGGCTGCAGGGAGAGGTGATGTCAGAGCCAGGATTAGGACCAGGAGCCCCAGGCTCCTAGTCATAGAATATCAGGGTTGGAAGGGACCTCAGGAGGTATCTAGTCCAACCCCCTACTCAAAGCAGGACCAATCCCCAGACAGATTTTTGCCCCGATCCCTAAATGGCCCCTTCAAGGATTGAACTCACAACCCTGGATTTAGCGGGCCAATGCTCAAACCACTGAGCTATCCCTCCTGGACTAAGAACCCATAAACTTTGCCTCAGTGTCGTCAACCTCAAACTTTCCCTTCCCCTGCAGTTGTGCCGTAAGCTGGCTGGTTGCCATCTTGTATCCCAGAGGTGTTTATATTTCCATGTTTGTGAAGTGCTTTGGGATCCCTTGGGAGGAAGGGCATTCTCCGGAGTATTGCCATGACTTGTACATGTTTGCAGAACACTGAACTGCGCACTGCATCACGGACTTCTTTCCTGAAGGCTCAAGCTCAGCTGGACACGGAAGCAGCTGCGTCCCAGATTTGGCTTCACCTTGACACAAACCTGGAAGCAGATCATAGCCACGTGGATGTGGAAACAGCTGTGACCCAGATGTGTCCACCTCCTAGAGTCTCTGAAGTCTGGAAGGAGTTACCCACACACAGGGCTCTCAGCCCCTTGCGCTGGCTGCCAGTTGTCCTTGCAGAATTCTGGACTGAACCATAAGGTAACTGCCATGAGGTCTCTGAGGGGCATTAATAGTTACACTCGATTCTGAAACCATGACAAGGTCTTTAGCCATCTTGGCCCTTGCATCTTTTGACTCACAGTTGGGTCCAACAGCTAGTCAGACCTTCACCAGAGATTTGACGGACATTGATCTAGCTAAGGAATTTGAATGGATTAATTAACCTTAAAGATGATTCACAAAGGACAATGTGCCGGTATCTTTTTTGTGTTCTGCATGATTATAAATCAAAACAAAAGAGTTTTGTTGTTAATATAGGGGTTTGTTCTTGGATTTTGTTGTTGTTTTGCATTAGAAATCACAGGACTTGACTTCTGTTATTTACTCGAGGACCTGTTGGAGGATTGTTAATTCAGGCTAAGATTTCGTCATTGCTATTTTTTAGTAAAAGTCACGGACAGGTCACAGGCAATAAACAAAAATTCACAGAAGCCCGTGACCTGTCTGTGACTTTTGCTGCTGCGGCTCCATGGTTTCCGAGCTGTGTGACAGCTGCAGGGTGACCATATTTCCCAAAAAGAAAATGGGACATCCCCAGCCGTTCACCCAAGGTGCCCCCCACACACACACACACGAGGCTGTCATCCCTCACTGGAACCTTGCAGGGGGCCTCCTGTCTCTGCTGTTGCCTGTCGTTGGAACCCTGCCAGGGCCCCACGGGCTGCCAGTTTGAGTCCCGCAGCTCTTGGGACTGAAGCAGAGCATGTCAAAGAGGTCTCTGGCCGTCATGGATTCCACAACTCTGTGACAGAGACTCATAGACTTTAAGGTCAGAAGGGACCATTATGATCATCTAGTCTGACCTCCTGCACAACGCAGGCCACAGAATCTCACCCACCCACCCCTGTAACAAACCCCTAACCTATGCCTGAGTTATTGACGTCCTCAAATCGTGGTTTAAAGACCTCAAGGTGCAGAGAATCCTCCAGCAAGTGACCCGTGCCCCACGCTGCAGAGGAAGGCAAAAAACCTCCAGGACCTCGGCCAATCTGTCCTGGACGTAAACATAACCTTATTGTTAATGGAGCTGTGAGAGCTGAGTGGTTTTGAAAACCAGGTTGCTTATTTAGGTGCGTAAATATGAATTTAGGTGCCTAACTTTAGACACCAAAGTTAGAAAATGTTGGCCTTTGATGCCTCTGTGCCTCAGTTCCCCAATCTGTAAAAAATAAAAAAATTATATTTCACAAGGATATTGTGAGGTTTATTAATGGATATTGTTAAATTGCTATGGGATGTTTGGGCAAAACAGCAAAATGTGAATAGGTCGGGGCTGTTATGACATGTTAAATCATTGAGGGGGAATCGAGTTTTAGGTCAACAACTTTAATTCAGGGTTGGAGTATGAAGCAAAACGAACTAGTAATGCTGACAAGCCATTAAAAAGCCAAGTCTAAAGTGTATCCGTGTGTTGACTGGAAACCCACATCTGTTTGCTAACAGACATGCTGGAAACTCTGATAAGCTTGGAGGGAAGCTCTGAGCTGGAGGGATAAATTCTGGTGGAGGGGGAAGGAGCCAAAGTGGTGTGCTTCAGCAGCCTCTCTGTGCATTCTTTCCCCATTGCCTGAAGGTCTCACAGGATCATCCCTAACCTTATTATGAACTCGTAGTGGGCCCCTTTTTATGCTTAGTTATACAATTCATTCATTTATCTCTATTATTAATTGTTATTATTCTTTCTTGTATTCTAGTAGGCCCAGGAACCCTGGCCATGGGCCCGCATCCCACTGTGGGAGGTACAAACACACGCTCTCGAGGCCACTGAAGATATTTGTCTTTGAAAGGGCATGAATGTCCCTGGCACCTGACAGCAGAAGACACTGCGCTTTTTAAGTAGAAAAGTGACCGGATACAAGGTCTCTGATCTGTTCCCTGGCCCGAGTGTATCATGCCCTATGCACTTGGAAGAGGTCTCAAACACCAAAGTATAGCACCATCTCCTCTAGAATCCACAGAGGCCTGCCTGTCCACAGGCTGTGTGGAGCAGGGGGAGGGGGTACAGCCTGGGGGGCCTCCTTGGCTGGAATGTCTGATCACTTCACAGTCTTTAATGCCCCCCCATTTAATTATCCCCATTGCACAGCTGGGGAACCAAGGCAAGGAGAGGCTAAGTGACATGCCCAAGGTCCCAGGGGAAATCTGTGCCAGAGCAAAGACTTGACTCCAGATCTCCCCTAGCTCCAGCCTGGCCCCTGACCACTGCACCACCCTTCCTCTCCAAATGATTGCAATGTGCCTGTGATACCTACCGCGGCACCGCACATGCTACGGACCAGCGCACACCCTGTCTCTGCCTGAGCCGGGCACATGGGGGGGCTCTCCCCCGCGGCAGGAGACCCGGCAGCAGACGCACAGGGGTGGGGACGGGTTGCGGGCGGTGCCTCTCCGAGAAAATTGGCGCCAATTTTCCGCGCGGGGCCATGTGCGCAGCTGCGCCAGCCGGGGGGCGGGGCTCCCGCGGAAGTTTGATACATTCGGCGCCCGGTGGAACGCGGGGTGACCCGCGGCTGTGCCAACGTTCTAGCGCGCCGGGCTCGCCACGCACGTGTGGGGCCTTCCCCCGGATCGGGCCGCGCGAGGATGGCTCAGCTCAGGGTGACCGACTTCTTCTCCCACAGTAAAAACCCCGCCCGGGACGGAGCGCTGGGCACGAAGCGGAGGAAGACCCGGCCCGCGGGAGGAGTAGCCGGGGAGAAGCGCCGGGCGGCCCGCTCCAAAAGCCGGCCTACCGCAGCCCCGCTAACCCCGCTGAGGATCCCAGCAGGGAGCGGCCATGAGCCCCGGGTGAGCCTCCGAGAAGCCAGCCCGGGAGCAAAGCTGGTCGGATTGGAAAATAACGATAGGGCGGCGGTGAGCGCTGCAGCCGGGCTCCCTCCCCTGAGCCCCCAGCAGCAGCTGCTGTTGGCCTCCCCCCACACCCCGGTGCGCCCCGATCCCAGCTCCCCACAACCCCCGGCACGGACACTGACCGGCAGAAAGCGGTGTAGACAGGAACTGGACCCTGAACTGGAAGCGGGGCGAAACGCCGGCCCCCCAGCCAGGCTCCCGCCCCAGGAGCCCAGCAAGAGAGCGGCCAGGAAGAAGCTGGTACTGCCCGCAGATGAAGACCCCCAGGGTACAGAGCAGGAGGCGGTAGGTACCTCCCTGAAGGCCCTTGGCCAGCCGAGACCCTTGGACGGGGGCAGTTTTGGCTCCGCAGATCTGGGTTCCCTTTATAACGGGGCCTCTGCGGGCAGCGCTGGGTCTGAGGCCTGCGAACAGTGGGCGGCCCTGTTGGGACCTTCCGTACCGCGTGTTACTTGCCCGCTGCTGTGCTGCCTGCGAACAGGGCCCTAGCTGCTCCCCTGACCTGCGCTGAAGATCCAGTGACAAAAATATCCGCAGGGAAACCATTAACAGCGTGTCTCGTAACGTTGTTCTTGTGCTGACGACTTCACACCCCATTGAAGCAAACGGGGCACATCCCTGCGGGCAACAAACCTGAGCAATGAGTCTGTAAGAAACCCCAGTTGCTGGGCTCGTAGGGGTCCTGCTACAGGAAGGAAGGAAGGACTCTTCCCTTGCTGCTCATACTGGTGTTAAGAACATTGGGAGTTCTAGTGTAGACAGGCTGCTGGTATTTTGTGCAACCTGGAGATTAGATCCCCTTCGATAAGGGCAGGGACTCAGTATTAACAGCCTGAGGCAGCTGGTGGCCCATCTCTGCCAGGGTTTCGCATGTTGCAAACTTGTTGGAGCAGAACTAGTGTAGGAAACGTTTTGAAAATGCTCCTAGTGTAGACTGACCGGGCCAGGGATGGAATCCCTAATCCCAGGCTGTAATAGCTGGTGCAGGGCTGATGTTACGAAGTGTGTGTTTGGGGGGTGGCGAAGTCAAAGAACAAATGCTGTCCGTTAGTTGCACCACACGGCTTGGACCTGGATTCACTGGGTATTGAAAATCTGACTTTGACTATAGCTCTAGTTACTTGCTGACACGTAGGTATGGGAAGGTTTATCTCCCACTAAAGCAGGGAGACTCTTTGGCAGTGAAGGCAAAATGTTCTAACAGAACAAATTCGTTGCAGGTTTCCAGCCCCTGCTCCAGTGCTGCCCTCAGACCCCCAACCCCGTCCTCCCTTAACAAGAATGTGAAGAACTTGGTGAATGTGACCCTCTCACCAGGTCCAGAGAGTGGGCTGCAGTCTGGCCTGGCTACACTAGAGGGAAACATAAGCCTTAAGCAGGTATGGAAAGAGCATGAGTTCTCTCTGAGACTGGGAACGGAGCTCTGCTAGTAACTCTGTGCTCTTCTGCTCTCTCACACTCAGAAGTGGCTTGATGGTGCATACAAAACCCCTCACTCTTAGCCCTGCAGCAGTATCTAACTGCATGTTAACACCAAGGGGGAATGGAACACAAGCCGGGTTGGGGTAGAATTCCTACAGAATCCCTTATGAAATCTCTTATCACTAACCCAATTCTGTCGTCCTTGAGATGCCAGCATGTGCCTGGTATGTTCAGCAAGTGGGCTGTACCTAGATTGGCCCCCTGCGTGCTAAATAAATGATGGTATAGGAGTATAAGGGACACTTGGAGCTATGCTGACCCTGCAGAAGAACAACCGAGCATTACTTGTAAACAGTCTTCCATCCTAAAAGTCCTGTATCTGTTACCTTCCCCCTCCCCATCCCAGGTTTCATCCAAGGAGCTGAAACACCGCCTGCAGAGACTCCAGGAGCTGACTTGGAAAGCCAAACTGCCAGCTTGCCCCTCTGAGACCTGCAGTGACTTGAAAAGCCGCCTGAAACAAGTGCAGGAACTAGAATCCAAAATCCGCAACAGAAAGGCAGAGGAGGGGAAGGGATCTGGACTGCAACCATCCAAAGAGACCTGTGAGCCAACCGCGGAAGCCAGGTGAGAAGCCATTTTTGGGGATAGCTGGAATCAGAACTTCACCTTTAGTGTGTGTTTAACCTGGTGCTGAAACAAAGTCTGGGACAGTAGACCTGGGGTTCCAGTTAATTGCCATAGTCAGCGATGGTAAAACTAATGCTGCTCTGGGTTTCCTGAAGGGTAATTATGACCCACAAGACAGAGGTAGAATGTAGCCCAAGGCACTTGGGTAGCAAAATGCTGCAGCTCTCCAGTGGTCTCTCAAACATCCATGTTTCTGATGATTAAAATCCAGTAGCTGGGGTTCAGCATAGATGGGATCTTTATACTCCGAGACCAAACATCTCCTGCTTGCCCAGTTCACCCAAGTAAGTGCGCCAGCACTAAATGGCTGAAAATGAGCGGCTACTTTTGAGAACGTCCGCTCCTGGGCACTAACATGGCATTGCAAGAGGATCCCTGAGAGGTGACTTGTTGCCGCCTACGCTCTGGACAGCAAAAGCAGGTGGGCTTCTCTGTTGAAGCAGAGTGTGCCAATCTGGGGGGGAGACTTCAGCAGGGTCACTTGAGGAAAGCGCTACACAGGTGCTATAGTGAACTTGGGATGAAACTCACACATATCTTATTGCTATTCTGATGGCTAAGAAAAGAGACTGGAATACATAGCACAGCCTCAGAATTTGAGCTGGACCTTTTCAGCTCATCCAGTCCATCCCCATCCTGCCAGCACAGGATTGTTCCTTGGAGAACATAGAGGGAAAAGATGGCAGAGGTTGGGGATTGTATGAACGTCAAATCGCCATGGCAGCGCTGACTCAGAGCTTTCTACCACATCTGAAACTGGCAGGCTTTCCTACTGGCCGCCTTTTTGAGTAGCAAACCACCTGCCAGTCTGTTCACACACTTGCTCACAGACACCTGGTGTTAATCTCATGTTGAAGCTACTTGTTGTGGGTCTAATTCCTGGTCACTCTTCCCTTCGATCAGCGAGAGGGCACCTGCCTATCAGCGATTCCACACCCTTGCTCAGGATATTCCCCCAGGTCTCACGCTGCCCTATAAATACAAGGTACTGGCAGAGATGTTCCGCAGCATGGACACCATTGTGGGGATGCTCTTCAATCGCTCTGAGACTGTAACCTTTGCCAAGGTCAAACAGGGTGTCCAAGATCTAATGCACAGGTAAGTTCCTCCTCCTCCTGCCGGCGGGTAGCTCTATAGATGAGGAATTGCTAGAGAGCTGTCGGACTCAGAATTCAGCATTCACTGTAATTGTGCCAGCAGCAGAACAGCTGTGAACTTTTCCAGTCTTGTGCCTCGTACAAAGCAGATGCACAATGAGCAGCATCTAAGAAGGTCAGGATTCAAGTGCACTGGAAGGGCTGGGGCTTTCTTGTGCAGACTTCCCAAGCCTTCACAGAGGGACCTAGAGAAGCCTACAGGGAAGGGTTGCGGGGGAGGGGGTTGCACCTGTTCTGGCTACCTGTGATAAATTCTGGTTGTAACCTTTTCCCTCTAAATGAGGACAGGCTCAGCACAGCTGAGGATTGTGGCATTGCTGGATGTGTCCACGTGGGTGGGGGAGGAGTCTGTGATGCTGGCACAAGGGAAACTTGGCTAGAGCATGTGGAGTGACTCTCACTCCTTCCTGCTCTACCTGCAGTACCTCTTACAAACCGATTTCCCATCCCAGGGGAAAACTTGGACTATCTCCACGTTCGAGAGCAGACCTGAGGCACAGACATTCAATGATTTGCCCAAGGCCACAGAGGAAGCCAATGTCAAGACTGGGATCAGACTTGGAGAGCCCTTGGCTCCCGGACTTGTACTCAGACCACTTCCCAGGACAGAATTTGCTCTGTAACTTGTAGCTTCTCTGTCCCTTGCTGTTGACTCCCATATGTACTGCAGGCAGGGACTCTGACTGCTAGTACCCGCGTGTCACATGGGTGTCACTGATTCCTGGGGCCCCCCATTGCTCTGGTTCCCATCAGGCTGCTGAGTTTAAGCACTTGTTGCTGATGCTCGTTTGTGTCAGCGCCGCTACCTAATTTCTGACTCTTCCTGCAATGCCACAGGCAGTTTGAAGAGAGGAATGTGGGTCAGATCAAAGCCGTGTACCCCACTTCGTACAAATTCCGCCAGGAGAAGAACATCCCAACCTTCAGCAGTTTCTTGAAGAAATCCAGCTACCAGCTCACCGTGGAGCCAGTGCTGGGGGAAGGTATGTGCTGCAGCATACTGTCTGCTCAGAGCCCTTGTGGAGGAGACCTGGCTGGCAGGCTGGGCTCAAAGCTCTCTCTCTGATACGATCCCTAGTGGGGCTTGTTGGGAAAGGATGTTTGGGTCTCTGGAAACCTTCCCCAAACGAGTTCACTGTGTCTGACGGAACTGAGACAATCTGACTGGCTGGTTCCCTGAACGTGGGAAGAGTGGGGAGCAGCTCTGACCTGTTCCAGCAGTGGGTCAGGCATGTAAAACTATCGGCTGGTAATGGATCTCTAAGCTGGTCTTTCCCAGGGGTTCCTTTGAAACCCGGCTCAGAACATAACCTGTCGATGGCACTCCCGGTTCTGGCTACACTGGTGCTCTGCATTCATCCAGGTGCTGATCTGTTTGTTTCCCTGGGATGCAGCAGCATAGCAGTCCGGGGCGGAGGGCCAGCTCTGAAGCAGATGACCAAGTTCAGCATGACTAGCAGAGAAGGGGCTCTGGTGCCCTGGAGGCTGTTGCAGCAGTGTGATGGCATGTGTCAGATCTGGGGTGCTGCAGCCAGCTCTTCCTGCCAGTCCTTCCCCTGTAGCTTTCCCAGTTGCAGGACCTGCAGATAATGAAGGACCATCTCTTGTCTCTAGAGGAGAAGGTAGATGGCCGCCCGCACCTGTCAGCATCGCGCTTGCTGGAACGCAGGAGGGTATTCAGCAGGAACCTGGTGAACACTGTCAAACAGCATCACAAGGTGAATGGCTCGGGTTTTTTGGTATCATGGGGAGACTGGTATAGATCACGGGCCATGCAGACTGAGTGAATCTGCCATCTGTGCATGCAGCCATCTGTAACCTTACTATTGTTCGGGGGTGCTGCGTTCTCCTGTACTTCGTGAAGCTAAGCAATCGCCTCCTTAAAAATATCTCCAATTCAGAAGCTCCCCATCATGCTCAGTTTTAGGTGAAAGCCAACAAGTGACCCTAAGGGATCTGGGATTCCCCAAGACACTTTTGATATCTAGAGGCAGAGATAAGAATCCATTTAACTGAGGGGCCTGGGATCCAAAATAAAAGTACGTGGTTGGACCACCAAACCGTTCAGTCCGTGGAATCCTAGGCAGGGAGTGGGGAGAGAATCTGAAACATTGAGACAAGGATCGGGATTCTCCTAACGAGAGAGACTGTCCTGGAATCTCCTGGGTCTGGTTTCTCATAGACACATGAGACTAAACTCTGCTAAAAGCACAACACTGCAGTGAGGTAATGGCTAGCTCAAGGGTAACACAACCAATCTCTTATTGGGTATCTGACTTGCAGCGTCTGACACAACTCTTTTCACTCCAGACATTCATGGCTTCCCTCAGCCCCCCAATGGTCATACCAGATGACAAGCTGACCAGATGGCACCCTCGCTTCAATGTAGACGAGGTGCCAGACATAATACCCGCTGAGTTGCCCCAGCCCCCTCAGGTGGACAAGCTGACCACGGCGCAGGAGGTGTTGACCAAGGCCCGGAGCATGATGACCCCAAAGGTAAGGGACAGAGCTGCGTAGGCTGGAGTACACGGCACCAGTACTGGATGGTTGTGATGAACTTGTTACGCCCTCTCACATCTACGTGATCATTGGTACTCCTGTGACCCAGTCGCAGTAATACTCAAGCACCCACTCCTCCCTGGGGAGGAAACTCCACGTTAGACTCTTCCCTGCTATTGACCAAAGACCCTGAACTATTAATCGGCAGTTGGGAACCATACCCCTAGCTTCAAGCGTAGGCTCCCTGGATACACCTTGCAGCTCCCCTATGTGACCTCTGACTCTCCTTCGTGTGAACAGATGGAAAAGGCTCTTGCCAACCTGGCTCTAAGAACAGCTGAAACCAGCCCAGGAAAGCATGAGGACCCCAAAGCAACACCCACGGCCAACACCTCCAGTGCCCTGAAAGGGGTGTCCCAGGCCCTGCTAGAGAGGGTGAGTAACTTGGTTGTGACAGCAGAGGGAGTGGCCCCGACAAGGGGGGTCTGGAGGGTGTCTGACCCAACCCCCACTAACTTCCGTTCCCTTAGATCAGAGCAAAGGAGGCTCAGAAACTGCAGGCTCTGATGACCCGGAATCCACAACAGGAGGAGCGGCTTGTCATGATCTCACGGCTGCCAGAGATGGCACGCCTCCTACGCAATGTGTTCGTGGCTGAGAAGAAGCAGGCGCTGACTATGGAGGTGGCATGTACGCGGATGCTCGACAGCTACCGTACCACGATGACATCTGGTAATAGAGGGGGATGGGAGAGGGGTTTTTGCCTCTGGCATGTGAGATTCTAAGATATCTGAAGAGCCTACAGTGAGTTCTGAGTCTCAAAATCCAGCATCTCCTGCCAGCCCAGGAGCAGAGGTATAGCTGAATGCTAGGAAGCACTGAATGGGTACCATAATATCCACTTACCTCTAGGGGTTGCTATGGCTACCATATTCAACTACATTTTATTAGCTGAAAAGCTGTCATGGAGTTAGCCGTAGTTGGAGGATCCCTATGGACAGAGCCTTTACTTTCTAGTCTCACTTCTAACTCATGCTCCGCTTGCTAGTCTTGCTGGCTTCCTGGAACAGTGTCAATGGAGCAATAGTAAACATTCGTTTTCCTTCAGTGGTCTCCCTAAGACCTATCTTGGTGGAAGCGAAGGGTCTAGTCTTTCTCAGGCAGCTCTATGCTCCCCCAAAATGCCTAGCTGCTGCACCCACCCTAAGACTAGTTTGCCTGTCAATGTAGAAGCTGACACTACTTCATCTGCTTGGTAATGTGAGTTCTGTAGCCTCTTCCCCCAGACATGAGAAACTCTGGGGTAGTCTAAACTCCTAAAATAACTGCTGTAATCTGATGGAGAGAGGTGTGGGAATATTTTTATAGGGCTTCCCTGTGTACCAGCAGTGCCAAGCACAGCTGTGTAATTGATGGCTAAACTCAAAGCCCGGAAGCAATGGCTGGGAGGAATTTCACCTTCATGGTTCTGTGATTTGGGTAGGGAGCAGAAGCCAGAACTGCTGCCCAATGTGTAATACACTGGCTGCCAGCTGGGAGAAGCTGTTTGAAACTAACTTGCTGATCACTTCTGGTTCTCTGCAGGTGAAATGGAGAAACACCTACACCTCTTCTCAGAGTTGCTGCCTGACTGGGTCATCATCCATCCAATCAGGAAAGACACCTACATCAAGCTGGACAAGAGCATGGACCTCAATGTCCTTATGGAAAGACTGACAAGGATGATTAAGGAGGAGGAGAAGCTCTGATTCCTGGGGGGTGGGGGGAGATGGCTGGGGGTGAGACCTTGATTTTAATTAGATGTGCCTCTGAATGTAGCACAGATGGGGCTCTCAAGGTCTTGCAGAGAACTCCCCTTTGGGCTGCTTGTGACCTCACTGGTTTCTACCTATGCACAGGAAACCGAGAAGGTAGACAAACCTCTTTGATCTTGGGTTGTTCGTTTGGCACAGTTCTGGGCAACTCCCCTGGCCCGCAAACATGAGGGCTAATATGTTATGTTCACTACTGCATGCCCTCCACCGGTAGGAGGTTGCATTTGGCTTTCCTACCTAAATTGCTCCCTTTTTTTTAGCTCTCAGTGCTTCGTTACTATGGGCAACTTCGTACAACAAATAAAAGTGCTCGGGCCACAGTGGGAGCAGGGGTGTTTGAGCATCTCTGGCTGGCATGGCCTTAGTTACATAAGCCAGACCCCCCTCTCTGAACAATGATGTAATGTTTAATTCCCTTGAACAAGTTTCCAGTATGACAACTTGCATCCATTTCTTCCATTAGCTGAAGGTGCTGTGGGGGTGGATGGGATCATATGCCATTTCTAGTAAGCGAGAAATAAGAAAAATGGAATTTCCTTTGGAAAAAAATAATCCCAGGGGCTCTTTTTAATCTGTTCTGTTTTAGAGAGAGAGAGTGCATCTCAGACTACTCCAGCTCTGACGTGTTCAACTCCATGTACATAAATGTGTTGGTATTAAACTTTTAAATGATTGGCAGTAGCAGTGCTCCCTGCTTTAACGAAAGCTCTTGCCTTAGCCAGTGGGCTGCTTGAGGCTCCCTTAACTCCAGCTGTAGGTGCTGAGGCTTCTCGGCAGCAGAACTTTGTGAATTACCAGTGGAGGGAAGGGTTGGGGTGTCAGCCAATTCAATTCATGCAAAGAGACTTCTTGGAAAAAATGAGCAGGGGTTTGCAGAGAAATGACTGCAGCTTTTGTACATACAGGCATGGCTGAGAGCACAGTTTAGTGTGTGAGGGTCGGTACCTACTCAAAGGTTAGGCCTTCAAGGGAAGGGAACTGCTGACAGTTCTTGGCAACTGCAGCATAATCTAATTAGCACAAATGAAGAATGCTCTGTACCCGCAACTGTTGGTTCATGTACCACTTTTAAAATGTGTTGTGAATTGATAGAACATTAAGCTCCTGTTGATGGAACCCTGCTCTGGATGGTCCATGCTGTAAGTCTGAGGGTGGACCCTAAACCCCTGCGCTTATACATCACTGAGGTGCCATCCAGGTCTATGTTAGCAAGGGGTTTGTCAGCTCAAAAGGCCTCAGGATATACAAATACTGCTTGGAGGAGTTACCTCACAGGTGCAGGTAAGGAACAAGTCTTCCTTGCCTCAAGTACTAGGACATGAATGTGAGTTACTGCTCGTTTATACCAGAAGAACAAACGGTGAGCAGCTCTGTTTTTTACACTGGGTAAACTACAGCCAGGCTGGCCCATCTGATTGAGGGAGCAGATTCAGAAGGTGCCTATTTGCCCCCAGAATGACTGCAGTAGACAGACTGGTAATGCACATGCAGGAGCTAGCATTAGGTAATGACACAAAAGAAGCTGTTGTGTAACAGAACAAAGCCAACTTGCTGCTTTTCACTAAGAGTAGGAAACAGCAGTAATATGTGGCAGATAAATCTGATCACATCTAGCCTGAACTTTGGCACATACACCTCTGTAGGATCTTGAGCAAATCCCTTGTACACCACTGCCACCTCTTGGATTTTAAGGAAAACACCTACCATCCTAACTCTTCAAATCACAGGATCAGATGAAAATCTCAGCTTTCACAAGTTTATAGCTCCCAGGTGCAGGGGGAAAAAAGCTGAAAACATGACCTCTAAAGGCTCAAAGGCAAATAAAGAGCATGCTTTTTAACCACTTGGGGATTAGCAATGTTGCTTCTATCAAAATGGAGATACTCAAACCCTCCCCCAGGGTAAGACTGATGTCCAGTGCTCTAGGCTAAGAACCTGAAACAAAGCTAGCTTTCACCTACGCTTATGGGGCTGGCATGGTTCCACTGAAAAAAGAGTTTTCTTTATAGTGAGATACCTAAGAGGCGTTACCTCTTACTGTAAAATCCTAATGAGAAGGCACTAGTTTTTACCTTGATATAGCAGGTCGAGGGGGAAGAGACAGAGCTGGCCACAACTAGCTACATTAAGGTAAAAACTACAGGGCTATTTTACAATCAAGACAGGTAACTCAAGTTAGCTATCTCAGTATAAAAAACTTGCCCTGAAGCCAGAGAGGGTGCAGTCCAAGCCTTGCCTGCGATCAGTTACTGGCACTGCACAGGGCCAGGGCCGTGCTTTGGCAGTCAAACAACATATTTGTGACTGTGCTGTAGCTGCTTTCCATGGGTCTTTTGGGTGATTTAATGTGGCACCTGAGCTATTCTCCATGTATAAGGTGCACTTTCAGAAACCTGTGGGGAAGCAACAGTTTCCTTGCCCTGTACGCTCAAGGAACTGAATAAGTAACTGCCTTTCTTTACCTTGCAGGATTAGATATTAAATATTACAGTTCTAGGAGGGTGAGATTAGCGAGTCCCAAAGTTGGCTTCTCTAGCATCTTCCAGTGACAGCTCAAAGGGCAAGTCTGGGGGAAGAATTCAGTAAGACCAGATAGGAGGAAGATATGTTAAAGGTTCAGCTCAGCATGTAAAGCAATTGGGCTGGCCCAACTTCCAACCCTTTTGAATTTCACTGAAGTCACAAGATGGCTTGTTTCACGGGATGTTGGTTTCTTGAAGAGAAATGGTCAGAGAAATACACCCCAACTTCATCCTGCTACCAGAATAGTTTTGAGAATTAAAAGATCAATATTTATTTACTAAGCAGCTACAGATTCAATTGAAGACAGCCATTACAAATATTAGTTACAATCCAAAGCATCCTTTCTCATCCATAAGGAGATTTTGGTACCCTGGCTCTGATTTGTAAGTGTTTGTGACAGAGTTGGATGTTATAGCTAGATCACACACTGCACTTAGGAGTCTTTTTTCTAAAAATCTGCCTATCAAACTTTGTCCACCATAGTAACTAGAATGCTGTTAATATTAGAGCTCATGCTAAAGCACTCAAAGTGAGCATAGTTCCACTTTCCCTTCCCTTTTTAGGCTGTGCCAATACTGGAGGGTATTTTGGAACAAGGAAATTGATTGGAAGGGGAGGAGGGAAGACAACAGTATCAACCTAAGCTCTGAGTAACCTTTCAGTTTGCTGGAACCTGAGGCTAAAGGCAGAGTCCAGGGAACTTTACTGTATATATAATAGAAGGGAGCATGTAAAAAGTTGCTCATCCTATCTCATGCAAAACATGCATGACATGCTGGGGACTTGCACCCATTTCTTATATTGAACAAGTCACCACTGCTCCATTAGCATTGCAAATTGAAGCATTCCAATGTGTACAGTTCACAAGGTTGACAGAACAGCTGTAACCCAAGCATGTGGATGCAGTAAAAGAGGCCATCGTACAGATGCCCAATACCATGTTAGTCTTCACTGATCTAGAGAAATGGATTCCTTCCACCCGACCACAAGTAAATCTCAAAGCCCTTCCTCATTTCTCACCAAACCTGCAGCTGTAGCAGTACACAGCAAAACCTAACACGAGATTGGAATGATACAAAGGCTTCTAAATGGTATTTTTAGATCGAAGGACAACTTTTTCCCCCACTCAAAACTACCTTCAGCTCTGTCAGTTTCCCCAGAATAAGGGGGCATAAACAGCGCAGCAAGTTTAGCAGAATTGAGCTGGAACAAGAGAGGTCTAACTGCCCTTGCTGTAATGGGGAGAAGCTTCCTACCTTCTTTAGAAAACAGGAGGGGTGGGTCTAATGATTCATTCGTACCAACTCTGCATTGCCATCTGCAGTCCCTGCCTTTCCCACATGAATAGCCCATTCCGCTGCCAGGAAGGAACACAAACGCACACAGCGTCCCAAAGGAAAGCAGAGAACACTGCATCCAATCTTCTGAAGCCAGATACAATGTTGAACTGTTTTATAATCATTCATTTCCATCTCTGGTATTTCTAATGAGCCTATTACAAAGTCTCAGCATGGTACTGACTATTTTTGGCTGAAAACAAAAGCCAGTACATGGGTCCCACAAAAGGCATCACCTCAGTTCTCCATCTAGTTCACTACTGCCCTTAGCAGCACCATTTACACACTGATCTCTCTAAAAGGAAGTTTTAATCTTTGACTTGGAAAATAAACAGGAGTAGTTATGATATAGCACTTGTTCAATACCTAAACTGAAGTCAAGGTTAGTATTATCGTCTCTCAAGGAAATAATGGAATAAAACACATAGGAACGTATTATCCACACCTCCCATTCCTCTCACCCAAAAATAGTTAATTGTGCTTGTTGCCTTCAAACAATTGATCAAGATAAGAAACAGCAGCAGATCTTCAGAAGGCAGCCTCAATCAGACCATAGCAACCTTCTCTGATCTGAAGCTCATTAGTCATATTGCAGCAGAGAGTAGACTGGGAAGGGTTTCAGTTTTTCTGCCCCTTTCAGAGATTTTAACTCTATGACCACCACACACTCTAGGACATCAGCCTTCAGCTTCTTCATCAGCTCACAGGCTGCACACATGGTACCTGCACAACAGGGACATTAAGCAGAGAGACACACAATCACTCCAAGTATTACAAGCAGATAAGGCACACAGTCTTAGTTCCAACTTTAAGCCATCGCTAATCACATGGTTAGAAGCATGCAAGCAGGTAACTTCCGATTTTCAGAAAGTGTCAGCGCATTGCAAAGCCAAGAATGAGACAATGGATTCCTACCTGGCTTTTCCTTTTTTTAAACCAAGCTCAACTCTGGCGGGCCTTAGGGCAGGGATTTCAGGTACTATAGTACAGTAATTCAGACAGACACAGTATAAACCCCAATTGGCTAACTGCTGCATCCCTCTCCCCATAAAGTCACAAGGACACTTTTACAAAGAGATTTTGTCCTCTTCAAAGCAGCTTCAGCAGAGAACACCCTGAGATAGAATGAGCAATGCCAGTTACAGCACAACTACACATGCAGCAGATTTAACTAAGCGACTGCTCTTACCTCCAGTTGCAAGCAGGTCATCAACGAGGACCACTTTCTCTCCCGGTTCCAAGGCATCGCTCTGGATTTCAAGTTCAGCCTGCAGGATTGAAAAGGCAACTTTGTTCTAGTCTCACTTTATAGAGCACTGCTTTTGAAAATGTTAGCGTGTAGCAAAAAGCAGATATCACGTTCATCAGCAATAATGAAATCCTGACTTTCAGCACCTAAATACACAGGCCTCGAGCTAAAGGAGATCTTCAGAGTCCCAATCATGCACACTAACATAGTGTATTCTATTCCTTTTGTTAGATAAACTCTCCCAGAACAGCAGCCCAGATGGGACTGGAACTCCTGTATGTAATACACTGGCCTAAGCATGCATGGTCAAGACTCCTATGGTTTTGGTGCAGAAAGTCCTCGGTTTCAGCCCTTTAGTGTCTATATATATATATATATATGCAGCCAGCCATGGAAGCATCTTTTCTCTGTCCTCCAAGAGAGATGAACCCATTCTACATAAGGACTGACCCATGCAATGCTTATGACTACCACAGAACTTTGTACTATGCAAGGGAAGGCTTGCCTCAATAGTATTCGGCAGCATTAGTTAGCTAGCTAAGGCAGAGTTATCAAGTCTATGCTATATCTCTTCCAATAAGGGCCAGGCATGAACCCAGCTGCTGTGCAATAATTGTTTCCTGCTTTAAAACCATAAAAAAGAGCATTTAACTGGAGCATTTACTGAAACAAGCAAGAGTGGGAAAAAGTAATGGATATCTTCATGCAACCCTCCTTATTTCCTCCTTTTTTTTCCTCTTTCTTTTCCACTGGCCTTTCTCCAGAAGCACAGGACTTGCTGTCAGTCCTTTAACTAGGTTCCTCTGAAAATCAGCAGCCCTTAGTTTTTATGCTCAGTACTCTTAATAATACATACACTCAGATTCAAGCCCCACCTAATAGCTGTCTGAATTAAGTACCTTTTCTCCAAAGATCTCAGAATAGTTTGCAAAATTTTAAGCCTCACACCACCCCTATGATGTAGGGACTAGTCACTGGGCACAACCAGAATGGAATTTAGAATGCCTGACTCCCAGTGCTGTGTTCTCATCACCAGCCCCAGAAGGGCTACAGTGGCTGTGAAATTCTCTAGCACCAAATATTATTAGATGGGCTTCATCTCACCACCATCCTCATCCCCAAAGTAGCTCAGTGATCTCAACAAACAAGACATTAGCAATTACAGCAGTGTCCACCAAGGGTTCTCTTCTGGCTATTACCTGGCCATATTCAAGAGTGTATGAGACGGATTCTGTGGGACCCGGAAGCTTCCCCTTTTTTCGTATTAACACACAGCCAATCCCTAGTCTCTGTGCCAGAACTGGGCCAAAGAGGAAACCACGAGAATCCAGACCTATGGAAAGCAGAGCAGCAAAAACACTGTTAACAAAGGGAAACCGTTCAGCTTTCACTCTCTCTGCAAATGCTCAGTGTTTCTGTTATCTTCCTGTACTCAGGGAGTCTAGCAGCTATTTGTACTGACTTGCAATCTCACCTACTTTGCATTGTATGTTTGTTCTCACACAAACTTACTATGAAATGCAGCCTGGAACCTGGAGTTCCACAGTATCTATGTTAGAAGCTCCCTCTATTAGTTTGTGAACTGGTTCTTATCTGTACTGATAAGAAATTAAGTCTCAATATCAATTCAACTGTAGGGCCAGAAACTCAGTATCACATCAGGATGGGTTTACATGATCACAGCCACTAAGAATTGAATAGAGTCCACTAGACTCACTGACATCGGGTTATTGTCAAATCACCCCTCTTCCATTCAATACTTATTATTCTCCATGTCCTTAAACAATATGTTAGTTGGAAGAGAACAGTTATCTCCACAAGGCACAGCTATAGTTGGTCTGTAGCCAGTCATTCTGAGACAAGCAGAAAATGGAGAAACAGCTTGTGTCTTTGCTATTTATAGAACACTAGACCTGGCTTAAAGGCAAGTTATAGACTAAGGAAGACAGAGTAGTAATTCACTTGTACTGGCTAATTCACCGCTTACTGCTATTAAATCTTTTTAAATAAAGGAAATTATTGCCAAATGTTCATCGAGTATGTTCAACGCTCAGAACAGCATGTCAGAAAACTACAGCACAGAAATAAAACAACCATACACTAGTGTTACATAGTTTGGTACAGAATAAAACGTTATGATAAACAGTCATAATGTTGCAATACCATGATGTTATACCATCTTTCCTGCCTCCTTAAAGGGGTTGTTTCTGACCTTTACTTACCATGCGATCTCTGTATGGATGAACAGTAATGTTCTCTACTGTATTTTATTGAAGTTTCACTAAACATTTATCATGCTACCCACCCGCAATGAAGTCGATCTGTGGATAGTGTGTCCTCACACGATGTTCCAAAATATCAATCACAGTCCTGAAGGCTATAGGATCCTTTAGCAAAGGGGTGATATCACTAAAAACAGAAGAACAAAATGAGTTTTCCCTGGAACCTGAAAGCTACATTACAGAGATCAGAGCCCACAGTTTACCCTCTCCATGTTTAAGAAGCTTGGTTTCCACAAGTGGATTTGAGTCCTCACTCCATTTCCAGGAGTTCATAATAGCTGCAAAAGGGGCTACCTACAAGATCTCTTGAAACAGTGGTTGGACTCAGCATTGAGTGAAGAAATGTTTCCTATAACTAGATAGCTAACAACTGCTGCTAGGATTCCCTAAGCACTTGTATTCTAACCCTTTTTTCAGATGCTCAGAACTTTCCAAAGTGTTCACACTCTAGGCTGAGAATTTTCAGATGGTGACTATTTCTGAGACAGTCTGAGCCAAAACAATTCAGATGTTTTGAAAATACATGTGATGGAAAAATAACTTCTTATAACGAAATTCTTACTTTTTTAATAAAAGAGTTCTAGCATTGACACAGTAATAGAAAAAAAGCTGAAACAGCCCTCATTAAGAAATGCCTTTGTTTGGGCATCTGCAGAGTGTTTTTTTATTTGCTGAGATATAACCCATACATATACCTGACAAAGTGCTCAGATAAGAACACGCTGGGAGAGAGTTTGCCCCTCTCTCCCCTCCCCCCCACAAAGCTACACACCAGTTCAGTTTCACACCACGTGACTTTACTCCCATGTGTAACTGCAGGCAGGACTAAGGCCTAACTTGGCTGCTCACTGACCAAGTGACTGCAGGAGCCTGTGGGTCATGGGCTGTGCCCCTGAGCTCAGCTTCAGCGCACCGGGCAGAGGTGGGCAGAGGCTGCCTGCTGCGGAGCGAGCAGGGCAAAGGCCAGCGCAGACCAAGGACAAACCTAGGCAGGCCAAGTGGGTCTATCCCCAGTGCCAGGGCAGTAGGACTCTGCAGCTGCGCCATCCATGTGCCAGGGCCAAGCTTCACGCTGTGCCCTAGTGTGCATGCTGCACAAGTGTAATTGCACACGTCCTGCCCCCATGTCCCTCCCTCATCGCTCCCAGCCCCCTCACCCCCAACCTCCCTCACCCCC